>NW_019525316.1:291137-445214 GCF_002814215.2 Seriola lalandi dorsalis
GCAGAAGTCCTCAGGGCCAGAGCAGAGTCACTGACAGGAAGTGTCGACTGGTTTGTGTGAACAGGACAGAGGGAAAGAGATGGTAGTACATTTTAGTTACTTCACAACCTGAATTATATAATCTGCAATGTTACAATATGACCCAAAGGTAGCTTTACCACTGAGAGTGAAATGGACAGAGCAATGTACCCGTGTGGGCTGCCAGGATGTGTAAAGCCCCTTTATCTGTTCATTAGGTAGACTGTTTGATCAGCAAAACAATTCTTTGCATTTGGGCAACCCAAAAGTTTTTCCTATAAATTACTTTTCAAGTATTAGTTAATTACTAATTAACCATTAATGAAGCCATGAGTTAATAGCAATAAATCCTCTATAAAGGGTGAGTTATTAGAAAGTGGTACCAAAACATATTATGTATGAGGCAGGGAGAAAAGGCCTTAAAATCTTGAAATTCTCTGCTCTTTTTTGTTCTTGTTAGGTGTGATAAAGATGCTTGAAGCCACACTAATGCCTGGCATTTGTGGAAGGTTCAATGAAGCACATGTCCTATTGAAGTGGTGGAAAATGAAGAATGTATGGTCTAGTTTGTGCGGCCTGTCCGTCTGTCTGTCTGTCTGTCTGTCTGTCTGTCTGTCTGTCAGGGGCAATTTGCCACAATAGAGAAGGATTTCAGATTGAAATAGAATTTAGAAATATCCAGATTGAAGTCTTACAAATACATATTTTTAGAGGGAAATAAAGGAAAAGGCTTGTCGAGCACCTGATCATGTGTGTCTGACTCTCAAAGTGTTGCCTCCCTGCACTCACCACCTCCTCCTGGATGGAGATATAATGTTCAATTACACACAGACTGGAGCTATTTTTAATAACCAGTATCCTCAGGCCTTTTTACTGCACCTTTCGAGCAAGGAATTGCCTATACGTGCACAGAACTAAAAATAGAAACCATTAGAACAGAATCAACATAAAGGCCACTGGAGGCTTCAGGTCATTTGAATTCTGTAGTTATAATGTTTTGAAACATTAACCCCCCTCCAGGAAATAACTTTCAAAGACTGGTGTTGAAAAAGGACATCACTGTGGAGGAGGAAGGGTCTCAGTGGTATTAATATAGAGCTGTGGCAAATGTAGCAGTGCTCTCTGCTCCATGAAACTGCTTGGGAGCTTTCAGTTACATAGACTTCACTAGACCTGGGTAGAACAAACACACTCACCACAGATACAAAGGCCTACTGTATGAGCTGAAATGATCTATTTTTTAGATCTTATAACAGAAACAACTCTTTATTGTGGCATATACCCAGTAAATTATGGTGACTATTGTTACTATTCCTGTTATTTAAATAAAAACAATGGTTATGCTGTTATGTAGGAAGTATGGATGAACCTTCTGAACACAGACTCTTGATGCAGCAAGATGAACTAGGGGTCAGTGAGATTGTTCCTCAATGATTGTGGACCAGAGTTTTTCTACTTAGAGGGTCATTTCATCCAAATTTCAAAATCACATTTCCTTGATTCTTCCTAAACCGTGGAACTGAAGATAGTTTCGGTTTTATTTCTTGGTGTAAGATTTATTTATTTGTGTTGCTAAATGGGAAAACATGATAAACCTGCACAATGTCCTTAGTGTCTGGATAATCCACAGATCTCACTGTGAACAATTTTAGACAGAACATATCAAGTAAATACTGAATGCAGAACTCATGTTTTATTTATTCATTCATTTATTTATTTATTTATTGGTGTGTTATTTGGGTGAGGTGATCCTTGAAGGTGTGCTGGAGAAGGATCCTGAGTGGTCAGTTCCAGTGTTGCAACTTCTCAAAAGCCCATTTTAAAGACCAGAGGATGGGTATTATGCAATGGCTAGCCGCAGCCTGAAGTGGTGTGAGTGGATAAAATGCAAAAGACTTTTGCATGTTTTCTCATTTATATGAATGTAGAAGCCTGTGCCTATCTTGAATTTTGTTGCCTGACTCACTGCAATCCAACCACCCTCGAACCAAAAGCAAAACAGCAACCGACAACAAGCTTCACCATGAATATACAGTTTTCACTTTTACGACAGATTTTATTTATGCTATGACCAGCCTAGTTTACAATGCTGTTGCTTCTCTGGGCTTTGGCTGAACAGGCTCTTAAAATGGAGAAAATGTCATGGTGAAATGAACCAGTCTACTGTATCTGCCTGACTGTGTGCTGTTGATTCTGGTCTGTACTTCCTGCTTTGATAACTTTACCTCACGCATCACAAGACCAGCTGCCACTGGCCAGTCACTCTCATCAAACCACTCTACCATCCAGGAAGTTTAAACACTAATAACTACTCAGTGGTTCAGCGACTGTGAACTGTGTGAGAGAAGAGCACATACTGATTAATGTGCCTTCAAATACTTGGAGTGGTGAGAATGGGTTGTCATTCACTTTAAAGATTGGTTTATTATTTATTAAGAATTTAACGTTTACATTCACCAAACAATCCACTAAAAGTCATCAGATTTGAATTCAGATGTAATGAGATTCTGATGTGGGCATGGACGCAAGGGCGTAGGTTTGTTTTCACCATCACCCCTCCAAAACAAAGAGATTTTTAATGCCGACAACAAAACGGTTTATTAACATGTAAGATCTGAATTTATATTCAGGAATTCCCATTCACAGATATAATATATGTGTTGAATTTACAAGGACATATATGTCATAAGTATACTAAGGCATGAAAATGTCGTAGTATAGTGAGGCATAAAAAAACGTCATATTATAAAAAGGAAAAGTCATACTATGGTGAGAAATATAAATGTCATAGTATAGTAAGGCATAAAAAAGTTATAGCAATGTTAGGTATAAAAACTTCATGTTATAGTAAGGGAAAAAAATGTCATACTATCGTGAGGCATGAAAACGTCATAGTATAGTAAGGCATCAAAGGTCAGAATATAGTAAGGCTCAAGAAGTCATAGTATAGTAAGGGCTTAAAAAGCATCATAGTACAGTAAAGCATTAAAATGTCATTGTAATGTAAGCCATAAAAACGTCATAGTATAGTAAGGCATAAAAACGTCATAGTATAGGAAGGCTTGAAGAAAATGATAGTATAGTAAGGCATAAAAGGTCAAAATATACTGGGGCATAAAATCATCATAGTATAATAAGGCATAACAATGTCATAGTATAGTAAGGCATAAAAATATCATAGTACATTAAAGCATGAAAATGTCATTGTACAGTAAAGCATAAAAAAGTTATAAAATACTAAGCCATAAAAAAGTCATAGTATAGTAAGCCATTAAAAAGTCATAGTATAGTAAAGCATGAAAATGTCATAGTATAATAAGGCATAAAAACATCATAGTATAATAAGTCATAAAAATGTCATGGTATAATAAGGCATAAAAAGGCATAAAAACGATATAGTATAGTAGGGCATAAAAATCATAGTATATTAATGCATAAAAGGTCATATAATAGCAAGGCATAAAAATAACATAGTATAGGAAGGCATAAGAAGTAAGACTATAGTGAGGCATAAAAAAAGGCCATTGTATAGTAATAGAATAAAAATTTCATAGTATAATAAGGCATAATACGTCATAATAACATCGTAGTATAGTAAGGCATAAAACGTCAGGAAAACGATATAGTACAATAAGGCATAAAAAGGTCAGAGTACAGTATGGCAGAAAAAGGCATAAAAACGTCACAGTATGGTAAGGCATAAAAACACCATAGTATAGTAAGGCATTAAAAGTCATAAAAAAGTCATAATATAGTAAGGCATAAAAGCGTCATAGGGTAGTAAGGCATAATAACATCACAGTATAATAAGGCATAAAAAGTCATGAAAACGATATAGTATAGTAAGACATTAAAAGTCATGAAAACGATATCGTACAATAAGGCATAAAAAGGTCATAGTACAGTAAGGCATTAAACGTCATAAAAACGTCATAGTACAGTAAGGCATTAAAAAGTCATAAAAACGACATAGTATAGTAAGGCATAAAAAGTCATAGTATGGTAAGGCATAAAAAGGAATAAAAACGTCATAGTATAGTAAGGCATTAAAAATCATAAAAACAATATGGTATAGTAAGGCATAAAAACGCCATAGGGTAGTAAGGCATAATAAGTCATAAAAACATCATAAGTCATGAAAATGATATAGTACAATAAGGCATAAAAACGTCATAGTATAGTAAGGCATAAAAAGTCGTGAAAACGATATAGTTCAATAAGGCATAAAAAGGCATAAAAACGTCATAGTATAGTAAGCCATAAAAAAGTCATAAAAATGACATAGTATAGTAAGGCATAAAAACATCATAGAGAAGTAAGCCATAATAAGTCATAAAAACATCATAGTATAATAAGGCATAAAAAGTCATGAAAACGATATAGTACAATAAGGCATAAAAAGGTCATAGTACAGTAAGGCATAAAAAGGCATAAAAAAGTCATAGTATAGTAAGGTATAAAAACGTCATAGTATAGTAAGGCATTAAAAGTCATAGTATAGTAAGACATAAAAAGGCATAAAAACGTCATAGTATATTAAGGCATAAAAACGTCATAGTATAGTAAGGCATTAAAAGTCATAAAAAAGTCATAGTATAATAAGTCATAAAAACATAGCATAATAAGGCATAAAAAGTCATAAAAACGTCATAGTATAGTAAGGCATAAAAACGTGATAGTATAGTAAGGCATTAAAAGTCATAAAAACAACATAGTATAATAAGGCATAAAAACGTCATAGGGTAGTAAGCCATAATAAGTCATAAAGACATCATAGCATAATAAGGCATAAAAAGTCATGAAAACGATATAGTACAATAAGGTATAAAAAGGTCATAGTACAGTAAGGCATAAAAAGGCATAAAAACGTCATAGTACAGTAAGGCATTAAAAGTTATAAAAACGTCATAGGGTAGTAAGGCATTAAAAGTCATAAAAAAGTCATAGTATAGTAAGGCTTAAAAAGTCATAGTATATTAAGGCAAAAAAGGTCATACTATAGCAAGGCATAAAAGCAGTCTTATTATGGTTAGTAATAAAAAAACACCATCGTATAATGGAATAAAAACGTCATAGTATAGTAAGCCATAAAAAGGTCATAGTATAGTAAGTAAAATAACCATCATAGTATAGTAAGGCATAAAAAGTCATAAAAACATCATAGTAAAGTAAGGCATTAAAAGTTATAAAAACGACATAGTATAGTAAGGCATAAAAACACCATAGGGTAGTAAGGCATAATAAGTCATAAAAACATCATAAATCATGAAAATTATATAGTACAATAAGGCATAAAAAGATCATAGTATAGTAAGGCATAAAAAGGCATAAAAAAGTCATAGTATAGTAAGCCATAAAAACATCATAGTATAGTAAGGCATTAAAAGTCATAAAAAAGACATAGTATAGTAAGGCATAAAAAGTCATAGTATAGTAAGGCATAAAAAGGCATAAAAACGTCATAGTATAGTAAGGCATAAAAAGGCATAAAAAAGTCATAGTATAGTAAGCCATAAAAACATCATAGTATAGTAAGGCATTAAAAGTCATAAAAAAGACATAGTATAGTAAGGCATAAAAAGTCATAGTATAGTAAGGCATAAAAAGGCATAAAAACGTCATAGTATAATAAGACATAAAAAGTCATGAAAACGATATAGTACAATAAGGCATAAAAACGTCATAGTACAGTAAGGCATTAAAAGTCATAAAAAAGTCATAGTATATTAAGGCATAAAAAGTCATAGTATAGTAAGGCATAAAAAGGCATAAAAACGTCATAGTATAGTAAGGCATTAAAAGTCATAAAAATGTCATAGTATAGTAAGGCATTAAAAGTCATAAAAACAACATAGTATAGTAAGGCATAAAAACGCCATAGGGTAGTAAGGCATAATCAGTCATAAAAACATCATAAGTCATGAAAATGATATAGTACAATAAGGCATAAAAAGGCATAAAAACGTCATAGTATAGTAAGGCATTAAAAGTAAAAAAAAAGTCAAAGTATATTAAAGCATAAAAAGTCATAGTATAGTAAGGCATTAAAAGTCATAAAAACGTCATAGTATAGTAAGGCATAAAAAGTCGTGAAAACGATATAGTACAATAAGGCATAAAAGGCATAAAAAGTCATAGTATAGTAAGCCATAAAAAGGCATAAAAACGACATAGTATAGTAAGGCATAAAAACATCATAGAGAAGTAAGCCATAATCAGTCAAAAAAACATCATAGTATAATAAGGCATAAAAAGTCATGAAAACGATATAGTACAATAAGGCATAAAAAGGTCATAGTACAGTAAGGCATAAAAAGGCATAAAAACGTCATAGCATAGTAAGGCATAAAAATGCCATAGTAAGGCATAATAAGTCATAAAAACATCATAGTATGGTAAGGCATAAAAAGTCATGAAAACGATATAGTACAATAAGGCATAAAAAGGTCATAGTACAGTAAGGCATAAAAAGGCATAAAAACGTCATAAGGTAGTAAGGCATAATAAGTCATAAAAACATCATAGTATAATAAGGCATAAAAAGGCATAAAAACGATATAGTACAGTAAGGCATAAAAAGGCATAAAAAAGTCATAGTATAGTAAGGCATAAAAACGTCATAGTATAGTAAGGCATTAAAAGTCATAAAAAAGTCATAGTATATTAAGGCATAAAAAGTCATAGTATAGTAAGGCATAAAAAGGCATAAAAACGTCATAGTATAGTAAGGCATAAAAAGGCATAAAAAAGTCAAAGTATAGTAAGACATAAAAAGTCATGAAAACGATATCGTACAATAAGGCATAAAAAAGTCATAGTACAGTAAGGCATAAAAGTCATAAAAAAGTCATAGTATATTAAGGCATAAAAAGTCATAGTATAGTAAGGCATAAAAAGGCATAAAAACGTCATAGTATAGTAAGGCATAAAAACATCATAGAGAAGTAAGCCATAATCAGTCAAAAACATCATAGTATAATAAGGCATAAAAAGTCATGAAAAGTAAAGCACAAAAAGGCATAAAAAGGTCATAGTATAGTAAGGCATAAAAACATCATAGAGAAGTAAGGCATAATAAGTCATAAAAACACAGTATAGTAAGGCATAAAAAGTCATGAAAACGATATAGTACAATAAGGCATAAAAAGGCATAAAACGTAAGGCATAAAAAGGCATAAAAACATCATAGCATAGTAAGGCATAAAAATGCCATAGTAAGGCATAATAAGTCATAAAAACATCATAGTATGGTAAGGCATAAAAAGTCATGAAAACGATATAGTACAATAAGGCATAAAAAGGTCATAGTACAGTAAGGCATAAAAAGGCATAAAAACGTCATAAGGTAGTAAGGCATAATAAGTCATAAAAACATCATAGTATAATAAGGCATAAAAAGGCATAAAAACGATATAGTACAGTAAGGCATAAAAAGGCATAAAAAAGTCATAGTATAGTAAGGCATAAAAACGTCATAGTATAGTAAGGCATTAAAAGTCATAAAAAAGTCATAGTATATTAAGGCATAAAAAGTCATAGTATAGTAAGGCATAAAAAGGCATAAAAACGTCATAGTATAGTAAGGCATAATAAGTCATAAAAACATCATAGTATAATAAGGCATAAAAAGGCATAAAAACGATATAGTACAGTAAGGCATAAAAAGGCATAAAAAAGTCATAGTATAGTAAGGCATAAAAAGGCATAAAAACGTCATAGTATAGTAAGGCATAAAAAGGCATAAAAAAGTCAAAGTATAGTAAGACATAAAAAGTCATGAAAACGATATAGTACAATAAGGCATAAAAACGTCATAGTATAGTAAGGCATAAAAAGGCATAAAAAAGTCATAGTATAGTAAGGCATAAAAAGGCATAAAAACGTCATAGTATAGTAAGGCATTAAAAGTCATAAAAACGACATAGTATAGAAAGGCATAAAAACGTCATAGGGTAGTAAGGCATAATAAGTCATAAAATCATCATAGCATAATAAGGCATAAAAAGTCATGAAAACGATATAGTACAATAAGGTATAAAAAGGTCATAGTACAGTAAGGCATAAAAAGGCATAAAAACATCATAGTTTAATAAGGCATAAAAATGTCATAGTATAGTAAGGGCTCAAAAACATCATAGTATAGTAAGGCAAAAAAAGGTCAAAGTAAAGTAAGGCATAAAAAAGTCATAGTGTAGTAAAGCATACAAACATCATAGTATAATAAGGGATAACATTATCATAGTACACTGAGGCATAAAAACATCATAGTATAGTAAGGCACAAAAATATCAAAGTATAGTAAGGCATAAAAAGTCATAAAAACGACATAGTATAGTAAGGCATAAAAACGTCATAGTATTTTCCTACTGTCCATATGCAAACCTACAGCCTTGCATTAAATTATTTCCAGATGAGCCACTTCAAACCAATGAGAAGACCACAGTGAAAGAAAGAAATACACACAGTAAATATCTCTTCTATTTCTTGCGTCTTGGGCTGTATTGCTCTTTGAAAGAAGCTGAATAAAAAAATGTTTTAGAGGCCTTTCTTTTAAAACACAAATCAAACTTTTTTCAGATGGTTTGTATGGTTTAAATGCCCAAACAGCAAAGTTGCACCATAAAAATGCTGCCAATCTTTTAGCAGCTCCTGTTTGAAATGCTCCCAGAGTTACAAACAACTATCACTGAATCACCTTGATCTGAGGAAAACTAAAACAATGTGACATTTTATTCATGATGAACATCAAAGATCATTTAAATGCATGATGCATGTTGTTCTTTTGGATATACAGAACCAACAGAAAAGGTTTAGCACTTTGAATAACACAGCAAACAGGGAAATATTTGAAATTTGGTTTATTTTCAAGTCACATATTGTACAAAAAACTTACATTGTGTTAAGATTAGGTCTACAGACATGATTTTTACAATGTGCTCTCCCAATCTCACATCAGTGTAGAAACAGTTTAGAAAAATACACAGTTTTTATGATTGCAGTCATAAAAGCATTAACATATCTAACACATTAGCAGAAAATGAAAAAGTTTTAGAGTTAGTTTCATTTTAGCTAAAGAGGTGGCTGTGTAAAATGTCATATGTTTGCTATCAAACTGAACAGTGAAGAGAGAAGGCAAAGTCAGACCAACCAGCCACTACTGTTTCCATTCAGTGTTAGTACTGAACCATACAGACCCATACAGTTAATGCTTAGCTAAAAAACACTACTATAGTCAAGTCAAAGTCAAAACAGTTCGGTTAGGATGTTTAGACTGGACCAGCACAGTACATCCAATAGAAGTAAAAGAATCCATATCACTTCTCACAGATACCAGTCAATCATGACTGGAAAATAGATCAAAGAACTGGAACTGTGCAGGATTCTCAAAGTTTTCTGATTTATTCTGGTTCAGGTATGAGGTTTTTATGTGTTGTCCTCAGCATCTTATTGGAACCATATACAACTCCAGGCTGCACCATTGATGTATTTCTAATTTTCTCTGTCATTACATTCAGTAGGTTAATTGAAAACTATTTATGTAAATTCTGAGAGGGCCAGATATTGGTTTCAAACTACCAGTGTATGTGCGCAGTAATCTAAGGGTTAAAAGTTTGTGTGGTAGACCGTGTACTCGCCTCTAATGCCACATAACAACAAAATCAAAGCCTTCTGACTGGATGGACTGGTTAGCTGCAGAAGCAGCAGCATGTTGTTACGTTCAAAGGCTGTTAAATCAAAGTGCATTTTCAACGGCAGGCATACACATGGAAGCAAACCCTCAGTGTATGTGTGTGTGTGTGTGTGTGTGTGTGTGTGTGTGTAAGCTGGGTATTAAAACTGAATTTATTCTTGCACTGTAATTGTCTGCACCTGTGAACCCTCCTATCAAACCATATCACACCTCAATAATGCAACATTAATGGTATGGTTTGATTTTCTATAATGTTTTCCAGGATGCCAAAAGTCTGACAGTTCACAATGAGATATAAAGATTCAAAGGTTGTTTGTGCAACACGTGTGGTTGTACAACTCAGATCATTATTATTATTATTATTATTATTAGTTTTAGCAGCTTTGGGTTGCTCAGCTGAAAGTGGATGTTTGCTGGATATAATACTCTGATACAAGATAGAATCATAAATGATTAAAAAGTTCACATAGATAAACCTTTTAATGGTTGACCAATTGGTTCAAATGGGCACTGCATCATTCATTTACTGCTTCCAGCCACTGCAGAAAATAAAACAGTCAAGCCTGCAACAGTTTACTTACTTGATCCACTGAGCCATACAAATGATATTATTATAGAAAAGACAAATTATTGGATAGATATGATCACATGTGGATCCAGGCCAGCAGAACATCATGAGAGTGAACTGACTTATATTTGTTAGACAGGATTCACCATCATCACTGCGCTTATGAAACACCTAATTTTCCTCAGTTCAAGTAAACCCAATTTTTACTGATTGATGTATCAGATCACTGCATATAAACACTTGTGAAATCATTGGTCCACCTCATAGTGTCCTGAGCTTGGCCTTGCAGGCAAAGTAAAGCGTTTAAGGCACAGGAATGGTTTTACAAATCTCACAGAGCTCAGAGATCAGTGCTCTCAGTTCTTTTAAAATTACATCCAAATAATCAGAGAGAGAGACACTCCTCAAACCACATGCAGCTTCTGCCTCTCCTCTAAAACTGAGAAGAGTTAGTTGCAAATATTGTATGTAATGGTGCCCTCTATCAACACATTGCAAAAAGATCTACAGTTGTAGTAAGACTTCCTTTCTGAACAACAGGATTGTAGGACTAACATGGCTGCCACTAAAAACCACAGAGGTTAGACCCTTTTGATTATTGGCTCTTATCAGAAGCTACTCACCCTCCAATCTGGCCAAACTACAGGTGAGTGTTTAGTTACTCATCAGCCTGCTTGAATCATTGGAAAGAAGTTTTACATTGAAATGAAAATAATATTTGGCAACAGTAACAGGAAAAAGTCATGGCTTTAAAAATCTGTTTTAAAAATCTGTGAATCTAATTCTGTAGATTGGAACATTTACCACACAAACTGTGGAAGTAAACTATATTAAAAACAAATTATATCTGTTAGCAAACTAGTATGTGATTTTTACACCACTGGTGACAAAACTGATAAAGTAAAACATAATTTATCTGAGCTACTCTATAAAACAGTCATAGAGATGACTGGCAAAAAAGCTTCAGATAAAAAAAATGTTTACTTATTTAAGCCAATCCAATTGTTTGAATTACAAACAGTTTTGGAGTTTAAAACTACAGAGGCTTTCAAGTTTTATGTTTTAGAAAAACTTTGGTGCAGCAACTATGGTCTTTTCCCAAATCAATAAACAATGCTCTAATGTGAGCTCAGTCTAAATGTAAAGGACCTGCTATCCAGACTCCACACAGGTTCTCTGTGTTCAGTTTGTAGCTTGATCAATGTCCTCCTCCTTTGTAGTTCAGACAGCCCCTTCTCTAACTTTTACCATTCTGATGTCATCACATCCCATCATGTATGTAATACTTCTTACATGTCATTGATTTGACATATGAGGTTGACATCCTACTTGTCAGTGTTCTTCTGCATTCAGATGACAAACAGCCACATACCATATAACCGCTCCGTTCATGATCTGATTTTAGTCTGGTACCTTTGTTGTACGTCATACTTTCTCTCTCGCTCCCTGTGTTTCCTGTCTGCCTCTATGCTATCAACTGTCAAACAAAGAAAGCAACCCCCCCAAAAAACCAAAAAAATCAAAATAAAACAAACAAACTAAAATTTGTTTATAAGCTGAAAAGCTGTGTAGTACATCCTAAATAGTTAAAGTTGGAAATTTTAAAATGGTGCAAACATAGCCAGGCACCTCGGACATTCTTGCAACTATTCAATATTAGGTCACCAAATGCTGTTAAATTTTTTTATACAGTATGTTCGATATGTAACATTTTATTGTCATTCAGCAAATTTTAACTACTACATGACAACTTGGCTTTTTTCCCAGATATGAGTGAGATTTGGTTGACAGACACCCATTAAATGCAGTTTTGGACAAGTCATGCACTATATGTTCTTCTTGTTCTTTGTTGCACTGTTGGGACGAGGGTGGAGAGGTGAGAAAGGTGTCCCGTTGTCAACAATCCACTGGAGTGTTGTTGAGCAAGGCTTTTACTCCAGCCTCCCTGTAGAGGGGTCACCATGTCCCTGCTGGGGTCACAAAGTACCACATTCTCGCTATTACCTAATTTGTGAATAGAAACAGTTCATTTGGTCAAGAAACTCTGGTCTCAGTACTGATGCCATCAGTGACAGCAAATGGAAAGGCCTTAGAAGGATTTTTAAAGGCCATCGTCTTTCTACTTGAGATGTTCAATGATTGAGATATCTCCTCTCTCTGGGTCCAAACCGTTCATGAACAAACTGCCGTTTCTGGCCAGAGGTGTCGTCAAGCCCTGCAGCCCGGTCTCCTTCTCGTTCTTGTCCCGTTCCTCATTGAAATTGACCGACACAGTCCTCTTGGGCATTGCGACTTCAGGGGCAGGGCTGAATCCCAGGTCTGTGGAAAGTTTGCGTTTAATTGACGCTGCACGCTGGAACTTATCATAGATCTCAACACTAACACGCCGACGAGTTTCTTTAAACTCTGCTGAGACGTTGGCCGTCCACTCCGCAGCATGAGCACGGATCTCTCCTACCTGCAAGAAGACAGAGAGACAGATAGACGTAAGCATACAGGACAGATGGATGTAAGTGTAGAGCAAACAAATCCTGTTTTAATGATAGTGTCAGTTCAAGTTATAATATGTAACATTTACTATGTTATAGGTTTTGTTGAGTCGTGTGCTTAAAGTATCACACATGTTTCCATCTGTTTTCAAACCGAGGGGAATCTGTAATTTTAATCAAGGTAGCGGCGTCATTCATTTGATTGCCTGTAAATGGTGTCATATCCCATCTGCACGTGTCAGCTTTGTGGTTGTCGTCCAAAAGGGGTCAGAATTGAAGGAATCCTAACCGAGAGAAGCTGACTGCAATAATGGCAACAGTGGCCAAGACAATAACTCTCATGAGCCCACATTATTTCACTACGTCCCCAAACTCTGTCTTTTATTATCGTTTTGAATGAGAGACCCAAAGCGGCAGAAGATTATATATTGTGTATTTAAATGGCTAAAATAAACACTGATATAAAGAGGAGAGAATATTGTGTAATGGCATTAAGAAATAACATTTAAAAGTCTTTTTGGTGAATTTTGTATCGACATAAAATTACAGTGTAACATAATATTACACTGTTTGTGTCACTGCATTTCTAGGCACCTTCTGGGCAGCTATTGGTTTCCATTCAATTCACTACAATATTCAAATCAACATGCCAAGACTTGAACCTTTGTTGAAGTTTTCTTCACTTTCTACTTTCATTCAAACTGTGACTGCTCTGAAAACTCTTCTTGTTGGTGCATTCAAGGGCACTCCGATATCCAAGACTTGCCGAAGCTGATAAATGCTATGATGTATAAATAAATGGTTTAGTCCTTTAATGATCTACTATAAACATAATTTTTCCATTTAGAAATAATCTGTTTTTACAGTCCCCTTTGTGAATGAAACAGAGCAAGAGAAGTTGAGAGTGACAATGTTACTGATCAGGAAGTCAACTCAGTTACTTTAAATCAATGTATCTGCAGCTAGATAGGACTGCACAGAGTATTAACCAACCATGGAAGATGTGGCTCACACACATACACAGCTGAACACATCTTTAAATATCAAAGTAGCAATGATATGTATATTTCTGGTGGAACAGAGCATGATGTTACAGCAGAGACATGTGGAAGTGGAAATATTTGAATGTTAAAAATGAACTCAACTAAATAGAGTTGTATTCTCCAAGAACAGAGTGTGCTGGCACACTGAGTCTAATTTAATTCTATCTGCACATCTCAACTTCAATTAATTAAACACCTCATTATCTGTTCATCTTCAGAAACCCCCAGAATCTGATAAGAGTGTTACTCTGCAACACCACATAGCCAGAAAAAAAAGAAATGGCAGACTCAGGTGGAGCGCTGTGCCGACATCTTTGTTTAACCAGGATATTGACGTGCCTTTATGGGACGCTAACATGCTTCACTTTTGTCCTGATATCTCATCAGAAGCTAATGGAGCAGTCATATAGCCATTCAGTATCACTTCCAGCCAAAATCAACCCTGTGCACACACCTTAAATAATGTCTCTTTTTCTAACTCTGTCGCAGTGCCTGATGATAATAACACACACACACACACACACACACACACACACACACACACACACACACACACACACACACACACACAGAACACAATTCTAATCCTAAAACTCTAACTCTAAAAGTCTTAACCCCTAAAAAGCCATTTAAGCAATTTAAACCATTTCTTCCTGTGAAAATTCCCAGAGGTTCCTTTCTGGAAACAAGTGAATTTATTTGTGCAACCTGTGTTATATTTAGTGTTCAGACAGTTGTAGATAAGGACATCATCAAATATTGTCCAGATAATCTCTCTCTCTCTCTCTGGATATGTAAACAGTAATAGCCTAAGACTATGTGTTTGGATGGTGGACAGTAAATTAGATTAGAAAACAGTCTTATCATTGAAATGACATTAAGCGGAGGGCAAAAGTTCAGGCAGGGACATGGCACTGTAAACGAGTAGCACGTATAACCTGTGTCACTGTGCTGAAGGAAAGAGACAAAGAGATATAGAGGGTGGAAACATACTGTATACACCAACAGTTGATCAGAGAGAGACATTCAGAGAGACAAATAACAGTGCCACTGAATGAAGCCACCTGTCTCATACCTCTTCTTTCGTCCTCTTGGAGATGACTCTTAGCCAGTCTCCTATCATGCTGAGGATGGCGGCAAAGTAGGCCAGTCCCACCAGAATCCAGAACCATACAACTGGTTTATAGTAATCCAAGTACTCGATTTCTGACCCACCTAGACACAGAGAGAAAGAGATGTTGAGTTTTTTAACACCTGGAACAACAGATCTGTACAATACAAAGAAATAGAGCGGTGTTAAAGTGTCTGTACCTGCTACAAAGTCCCCAAATCCAATGGTAGTCAGGGTGATGACCACGAAGTAAAGGGACTCGAGCGCAGACCAGCCCTCGATGTATTTAAAGATGGCTGCTGGGAGCGCCACAAACAGCAGGCAGCCAAACAACACAAACAGCAGGGTAGAGATCACCCGGATCTTTGTCTGACTGATGTCCCAGTGCTGCAGGGGAGACAGCAAGAGAGAGAGAGAGAGAGAGAGAGAGAGAGAGAGAGAGAGAGAGACAGCGAGAGAAAGAGAGAGAGGCAGAGAAAATGAGCAATATAACACTGAATTTCAACTCTGCAACAGGAACATCTGATCTGTTTGGTCTGTTTGTGATCACTGCAAACATACATGAAACTTCTCATTGATTTAGTGTTTAGGGTATCTAAGGAACAAATACTGTTATTATTACAGTTCATTGTGCGGGGGACATGAGTGTGTGAAACAAATCCATTGAACAGTTGTGGAGACATTTCACTCAAAACCAAATGTCACACTTGTGGTGGTGCTGAAGGATTCGACCTCTGGGGACAATGAATGTCTGCACCAAATTTCATGACAATCCATCCAGTAGTTGTTGAGATATTTCAGTCTCATGGCTCTTGTGACTGACCAACAATAACACATACAGCAGATTGTTGAAGAGAAAACTGTTTTTGAAGTGAAATGGTCAAACAGCCAGTTGCTGTTAGTAGTAATAGCATTATCCTGCAAATGGGTCCTTTGGGTACAGTAGAAAAGAAAAGCCATTCACAGTATTCACTGAGGATAATGCTGCACCCTCACACAATTTGCAAAGAGCAATAAGGCTTTCACAAACACACTTATACAATGAACTTTTGTCCCCTGTCCTCAGCCTCAATCATAATATTCATTACTGTGTCCCTCGGGTGCTCTGAGAGCAGCAGGAGGAAATCATTCTCAATTACACTTTCTGGATTCAGATTTCTCCTTCATCTCATTCAAGACTAGAAAGTAAACTATTCACAACAGCAACCTAAACTTTAAAAACTTGAACACAAACTGCTTGAACTCTGTTTCTCTTATTTGGCATCTGCAGGGCTGTTACAGCACATTAATGATGATGTCAATGATGATGTCACATAGACAGTCTCATAAAAGAATTCTGACAATATGATAAATAATTGAACCGACAGAAACTTTACTGTTTAACAGATGCAATGTGATCTGCTTTTCATTCAGGCAGTTTAAGCATTTTAATAAGTGTGGATCCCAGAAAGAGAGAATTGATTTACTCAGTTTAATTTCTGGCGTCAGCTGCTTAATGACCGACCTTCTGTAGCTTCACATCTGGATTCAGCTTTTAATCAAACCTGGCAATCAACAGCAGTTTAGATTTAAATCAACCCCTGGTGTATAGAAATCCACTCAGTATGTCACTCAGCTGGAGAATGACTCATCAAAATGTAAATTTAGGGCAAATGTTTTTTTCACACAGCATCTAAAGTGAGCAGGCACATGGACCATTTATACACACATAGCACACATACAGTAGCTACATACTGTTAGCTCTAGGCTGCATTTACAATGTAAATCTTTGCTGTTTAATGCCCAATAATTTCTGACATGGTTGTTTAATCTCAGCCATTATTGTTTAAAAGGCCATGAATACATAAAATTAATGAAACAAAGGCTTAAAAATCAAGCTGACCTTGTTACTGAAAAGTTTATCATCAAGGTTTAATTCCCTCTTGGGTAACTCATGCTAAAGAGGTTCCTTTAAAAATAAACAAGGACACATCTCTGAGGTGGGAAGTCTAACAAACCCAGAGAGATACAGTGCCTGAACTGGCTCAGCCATTTTTACTCAAGCTACTACCGGTTTATGGAAAACATGCTCAATGAAGGATGATCTATACCAGGGGTATTCAATTAAAATTCAAAGAGGTCCAGTTACAAAAATGTCCTCCCAGCAAAGGTCCGAATCTTATATTGTCACTCGAAATAGTGCACCCTGGTGTAAATAAAAAACAACATACGTACTTTTCTGTCATTTATTGTCAAATTTTAAGTGTTTTATACTTTAAACATACTGATAAGTCTGAACTTGTATGGCGCTGGAATGGAAAACATTACTGTAGTTGTCTTTACTACATTTCAAGTACCTGAATTTCTTCTTCTTCTAAACAAAAGACCTTTGAGCTGCCCACCCCCTATTTTAACCATGTATTGACACGGGTAGACCGGTCATACTGTGCTTTCAGTTGGATAATCTTACTTGCCCTCACTGCGGACTTCTGCGGGTATGTTTCATCAAACGATCCGTGTTTGGTCTCATAGTGACGCTTAACGTTGCTACTTTTTATTAACGCCACAGTTTCACAGCATATGAGACACACAGGTTTAGAAGTGGCTGCAGGCAGGACGAACATGTATTGGTCTGTCCATTCATCTTTAAAAGTTCGGTTTTCACTGTCTACTTTTCTCATATTTGAGCAAGCCATTTCAGTCACCCCCCCCCCCCTCTGTCTCTCTCTCTCTCTCTCTCTCTATTCTCTGGTGCTGAAAGGGAAACAATCGATTTGATTGGCTTGGCTATTGATGACGTTTCTGTTGTATTAACTAAATTAGCTGCCCATGCACGAATGATTTATCTTTTTATTAGGCCTAATATTATAATTATAATAAAATTTTCACGGGTCCGGGGCAGAACCGTCACTGGGACCGCGGTCCGCCATTTGGTCATGCCTGATCTATACCATGAAACGACAGAAATTTGTCAATAGGTTTTTCGAAGTCTAAAATCAAAATATCTGTGGATAAACAGTATTAGACTAATGTCAGCTATGTTGTATATTAATTAGCAGGAATTGTGTGCTGAAGCTCTACATTTCATATTTAATTCCTTTATCTATGAATAATTCCAGAAAATGAACTATATGACAATTTATCATAGTATCAAGTTCCACATACTGCAATATAGGTCACACAGTCTTACCACATGTTTTGATTAAATCAGTGAATGGTACAGTAGTTAAAACAGATGTAGGTGTTATATAAATATGAACTAAAAGAGCTGGTGTGGCTAAGGATGTTGTCAGAGTGCTTTAGTGTGAATTATTCATGTTTGCCTATATAAAGTTGCTGGCTGCAGTCCATAAACTTGTGTGAACTCTCCTGTGTGCGTTTTAGAAATAACTGAAGGTGCATTTTCACGCATACCTGTGTGTATGTTTTGACTGTGTACATTTCTCCAGACTCACCACAAACATTTTCTCCACTCTGGCAATGCCTTTGCCGAATATGGTGCCGAGCTGATCTCCTACACCAGCCAAGAGAAAGCCGAACAGAGGGATCCCTAGCAACGCATAGACGATACAGAATATTCTTCCGCCTTCTGTGTGAGGAGAGATGTTCCCAAAACCTGATGAAAAAGGACAGAGAGAAGCTGAGACAGGGAAATCTCTCACCAGTGATCCTATGGTATGAATACTAGGACAGTGGACATTTGGCCTATTGTGGTGCCATAATGTTTGTTTCCAACTCTGCACATCCCACATTAAACACACGATATGGGATCCTGCTAAATGGATTTTCACTGGATGTTCCAGTGTTTCATTGCTCTATTCATTATTTTGTAGTGATTGAGACAAACACTGTGTTCAAATACAGTTTTTCTCCCAAATGCCAATGTTTATTTTCTAACACAGAGAGAGAACAAAGAGGGAATTTACAGCATCAGTAACATATTTTTCAGATTAAATATATTTTTGTGAATTAATTTATATTTAGTTTCCAAGTTTGTGATGTTTTCCATTTCTGTTCAAGAAATGAAAAGTGTGAAGGACACACACATGTATATGCATGTACACTGTAAATGTATGGCCATGGGGATGATAATGTGAACAAGTTTGATTATATCCAGGAAGCAGATGTAGAATCAATGACAAAAGAAACTCCTCCACTTTCCACAGAGCAGTAAATCATGTTACATTACTGACCACAGCTCCAATCAAAAGACTGTGCACACAAATATACACGTAACATAACACACTTACAAGGAAATTGCCATGATTTAAATTCATACCCCAATTAACAATGACACACCAGACAAATACGCATTAACATCAGAAAATACTATGTTAGTTGTTTCTTTTAATATCTAATCACTTCCTCTGATGGGCTACACATAGCAATGGTCTGTGTCTATGTCTGTGTGTGTGGCCTACCAATGGTTGTGATGACAGTCCCAGCAAAGAAAAAGGCAGAGTTCAGGTCCCACAGGCTGCTGTGATTGGTCAGTGTCCCCGCAGGGTTCACTCCTGAACGGATCGCAGACACCACTTGCTGGAAGGAGAGAAAGAGAGAGATTTGTGTTCAATACAGCTGTTATCAAAGAGGCACCGTCCTTGTGTTTAAAAAAAAAAAAAATATTGTTACTCTCTTGCTGCTATTAATAATATTATCATGTCATGTCATTTAAGCAGATGACTTAAAGATGTAAAGATAAGATGAAAGATACTGGATCTGACCTGGGAACAGGAATAACAATAGTCTAACAGCAGAAATAAACTTTCTATGTTTCAACAACTTCCACTCCTTTTAAGTGAAGCTGTAGGAACTGTCCATGGTGCTGAAGCTGCTGCAGATATGCACGCTCGATTACAACTGTGTGTGTGATAGGAGATACTGTAAGTTGACACACACATGGACAATACAGTTCTTTATTTTTTATCTTTACACCTTTGGTAAAGGCAAGGCCAGTCTCACCTTCACCAGCTCCTCCAGCTGGCTCTGGTTCACACAGGAGTGTCTGGACAGGAACTCCAGCTTCTGGGACAGGATGGCCAAACGCTGGGCACTGGAAGAGAGAGAGAGAGGACAGAAAAGTGAAGGAGGCTGAGAAACATTTTTGAAGTTGTTTAATCACACCAAATTGTATATGTTGCTCTATAACCAACACAATGGGTCTATATATAGCGCCAGAGTTATTCCATATATCTGGGTGTCATCTGCATAGCTGTGGTGTAAAATCTTATTGTCCTGTAGGACTTTGGCCAAAAGCACACAAGGACTTAATTATAGAGGCCAAATAATTGAACCCTGTTATAGTCATCCACCCAGATAAATGTTCACCAGTTGCAACAACATAGCCACTGCCTTCTAGATACAACTTGAGACAACACAGTTCTGTACCAGAGTCTGTGATCAACAGTGCTGAAGACAAACATCGTTTAGTAGCCTCATTGTATGGGTCTCAGGTTTAGAAGTAGAAAAATTGCCTTTGAAAATCAATTTGCAGAGAAAAGAGTAAAGACAACTTTCTTAATATTTTCACAATAAAAGAAAGTTTCAAAATATGTCAGTAATGATTTAGTGTGAAAGGATCAACACTGCACTTTTTAGAAGGGGCTTAAAACCTGCAGTTTTCAGTGGCACTGAAGAAATGCCTGGTAGGAGTGAGCAATTTACAGCTAGTAGACAGAATTACCATAGTAGGAGTAGGCTTGCTAAATGAATGGGTAGATGGGCGAGTGGCTTTTCTGGCAGAGAGTCAGACAGAGGGTGGACATATTTAACCTGCCTACCTCTCGTGAGGCTGCTCCAGGGATCTGAAGACTGCTGCTCCCATCACCAGGTACAGAACCACCAAAAGAAAGATGGCGGTCACCGTCTTCCATTTCATCACTGTGGCAACCACCTACAACACTTCAACTGATCAATCAACCCACATTCACATGTCCTGAATTAACCTATGATAACACCAAAAGCCCATTTTACAGAGCCTTTGTATGAGCCATTGTGACAAAAATAATTACTTTTAAAGTCTGGACTTCTTTCTTTTCTCTCTCACCTCACTCTCCTCCCGGGGAGTCAGTGTGATTGGCTTTGTGGAGAAGGAGAGGCGGGGCTTGGTGTTGTGAGTGGCGGATTTAGGGTCCAATAAGTCTGGAGCTGCCACTGTCAGGTGAAATAAGGAAAAAAATGCCAATGAATCATTTTTTCCCCCCACACTTCTTTCCCCTCCCTGTCTCTTCTACCTTGCTCCAGTAAACACATTTAGCTGTTAATTTTAGAAGTCCTTATAAATAAATCAGCAACAAGTCCTTTAAACGGCCTTTAAATCCAAACACTGCTAAAAGCATGAATCAAGCACAAGTGTTTAGTCCTCGGGCTTTTTGCTCGTGTTCATGCTACTGTGCTTGGGTATGTAATAATGTGTGTGTCTCCTTTTATAAGACACAGCCCGTAGTTGAGAATAAAAGGTATGCTGAGGGCAAGAAGAAAGAGGGGCATGAAAGCAAGGCTGAATATAGAACATCAAGTTTACTGATCTCTCTGGTGAGACGGAGACGGAAAAAGAAGCTGCCAAAGTCTTTGTTGTTTGCAAATGAATAGCTTTTATGTATTTACTCCTTTTCAGTCGGTTAATAAGTGTGTAGAAGGTGTGTTGCAAATTACATTCAACTGTGAAACTTTTGTACACCAAATCGGGTGCCTAGCTTTTAGACCTGTCAATCAGTTTGGGATCTGTTGTTCAATTGAAGTGTAATTTGTGTGAAGTTAAGGAGAAAAACAAGAGTGATTAGAGTGAAGACAACAGCAGTGTGATAACTACTCTCAGTTTTTCGGCACAAAACATAGGACCTTTTGTATTTAAAGATCTGTTTACATGAAGGTTTTATTTCCGTATTTTATGTATCTTATTTATTGAAATTAAATAGGTAGAGGAGGAGGAGGTGATATGTATTAGGATATTACCCTGTGATATGAGGTATACACATACTAATTCTGCAATAGCATCATATTTTAATTATTCTGTCTTCACTGTTTTATTATTCAGTTATCCTAAAATCACAAATAAGAACAGACTGTGCTTGAATAGCAGACGTGACAGTTTTACTACTAAGACATCATATTAATATGATCTCAAACATAAAAGCCAAATACTGCCAGAGACCAATTAAGTACTTTGGAAATTAGAATAAATATTATGATATAACATTTTTCACCATATTGTACTGCCCCAGTCTGAGTATGAATATGCATGTCTATGTGTGAGCGTGTGCATGAGATGACTGAACAGAGGGATGAATGGAGGGCAAGAGAGAGAAGAGCAGCAGAGAGGAGGAGAGGATATGGGAGGTGGAGTCTGTTCAGGATTACTCAGACTGGAGAGAAAATTACTAAAAGTTATTCATCTTTTACGCCGAGGATACATCATCTCCATAAGTAAGAACATTTAATCAATAGACAGGATATCAATTAAACTGAACTGTACAATTGTATATAATATATATATGCTCTCCAAATGAACATTTGAATCACAGTCCACAGTATCTTCACATTGCCATTCAACAAGCACAAACTGAGAGAAATGACAAATGAAACAAAAACAAAGCCTTTTTCTTTCAAAAATCGAGTCTTTTTACTGACGTATATTAGGCTGAAAATAAAAAAAGGTCAAACATTCTCTGGCTGATTACTTTCCACATACAGGTTTGTCCAAATCATATACACTATGTGTTTAGAAGCACAGTCACCTCAATGGTCTAAAAACATTTCTCTCATAGTCTGTCACTCCTTCATCATTACATGATATTCTGTAAATGATGGGATGAAGATGCCTAGCTGCTGAAATATTTCAAATACTGTGAAATATCAGAATAAAAGAGTAACCCGCACCCTAGATGTTTAGCTGCTTTAGAGAAACATTTTTGTGGGTTCATCTTCATCTCTCCTTCTTCTCTGGGTGGAAAAGTGAAGCCAGTCTTACATGGACATGGAGCCTCAGTGTTATTTTTTACTAAAACATGTGTTATAACTATTATGTTGAAATAGATCAGATGACATATGAACCATTTGATTATTCTAAAAATGACGCAGCCAGCCTGAGGTGTGAGCAGTGGTGATTTAAAACTTATTCACAAACTCCAATAAGTTTTGTCTCTCTCTCTCTCGTTGCAACCCTGTCTGCTACAAATAACGACAACACATTACTAAGTCTCACTTACTCCTTGTTGTTGCCTATCCGATGCCCTCCGCTCTCCTCTTCTCCTCATCCGACGCTCTCACTGCGCTTAGGGGAATCTTTCCTCCTCTGCGTGTCTCCTCCCTGCGGTGCTGAAGCGGGGGAAAGATCAGGCTCTCCGTTTTTCTTTTGCTCCTCTCCTCTACTTTGACCGCTGATCGGACAGTGATGCTGCGCTGAGGTACTTTCTATTGTCTCCACATGTCACGAACAAAGAGATTTCTCTGGTCTTCCTCCTCGACCTTCTCTTCCAGCTCTCCAGCGCTCACTCCGCTCCGTTTGCGCTCTGAATTTTGAGCGCACCGGTGCAGCGGTGGGATATCACCGAGGGGGAGGAGGGGGGTGGAGATAACAGGAGGGAAGGGGTGGAGGTGCAGGGCGTAGGGCGGTGGTTCCCAGATCAGGGAACCAACAGAGGACTTTCACAGAGACTGCATGTTTATTCACTAGAGGTAAGTTTATTTAAGTGACCATGTGGTCATGGGTTCCTCTCTCTCATTTTATCGCCCAAATGCACCTGCATGTCAAAGGAGGGGAAAACCTGAGACAAAACCACCCTCAAAGTGTCGTTGTGTTATTTCATATAAGATATTCTGATATTAAACATTCTTGGTGTAGAGAGAGAAAGAGAGAGAGAGAGAGAGGTTAGATGCAGTTGCTCCCAACCTTTTTGGCCTGTGACACCTCAATGATTGTGACGCGTCTATTCTTGCCACGCCTTGACATGGGTTGCATAAACTGTGAATTAGAGCTGTCATGAAATCAGATTTTCACTAACCTGCACATTATCGTGGCCAAAAGAATTAATTACTATAGATATCACAATATCTATAGAAAATTTGAAAAAGAAATAAAGGTATCAGTCATATTCATCTTTAACTTTGTTTATTGTGTGTTTTGTCAAAAAAATTAGACTCAAATATAGATGGAGGTGGACAGAGTCAGTTTTTTGTACAAAAACGTACAAAAAAATTACACTTAAAAAGAAAAAAATCAGTTCTTGTCAGTACTTACAGTTTATATCACAACACCCCTATTGTGAACAGTTTCACTAAAGAGTGAGTTTCCTTCCAACACGTCAGATCGTTTCATTTGAATAATTAATGGTTAAAACTATCAATATTTTCGACTAGAATGGTTACAAAAAAATGTAATTTGTGCAGCAGAACTTTCCTTTCTCTCGCTTTAGTCATTCCCCTTAGATTTATCTTGTGATGGTTGCTACACTACCAGACTGGTTAGGACCTCAGATATGTAGTATTCGATTTGTAGATGGGAATGGAAATATTGTCGCTGTGCTTTCCACTGGAAAACAAAAATAACCCACAGATGGTCCAGTGTGTTTATACTGTAGCACAAGACCCAACAGAGATGTTCTCTTAATGTTTAACCAGCATAGGTGCTATAAACTCACTGAGGGAACACAAAGCTGGTCCTTTATCACACTCACTCGCAGAGGCAAGATATCTTAATTGCTCAAGGACAATGACCCATATTGCCATGTTCACAACTTCAATGCAGACCTCTTATTATGAGTTTTAATCACTTCCAGACATGAAGAGAAGAGAGGAGAAAAGAAGAGAAGAGAGAAGGTTGTTAAAAGACATATAAACATCACTGAAAGAAAAACAGCCAGTTATTTAATCAGTCAACCACTCAGTCAACAGTCACTCAGCTCAGATGTTCATAGTCTCACACACATGCATGGTTGTTTCTATTAAACAAACACATGTACAGAGGAGATGAGCATTGAATGACAGGTGTCTGAGTCCACTGAGGTGATCAACTATGCAGAAGTTTATATACATTTAAATGGAGAATATAAATATTGACATGTGTCAGATGATGGATAATCTGCAGAGACTCGGTCTCCAGTCTGGTCTGCATCCTCTGATTGAACCTAAAGTTGGGAACCTCCTGAGGTAAAGATCGTAGAGTGCTGTGTTAGTGATTGAAACAATCAAACGGATGAATCACAGTCCACTTTTCACAGACTGATTAATGCCATGGAGGTTTAGATCGAGGCAGGATTGAAATGGGGGTATACACTGCTGAGTGTGCAATAAAAATAGAAAGTGTTTTTATAAATACTTAGATTGACATGAAACAAATATTCATACAATATATATATATATATATATATATATATATATATATATATACAATATTGCAACTCGATTACCAGGATACTCCAGTTTTTTTACACACATCATTTTCAGCAGCTTTCTGAGGGTCACCTTTCAAACTACTGAAAGAAAATGTTGCTTTTTATGAGCTGGCAATCAATAATGAACCATGATCTAGTATCATCCATCTCTCACGCTCCATTAGTCTTTCTTTCTTTTTTCTCTCCCTCTTCCCTCTCTCTGTCTCTCGGCCCCTGATGAGAAATTAAGTTGTTTAAATGTTTATGTCTCCACCTCATGACTCCAACATCTAAACATTAATTACACGCCTATTTGTACAGCTAAAGATAGATACTGTGTGTGTGACTTTTAGCGCCTGCCTGAGTGTGTGTGGGTGATATGTATTTGTCTGTCACCGTATGCTGAATGCTTATTAACATGAACATGTAGTCTTTGTGTATATGAGTGAATTAGTGTGTGTGTGTGTGTGTGTGTGTGTGTGTGTATGTGTATGTCTCACCTCACCTGTCTGCTGCTTAGTGTAGGGAGACCTACAGACCAGACGGCTAAACGAGATATACCCTATTCTCTCACGGTGAAGTCTAAACTGAGTAATGCCTGAACATTTTAATAATGTTAATAATGGTGCATTCACTTGCTGACATACATACAGAAGTGCTTTTGAACAGTGGTGTGATCAGAGAAAAAGTGAACTAAATACTTGAACTGAACAAAGTCAATTGAATCAGCAGAGTGACAGTAGAATGACATCCACCTCTACTATGCTGCAGCCACGGTGCTGATAAATAGTCTGTTTCAAATGAATGGGGCAAACCATTAATTTGGACCATTGCTGTCATGGTACTTTATTCCATCTTCCCTCTCTTCAGCCTCATGGTGCACAACAAGCACTTGTTGAGTTCCTGTCAGGAAACTCACTGTTTCCATTTTAAGTTCCAATATTTCATGTAAGATCATGTAAAGGACCATTCAAGTGTGTTTGCAAGTTTTAGCTGCTTTGATACAAAAATCTAAAGTCAGCAAAGAAGCAAGAATAATTGAAAAGGAGGCAAATAGAGGCAGGAGCACTGGGATGGTTATGCAGCTACAGAGCTACTCTCTGCATTAGTATTTTTGCTGGTTTGCCTCCTACAATGAAAACATCTTGTGCAGTTGAGCACACCTTGCTACAGTCTGACCATTACCGAATACAGCTTTACAGTTTTAATCTGCTGTAATCCATCGAAGTGAACATCAAGTAGGCGGACATCACCTTCAGACATTAGGAGGGGAGTGAACATGCCCTGATGCCTACTCAAGGAGCACATCTTACCCAGAATGCATTGTACTCTTAGGTATTTCCTATGCACAGTGTATAGGATATACTCTAAAATAAAGTCTAAAATAAAACTCTCGTAATTGGAAAACTTCACTTAAACCTTCCAATCATGCAGTGGATTCTGATTTATATCAGAAAATCAAGTTATAAGTGTAAACAAACACATCTAATGTTCAGGGACTTCATTTATTAAATCGATCACATGACATGCCTCACCTGTCCTCATCAGTTTCTGCCACTGGAGTTCTGCTTATAGCTGCTCTTCATTCATTCACTGGCCTCCTATTTTACTTAGAAACTGCTGCTCAATAAAAACAGTAAAAAATGTTACTTTAGCTCTCATGTTCTGAAACGCAAATCTCTAATGTAAACTCGCTGTCTTCATGATGATTGTCTTATATTTTTAGTCCTCAAATTATTCAGTTGAAAATAGTTCATCACTCTTTGCGGATTCAAATATGTAGTATGTAAATATTTCCATACTTTCTATTTGTCAGTTGATTTACAAGTCTACTCCACACATGGTGGTCCTCTGAGCAAAAAAAAATACTGATGACTAACACTGGATAGAAATATTATTTCAGTTGTGGTTTACGTGCCTGTGTGTCTGTGTATCCGTGAGTCGTATCTTGTGCTAATTTAGAAATTGATTGCTCAATGATTGCAGTCAGTCTGGTGTATGATAATCAATGGTGCTGATACTTAGTCACAGTCAATTTACGCAGGAGTGACCAAAAATAGCACTCTCGTTTCAGTTTATTTTCCCATCATCTATTATCACTGTTATGCAGTCTGTCTGAAGGGTAAAAATAATTCAAATGCAAATATTCTCCAGCTATGGAAGTAAATCTTGTTTCACTGAAAACTCATCTCACAGTTTCTACTCAGCCGATTTAAAAACAAGATGCTGTTGAAACAATTTTGGGGATCATGAAACCTGAGGTATCGTGGAGACCTTTAATTATGAAATGAACAAAGATGGAACAATGGTGATTTTTTAATAGTGTGCAGCTGTATTTATATCCATTTATCAACCACTGTTGCCCCTAAAACACACAGTGTCTATCTATATACTCAGCCTAAAATAAAACTCTGATGACTTATACCTTCCAGTCATGAAATGGAATCTGATTTGTAGTTCATAATATTTTAATAAACTGACTATTTATTCAGCAGTTAAAGTTCAGATTTTTTTCATGCTCATAACACACTGACAATGAAACTAAAGGGATGCAGATGGAAGTGAAAAAGTAAAATTATTAAGTAAAGAGGAAAGCTCTACAGAGGCCTGACGTGAGAAGATATACTGTAGATACAGGAAGTAAAGACGACAACTTCACTCTGTGGAAAACAAGTGTGATCCCTCCTGACCTTTTCTGTCATTACCATGACAACTTGACCATTTTAATTTCTACAACAGCTTCTGGTGAAGATTTATCCACCATTACGTTACTGCATCTGTACGTGACTTTATCTGTACATTGTTTTTATGTGTGGGTCATTACTTTGTGTGCGTGTATCCCTATACAGTACATGCATATAGTTTTGGACATATATACATGTGTGTGTGGGTGTATTTAAGCAGCACACTTGCTTTCTCAGTTGATTGGTCCTGACGTCGTGGTGCCCCCTCAGATGCCTGTGGAGAAATGACCCTGGGTCTTTAGGACATCATGTCGTGGCTGGACACAAGCCTGCAATTAGACACCCATGAAGCGGAACTGCCCTCTCTGTGTGTCTGTGTGTGTGTGTGTGTGTGTGTGTGTGTGTGTGTGTGTGTGTGTGTGCATACAGTGGTATGTATCGCCACTGTTAAAGAGAAACATCCCCCCAATGTGAGTCTGACTTGGGTAGAAAAACTGCAATAGAAACTCTGTCAGTATATAACACTGTGTGTGTGTGTGTGTGTGTGTGTGTGTGTGTGTGTGTGTGTTGTGTGTGTGTGTGTGTGTGTGAGGCCACTGTAATGGACTTAGTGCTTCCTCTGGTTTTCCAGTTGTAATGATCTGAATCCCATAGGAATTAGCTTGTGGAATGTGACAGCAACTACTTCAAACAAACTCATACTATAGAACATAGTTGTGTGTGTGTGTGTGTGTGTGTGTGTATGTTTAGGTGTGTCTGTGTACATTGCAGGTGCAAAATGTTTGGCTCATGGGCCCCATACCCTGTTTCTAAAGTATCTAAGCTAGTGTTCAAATCAAGCTGTTTTTACCGCCTTCACTCCAGGTGAGTTTGAGCAACCTGGTGACGTGGTTCGACTTGGTTGCAAACATTTTCTGATTGCTCTGAGTCCACAAGTTGAGAAAATCTTTGTTTGTTCTGGAGCATTGGAGTAGTAAAGCGACTTTCTTTTTCTTTTTCCAGTTCAGTGTTTTGTTTACTACATCCACCATCCACGTTATACCAAATATGTACACAACTTCCCACGTTGAGAATGTGACCTGCGTCTGCGGCACTAGCGTCAGCAACGCTCCACTACTTCTCAACACTTTCTAATGTTGAGTAGTTTTGTAGTGACAGTTAAAATAGTTCCAGATTGTGCAGTAACAAAGCTTTTTGTCGCAGCCTCAGATGAAGTTTTCATGCAGTGGAAATGGCTGTTGGTGTTGTTGTGGGAAGCCCGTGCAGGGATTATCAGTGTTAGGAGGACATGTGAGCGGGAGCAGCGATGACCGTTAATCACGGTACATGTCTGTTGATATTATATTGGGGTACAGGGTTAAAAATAGCTCACATAGTTTTGACTGTTGGGGCCAAGGGATAGTGAAACCTAATCCTTGTTACATAACTGAATGGAGGCAGGGCTTCTGTATGGGACCTGTGTGTGTGTGCGTGTGTGTCTGCCAGTGTACGTGCTTGTGAGAGTATGCATGCGAATGCACTTGGGCTATGTTAAAGACAAACAGAGCCATGCACTTGCGTGACATGGTGCTGGGAGGTGGGAACAGCAGTTGGAAAATACCAGCAGGGAATTTTGTCAAATTTTAAGAAGGGAAAAAAACTCCCCCCAAAATATTCCTATCTGGTGTATAATACATGGGCAAATCAAATATCTGTAACATGCCGTACCTCCAAATCAAATAACTGTCCGCCATGTTAGAGAATCTGTGTGAGGGAGTCTTGCTCACCTGCACTTCCACAGGACACTGGAGGTTAATTTCGGGATGAAATGTTATTGTTGCAGGATGGTATAGTAGCTGTGACATTGCTCTTCAAAACTATTAACCTATTAGCCTTAGAATATACAATTTATTATTACCTTCTGACTAATAGGTTATAAAACATTGTTCTCCATCTTCCTCTCTAACTTTTTGTTTTTCTCACTCTCTTCATCCCCTCCTGTTTACTTTTACAGCTGTGTTTGTTTACTTCAGATATGGGTCACAACTGTCCGTCTGGCCCACACTTTCCCCCTCTGTTTGCCTCTCCAACTCTCTTCCGCGTGAAATAGGTAAAACTGACATTTTTTTTGTCATCAACCTACATCAAGTAACCCATAATGACAAAGTGAAAACATGTTTGTAGAAGGTTTTGTACATTTATTGAACAAAAAAACTCCCTCTGCTGGGGCACACCTGTGGCAAATTGAATGGACTGGACGTAGCATAGAAAGGCGCACACTTGTGTAGGCTATATAAGGTCCCGCAATTCATACTTCATATCAGGGCAAAAAGTTTGAAGTCCAAGGAACTTTATGTAGACCTCTGTGATGAAACTGCAGCGAGACATAGATGAGGGCAAGGGTATGAAACCATTTCTAAAGCTCTGAGTGTTCCTCTGAGTACGGTGGCCTCAAAAATCCCGTGTGTGAATTCTTTCTGAAGTCACTGTGGTCCACCCAACTTTAACCTGATGATGTTGAAGCTCTGCTACTCTACATCGTGCCGCACCAGGCTCCACAGTAATTTGCACCAGAGGGAGACCAGGCATCTCTGTGGGACAGTAACACCATGTTAGGATTCTGCCGTGATGCAGTGAGCCCTCACAGAGTGTGTCCCCTGCTGTCATTAACTGCCTGAAATTGCAAAGAAAATGATCCAGTAGAAAAATTCTTGTGCATCAGATGCTAACGTACACATGGGCAGGTAAAGGTACTTGCTTTCGCCTCGGACAGCAAACAAACCTCTCCGACTGGAAACCACATCATCTCACAGCACGGTGCTATTGCATTTACTGTAGTGTTTCTATTCAACCAAAGGAAACACACTCGGAGCAGCAGGAGACTTGTTTAAACAATATTCTGCGTGGTAAGAGCTGTAAGAACAACAGCGCTGCCTGACGGTCCAATTTTCTGCATCACGTATCCGTCTCTCTATCTGTTTGGCTGCTGTGCGTGAGAGTGAAAAGTGTTGTCTAAATGAAATGTATTTCCATTACACACACACACACACACACACACACACACACACACACACACACACACACACACACACACACACAGGTACGAGGCAGCAGCTCATGTTAACAATTACAGAGTAATCTCCCTTCCTGTAAGTGAGTGTCAGTAGGATGTTTATGTACCAACCGGCTGTGGAATAATGAGCGACCACAGTGCAAAGCCATTCAGAGAGTCACGCAGAAGAACAGAGATGTTTAAGTATATTTGTGCCCTTTTATGCGTGTCACTAGTTTTTGTGTGATTATAAAAGTACAATTGGTCTCTCCCACTCACAGGTCCTTGACCTTTATATGTGTGTGCAACGGCATATGGTTGAGTGTGTTTTGTCTTCAGACTGTTTCTTCCCATATTCAGCAGTTGTAGCTCCACTCACTCTGACTGACTTTATGAGTTTCATGTGAATACGCTTCAAAATCTTAGTATTTCATCTCTATGCATGTGTGAGTTTGTCAGTGTTACAATCATGCTGTCAGTCACTGCTCCAGGATGAAAAGTTCAGAACATCTAAACTAAAAACGGTATACACAAATACTGTCTCAGAAAATCTGACTTGGAAAATACGAAATGCATCTTGGAGAGTATTTCTGCAGCATTTGGTGCTGCCCTACTACAAACACTGTACATGCAGTCGGTGAAGAAATGCTGACATAAAACACAAATAACTAAATAAAGCAATTCAATTGCCAAACATACCAGAATATTGTTAAGAGGTTGATTGAAGTGTGCTAGTAAAGACCGATCTGAGCCATTACTGCTGAGGAGTCATAGGTTGACCACCAAGGTTGCTTTTCCAAGCATGGTCTTATTTTTATTATATTTTTAATATTTTATAGTATTAGTCCTCTACATGCATCGAATTTCAAAAGTCAATTTCAGGTGGACTTCAGCTGCCCGTTGAACAAAGTCAGTGAAACCCACAATTTAAGAATTTCCTACTTTTACAGTAACGTGAGGTGATGTGGGAGCAGGACAGGTTGATACTGTCCTTCAACCACACAGCTCAAGCCTCAAAAAGATGGATTTCTCCTTTGGGACCAATGACTATCCCAAAATGATATGATCAGGAAAGGGCTCAATGACACTGCTCTGCAGTTTGAACTGACCTCCTGTAAACTCATACAGACCGACCAATGTGGATGTGAAGAAGAACGTTTGTTTGTGGGTAATAGTAGTAGAGTAAAACTACAGTTCAGATACATGAACACACTCATTCACAGTACAGTACTGTGTGTGTGTGTGTGTGTGTGTGTGTGTGTGTGTGTGTGTGTGTTACCACCATGCTGCTGTGTTGCCACCTCAATAGAGTTTTTCTATTTTTAGAAATTTGAGTGTAAGGTCTGGCATTACTTCAGAGGTTGAGGGAGACAGAGACATGACGGAGGAAGGCAGATGGGAAACAGATAAAAAGAGACAACTGAGCAGAGTGAGGTGATGTGGGAATGATGGAGGAATAAAACACTGCCTCTAAACAGAGCCTCCTACCCTGGCGTAATAATATAGTTGTGCAACACATCAAATCCAATTTTTCTCTATTTCCATCCATTTCATAATCTATACCTTCCCATTAAATAGTAGTAAAGTAGTAGTAAAATAGACAAATAGTCTGTAATTCCACTATATATAAAGCTACTATACACTATGCACATACATTTTTTTTAAATGTTGCACAATCTTTCCCTTTAATAGTAAACAACCATTTTTGGATGTTGAATTTTGAATAAAGGATTTCCCGAAGATAAAAGACACAAACCTGTGTATTTACTGTAACACACAGTTCAGAACCCACACTGCCTGCTGCTCCGACGTTTGGAGACCAGCAGCAGGGGTGTGAAACATTTTCCCTTTGGGACCAATGAAAGATCTCAAATGTGTCATGTCAAATGAACATTCATCAGTGCTATGTGAGTCACAGAAAACAGATCACACTCCCTGGGAACCAGTAGAAGATCAGCATGATAATTAATTTGCACGGCTATGACATAATATTAACTTACCTTGACCTGGTGTGTGTGTGTGTGTGTGTGTGTGTGTGTGTGTGTGTGTGTGTGTGTGTGTGTGTGTGTGTGTGTGTAATGTACCTGACCTCCCTCTGAAAAATAAGTTTAGAAATTTATAATTATTTGATTTAAATTTACTTTGAATTATAGGGTCATTTACTAAAAGACAACAAATACTTACTGAAACAGGAAAAGGAAACAAAATAAAAGCCTCTTATCTACAATTTGAGTTTTGCCAGACTCCATTAATGATGTGACATTTATGATATTATTGCAGATACAGTTATGACATAATTAGAACATTATAAACCTAATCTTCTTATTCATAATGTTCTGCAGATGTGAGTATGATGCCTTGAGAGGCGATTCAAACGAAGAGTTACTGGGACATCTTGTGGTGAAATATCTGCAGTACAGTGCTTACTTCTGACTTTTACCCCATCTTGCTTTGCATGTCTGTGTGTGTATTTACTGGATTAAACCCACTTAGATGTAAACACCATGAGTTTTCCAATTTGGCACAATTATTTGCAGAGTTGAATCTGATATCTCACTTGATGTGGTCCAGGAACCTCTAAATATTATTTTGGTCAATCTACTGTAACCACTAGATATGAGGAGATGTGTTAGATGCCAATAAAATTGTAATAGATCAATATCTAAAATCTAGGCTCCATGAGGAAGATGATAAGTAAAACACAACCACTGCTCTTTGCAATAGTTTTTGTTTTCACAGAATACAAAAACAACACTCACGTGAGAATGGGCTTAATAACAAAGCAAGGCCTTTAAAATAAAACAAATGAACTCAAAATGTCCCTTAATTCAGAGCTCTGTTCGATTCACACATTGAAATAAAACAAAGCAAAGTAACTTTTGTACCCGGGTATTTAGATTCCTGAGCTCAATGTTTTTAAGTCCTTACTTATTTCCTCTTCTATTGTATAGTTGGATCCTTTCTTGAGGGAAATCTGAGTTTAGTTCAGTCAAGTCAAAAGTTGTTTTTTCAGTCAGTCAGTGAGTGTTTTTTTCTCTTTCACTTCATTTATGGTGCAATGTTTCTATTGTGATGGATCTTATCTGGAATCCGAGTGGAGAAGCTGGTGCATCCAAATCCACGAGTTGCTCCTCTACTGCAGCCATAGTGGTGACTGGACGACCTCCAGGCTCGCTTCAACCCGACCATAGAAAACAACCAGCATACCACACTTCAGTTAAAGTCAAATTATTTTTTTTAGTATGAAGATGAATACCAGTATCTCATGGTTACCTTCTAACCTTTTATTGCTCACTCAAATTTTCACAGAACACAACATCACTATGACTAGAAAATACATTTCACAAGACAGTAGTTTATGCAAGCAATATTTCAAAACACAAGATCACACCTCTCAAACTCTACACTGAAGAGTTTTTGTTTGTTTTTTTAAATCAACACAACACGTTTCTCTGATTGTTTTGTCCCGTTCACAATCCTGAAATCAGCGTGAGCTAACATCACCTTTAAGCTAGCACTGAGAAAGAAAACACACTCACCAGAGATCGTTGTAAACACATTAGATCGCACTCCTCCTGAATCCTCTGGTAACACAACAGTTCTCGGGCCAAGGTAACTTCCTGCCGGATAACTTCAACATTGAACTTAAAAGACATAACTTTTGTCACTACCGCTCAGGACTCGCTGTCTTCCTCGTCTCTCCCCCTCCCTTCCCTTCTCATGACTAAGACGCTCCACGCAGGAGCTTAGCGCCACCTTTTGGACTTTTAGTCAAACTGCAACATAAATCTACCGCTTCATTAAACTGTTTAATGACCAAACTACACAGTTATTTTCAGGAAACTTTCAAGAATTTAAACACACTTAAAATAATGCACCTTTAAAATAAAGCGTTACTGAATAAAGATGTTTATGGTTCTTTCATTAATTGGATCTACAGCCATAGATCCACTATTTTTAACCAGATGAGTCAAGAAGACTTGAGAGTTAAACACTTGAGTAGAATCTGTAATTTAAATCAGCAAAAATATTTAATTCACTGGTTGTGAGTCTTAAGAATATATGTCGAGCTTTTGGTGGCTCTTGAAAGATCATAGTAATGGCAGTACTATATAAGAACAGCGAGTTAAGACGGCTTCCAGCTTCCACTACTGAGACTGAAAATAAAACACCCCTGAGCTGTAAAGGCCTGGAGCAGATTACAAGACTCCTCCCGGTCTACCGAAATCTGACTTGTCTGTGTGGACGTGGCGTGGCGGAAAACCCGGAGAGAGGAGCACAAAGAGAGGCTTCGTGCGCAAACTCACTGACACGACAGAGGCTCTGTTCTTCCACGTGGACCCTGTCATTGACCAAAACACACCGCCGGTCTCCGTGGCAGCCCGGCGGTGGAGGTGAGGGTGGGCGCGTGTGCAGTTGCCGTTGCGCAGTGCAGACCGGGAGGCGCGAGCAGCAGGGCGGTGCGGGACAGAGGTGCTCACCAGATATGAACCTGTAAAAGCAAACCTGCCCGAGTTAAAGCTTGTTACTGTCCGCACATCCACCATGCTGACAGGTAGGTTATGACTCTGAATACAGATGTAGAGTATCAGGCTGGATTTATCAGCTGCAGCTTAGCCTTTCTGAGCTGTGTGTGCATGTTATTTCAGTCCACAGAAATATTTCATCTACATACATCGTAATAAACGCATAGTCAGCAGGCTAAAACCGGTTGCTCTTTCAGGCTAAAACTCGTCATTCTTGCATTTGTTTTTTGTTGTAATTGGAAGCAGGAAGACGAGCGGTCTATCAGAAACGACCAGTGTTTATTCTATCTGTGTCCAGGCTGTAATAATGCTGCAGTGGGCTGGTGTCAGCTGTGGGTCAGGTGGGGCTGTGTGAGCCGTGGTGTTAGCATTGCTGCACGTAGCTGGTTTATTATTCAGTGCGTTTCAGTTGGGATAAAGTAGCGCCAGGCCAATCCAGAGCTGCAAAGCAGTTTAATACACAAATAAAACATCTGCTTGACTAAACTGACTAAAGATACATGGACATATTCACTGAACAAGTTGGACAATGTGGATCCTGAGCTGTAGGTAGATACAGATGGTTTTCATTGATTTCCCCATAATGGACCATGGGGTCCATCATCCGTGTAACTTGTAAAGGCTGCAGCACTGTTATATTTATCCAGTGACTGATTAGGTCAGTAGGTGTAACATGTACATTAACCATTTGAAACAGCTAACAGTGCAAGTGACTACTGGGTTTGCAGATACACAGAAGCCATGTGGAAATTCCACTTCGTACACATCATGCAACCAAACCATCAAACACTCCTATGTCCCTAACATTAACTATGTGGAAATTTAATTAACATTATTTTCCAACCATGAAATATCTTATGCCACCAATTCTGCCATGTGTGCACATTTTGCTGAATTCTCTGATACTTTGTTCAATTATGGAAGACTGTTTGCAGGTATATTCATGACATTGGCCTGTACAGATGTGATATGAGGCCATAACATGGCTGTCTGCTTGTAGGTGTGTTCATGGAGTCTCACCTGGGCAAGTTTGTCCCATGTGTCCTATACCTGCTCCTGCTCATACACCTGTGCTTGGCTGCCCCAGGTTTACCAGGGACAGAAAGGTAAACCCACCTCCCTACATTTTTAATCTTTCAAGTAAATGTTCTTATTTATTTTTTTGTCATAAATGATACATTTTTATTGTCATAAGAAGTGAATTTCCACAATAAACATGTCACCAAGAGCTGCAATATCAGAATGGCCAAGATTTGTTACACTGGATATTTCAAACAGTCCTTTTTTTAATGGCAAACAAACATATGCTTTATGTACAGGGGATACATATCTATTGCCAGCAAAAGAAACAAACTATCTTTCACCTCTTTTGTAGTTGCTTAGTGTGAAATGTACAAATTAAATGAAAGTAAAAGAAAGGAGTCTTCTTGGCGTATGTTTTATTTCAGTTTTTATTTGTTTATCCCACAGAGAGGAGACAGTAGATATCCAGCCGCCTTCCATAGCACTACCCAATCCCTTTGGCACCGGAGAGGAGGACCGCAGGTGAGTAATGCAGACCACATCTAAATTTGTCCAACCTGCAGTCTGCTTTAGTGGACTTAGCAGCTACTGTCTGGTCACTCTGTGGACTTTGCCTGCTGTGTTGTGCTAATGATGTGGCCTGCACCATATACTGATAAGATTACACGTGCAATAACTCTGCTTCATGTTGCAACTATAAAATATGTTTCCCTTCACATCTCTGTTACTGTACAGTGGAATGTGCTGATAATTTATTCAGGGAACACAGTGAGAGAAGTAACCACTTTGTGGACATAGTTCCACAGTATGTTGTGGCCAAAATTGATTTCCTGATAAGATTAATTGATGTGTACACTGCTCTTTCATATTGTTCAATTGAGTCTGTTGAGTGTGTGACCAGACATATGTTTGTCAGCTGTGCAGAATTGCAGCTGATGTGATCTGTACCTCCATCAACAAACAATGCACATGGATTCACAGGAGCCCCGAGTGCAGTGAATGGATAGAAAGGGCATTTTTGAATAATGTATTTTGACTATGCTGCCATCGATTACCCATTGCTTCATCTATGGCCTGTGCATGGGATTAAACTATTGCAATATTTAGACAAATGATACAACAGGAGTCATCTTCGGCGTTTCCTTTATGTCTTGTCTGATATCTCTTATCTATAATGTCTTTACATGTCTTATACAGGCCATTTTGAATTGCCTCGTTGTTGAAAGGGGCTTTACAAATAAGCTTGCCTTCCATAGACACTGAAAACCCCTGATTTAGTCTTTAAGCAAAAAGTGTGTACACCCACGCAGGATGACCTGAAACAGCACTGATACCCTTACAGAATAGCAGAGCGGCTCAAAGGCGCTGTGAGTATCATTATTGCCCCAAGGGTGTCTTCTTGCCATCTGCCTTGTGTAAGATGTGATAGATAGAGTATTTTTTTGATGAAGTGGCAACTCCTCCTCCTATTGTTGAGTCATATGTTAGGACTTGCCCTAAAATAAAAGAAGTAGCCTAATATTCTGCCCTCTTGTGGCTATATATCATACAGCATCACTGCTGTTTTTAAAGTACCACCTTGAGATTTTAAACAATCCACTCAAGATATATTAATCCTAAATTTGTCTTTCTATTTTGCCTCTCACAGCTTTTGTCTGATTGTATCTGCAATATGACTCCGTTCTTGCAGAGTTAAACGAATCTGACTCCTCACTGTTCATTTTTGGCTCTTGATGTTTCACTGATGGACTGAAATGTCCTGTGTGCTTTGTGTACCACAGGTTGCTGCAGAGTTACATTCAGTCCAGTCTGAAGGATAGCCAGGGAGGACCAGAAATCAGCACTTGGGAGCAAGGTAGATATCTCCACCTACTGCTGTGACACCTGTACAAGATCTGACACAGGACTGTCCCTTTGATCATCGTTACCAAATACACCTAGTGTTTCCGACAGCTGCTTACTGGAATATGTAAGAACGTCTCAGGTTCTAATAAAGTCATTTTCCATGACTTTTGGCTGAATCTTTTTCAAGCAGATGACCAGAGATTCTCCAAGGTTTTGTCTGTGATTCTGGTAGAACGCCTGTGTCCCATACAATCAGTTGTTAACATCACTGATGTTGTGTTTGTGTGTAAAGAGTAGGGCATTTTGCTACTGTATCTCCTCCTCCGCAGCAGTATATCAAACATGTTTGGTTTTTAAACATGCCACTGTTCTCCTGTGTTGTGTCAGAGGTATTCTTCCTGTTTCGTCTGTACGACTTCGATCGCAGTGGGTTGTTGGATGGCTTGGAGATGATGAAGCTACTTTCGGACTATAGCTCCCATCATACACCTGGAGCACAGGCCAATGAGTTGGTGAGGAGGAGTGGCTGTAGGGGCGTGTGTGTGTGTGTGTGTGTGTGTGTGTGTGTGTGTGCTGTGTGTTTGAACTTCCATTGTATTTATGCCTAGTGTTACATATCTAACCTATCGATCTAACTGTGCGTGTGTGTGTGTGTGTGTGTGTGTGTGTGTGTGTGTGTGTGTGTGTGTGTGTGTGTATGTGTTTCCTGAGTTCAGGTGGTGTCCATGGTAGATTTCTTACTCCAGACTCAGGATCTAAACCAGGACGGCCTATTGGCCCCATCAGAGCTGCTCTCTCCTTCACTACCTCACAAACAGGTACCGTGTGCATGTAAACACTCTTAACTCTTTCTTATCTAGTATGAAGGTTACCTTTAAGCTAAATTATATGTTACTCTGTTCAAGCACAATGATTGTATAGTTATGGAAAATCTTTGATTAACTGAACTGTTGTGATTTTTTGCACATCTACTTGAAAAAAAAAAAAATGAAATCTTATTCTTGACATTTGCAGTAATAGTTTGACAAAGTAATCCCATCTCAAGGTACACTTAATTGCGTTTTCAAATTTTTTAAAATGAAAAATATTGATGTATTTAGTCAAATAAATGATATAAAAATAAAGTTAGTAAGTGGACCTTGAGATTGAGATTGTTTTGTCAATTTCTGTCTATTTTGTTTTTGCTATTAAACAAGTTTGTTATAAACGGTTAGTTTGTTTGCTTTACTGTCAATTAATATGTAAACAGAAGTAATGTTGCATTTTTGTTTTGCATTTAAGTTTGGTTTACTGAGCTGAATCTAGTTTTATTCACAGCTTAATTTGTTGTCGACTGCACTAATGTTACATCACACTTTCCATCTCAAAGGACTCCAGCAACAGCAATGCACCTCACCAGGAGCAGGAGGTGGCAGTGGAGGAGAAGCTGTCAAACCCCAGTACTGACGAGGAGAAGGCAGGAGCAGCGGAGCAGAGAGAGGAGGTTCATGAAGAGATTCAGCCTCGAGAGGAAGAGCAACGTCAACACGAAGTAAAGACAGAAGAAAAGGAACTTGTAAAGCAAGTATTTGAACATAATGGACAACAACTCCCAGAAGCCCAAGCTGCAGATCAGAGGCATCACCAGGGAGTCTCTGTACATCAGGGGCAACCAGAGATATGAATGCACAAACACACATACACACACCAGAGATTATTCTGGTCTGTTGGCTCTGGTCTGTTGAAGACTGATTACAGAGTTAAAAGTACCACTCTTCACTCTTCATTTTCATCCCCATGAACGGAGGTGAATTCTGAAATTTTACAGTCCATTTCACTGGACTGTAAAACATGTAAATGGTTGATGAAACAATGTATGTTTTAAAACTATTCATGTCACTGTATTGGAATACTCTTTCTACAGCCAGTACGTATTGGTTTCTTAAGGAATACAAAGACATCTCAAGCTGTATAAGGGACAAAAGTTCGGAATTCAAAATGCAATATTATCCATATTAGTAAAATGGAAGCCATCACTGATAGCGAGTAGTACTTTTGAATACTTTTTCTTCTCCCAGCAGTTGAAGCAGTTGATCATTTGATTTTAAATAATTTGACAATTATAAGATGTGCTTACTTTTTCCTGCTTTAATTGTATTTAATTACCCCTTTCTCTCATACATGAAATTTTTTTGCATATTTTTAATGTATTGTTTTTCTATATAGAGACTGTTGTTTAATGTACACACTGATTGGCCTTATTGTGTCTGACCCATTCTAGACTTAGGATTTGCACTAGAGGTGCATCTGGACTGTTATTATTTAAACTGGTCTCATTTACAGGCAGCTCATGTGTGCTTTGAAATTAAATTTAGTTTTCCTTGACGATTTGCTTAAAATTAGGTTATTCAAAGAAAAAACACATCTTATGATGCAGTATTGGCCAAGCTTTAATTTCTTTTGATGCACTTGTGTACAATTCAGTAAGTAAAATATTTTGATGAGGACTTCAGTGTGCCTGAATGAAATTACAGGACAGTACTGCACTCCTATTGAGTACTTAAGTAATGAGTCTATCTACTGCCACCAGTTACAGGCTACAGGCCCATAAATTCTCAGCTTTACAATTAAGGACAAGAAGACCCCATTGAATTACCATTAGATGTGATGTAACATTAAATTCAAACCTGGAATGTGTTTACAGTATGAAAGGGTTTACTATTTGTTGTAATTTTTTGTTTACCCTTTTAACCATTTATGAATTTATACAGCTGGAAATAATAAAGCAAACATTGATTTGTCCCTCTCTCTTTCATTGTTTATTCAGTTTACATAAAGTGAAGTTCAACAGACAGAAACATAACACATAGCTACAACTGTGAACACTATTATACTGTAAATAAATAAAGCTGAGTGAACAAGAGCATGAATTAAACCTGTATATTGACAGTAAACGTTTTTCTTGATATACAGTCCTGTGCAAAAATTTTTCTTATCCATCATACAATACCGTCAGGTAGGAGTCTGATCAGTCCCAAATTAATTCTGTAACAGGACAACAAGCCCAAAACACAGACAGAGTCTTAAAGAGCTATCTTCAGAGACAAGAAGAAGGGGTCTTGCTACAGATGGTCAGGCCCCCCATAGAGTCCTGATCTCCACATGGAATCAGTCTGGGATTGTTTATTTATAATTAATTCATGAATACTGTTAATAAGAGAAAAACACACCGTGTGTTTTTGTTTCCTGTTAAGTAAACTAAAATATTTGGAGCAAACCGTACATCACACTGAAACAAGGTATAGTGTGTATTTTAAAGGACAAAGATTGACAACGTGCTACGATGTTTTAAAAATGTACCTGGCTTTGTAAGACATATGTTGGGGTATTAGTAAAATCAGTTACTCTCCTTGTTTCCAACTAACTGTTCCTCAAATATGGCCAGTCGGTTGCCACGCAACGGAATAACGCGGCAGACATGGCGGAGAGCAAGCAGAGTGCAGGTTAGTCTGTCTTATGTTGTATACCCTCTGTGTATTAGTTTAAATTCTTATCTTCAGACATCACAAAAGGGCAGTTTCAGTGTTTCTAGTCCCCTTCAAATTACGGTTCAGTATTTGAAGGTTTTGCTTGAACATTATGACAGTGGAGTTACTGCTTCAGTAACAAGCTAGCGGTCGACTGACTTTTGGCTCTGTACGTGTTTTCTCCTTTTCGTCTGTCAGAGACCACAGATGTCCAGAAGAAGATCAGAGCAGCCTTTGAAGCGTTTGACTATGAGCTTAACAACACAGTGAATGTCCGGTAAGCTCCCACAGCAGCCTGCAGGGGGAGGTGGTGATTGTTTACATCTTTCTCCTTCAGTGGTGGAAGAAGCAGGGCTGCATTACAACCAGGGCAAAGTAGGCAACTGTCCCTCCAGGAGCCCCAACAGCAAGAGTTACTAATTTGGACCAACATAAATTGATTAATTTCACTTGTTATAATTTTGCACCTGTTGGAAGCACAGTATCAACTCCTCCCATATCAAAATCTACCCTAACTGTTTTAGTTTTTATTGAGCTCATATGTTGGAAAGTCTTGTTTTATCGAAGTGCCTCTTTTCTTTCTTTCTTTCTTTCTTATCTCACACCTCCAGGGACGCTGTGTTTGAAAGTTTGTAGTTCACGAGGAAAGCTACACCCATCCTTTCCTGTAGATTTTTTTTAATACTTCCCTAATCTTTTGGTTGGGTGGAAAGTAAACTGAAATGCCTCTGGTTTACCACTGGAGATAATGAAGCCCTTTGAACGAGAGGAGCAAGTAGCTCATATTGGCAGTGACTGTAGTAGAGTAAAGTTAGTGGTTTGATACAGGGTTGAACAATGGCCAGTTGGCTGGAAGGACTGGATAAACCAGAAAGTGCGATCAGTGCTGTCACATTTGTCATCTGCAGTCTTTACATATTTTTAAAGAATGTGAGCTAACATGTTGTAGTGACTTTAACTGTAAGCTGTTCATTTCCTGTCATGTTTTTGTTTTTAGAGAGATTGGCACCATCATCTATTCCCTGGGTTGCTTCCCCTCTCAGAAAGACCTACATGACTTTATAGCTAAGGTCAGAACAGTATTGTTTTTTGTTTCAGTGATGTTTTGGAGGAAAACAACCAGTCAAATAAATCATCTGAGGCTTTCCTCAAATGTACCTACTAAACCTGCTAACAAAATATAATTAATTATGAGCTTCCTGATATTCTAATGTCACTGACACATTAAAATGCCATCCCATTTTAAAATATATTGCATTTATTGTTAATTTGCTCTAGTGCAAATGAAGAGTTATGATCAGCATGATGTATGCTTGAAAGATGCAGATTCAGATCCAGATACAGAGAATATTATAAGCAACCATCCTTGTTCAAGAACACAAATCCAGAAGCCTCATCCTGTTCAACCAGGTGGAAGAGGACCACACAGAATGTATCCATTTGGACAAGTTCCTCCCAGCCATGACCAAAGTGCTGCTGGAGCACAAGTAAGTTAAGTTTCATTATAAAGCACCCACTACCCTCAGGCATTATTCCCACACAACAGGAGAAAGACACAAATAACAATGGTCTGTGTGTGTGTATGTGTGTGTGTGTTAGGTTTCCTCCCATTCCTGAGGACACTCTGCTTCAGGCCTTTGAGGTGAGACCAGCAGCCGTTTCTTGTGTATTCTCCGGTTTTGTTGTAGTCTATGAGGAATAGGAGCAGGAGTAAGAGCTTCTGAGAAAATCACACTGTCAGCAGAGTGAATCTAACATCACAGTGTTTGTGATATTTGTCAAAGCAACACTCACACTGTGTTTCCAGGTTCTGGACAAAGAAAAGAAAGGATACCTGGAGCCCGAGGAGCTGACAAAGTACATGACACAGGAAGGTAAAGCAGAGGCTTTATGACGTACGAGCTGTTTTCATCACTTTTCATTGTGCTATGTTTGATGATGGCTGTCTTGAAACCAGGTGAGTCCTTCACTCAGGAGGAGATGGATGAGATGCTGACAGCACTCGCTGACCGTGAGAAGAACTGCATCTATTACAAAGACATAATCAGCCAGCTGACCATTGACCCTGACAAGTAGAAGGTGTCACAGTACATGCGTGTCAGCGTAATTCTTGACACATATTACAAAAAAAAAGTTTGTGTGTGTTTGGTGTTTGTGTTCATGCTATAATTAATAAATGTGACTTTCAGACTTGTCTTTGAATTAAGATCAAATACTTTTTCATTGAATTGGCACATTTAGGAGAATGTATCAACAGCCCATGTCTGGAAACATCTTTTAGAAGTCCATTATTTTGGTACCACATACAGTAGTTTTATGTTGCCCCACATTTACGTATTTTACCCAACCTCTCTTTCCACATTTTCAAGCCTGACAAAGATGTGCCGACATGTTCTCCAGAATCATATTAAATTTGAAACTACATGTACAGTATAAATCAAACGGAGGAATGCAGTTCCCTTTTTAATGTAAATTAAGTCAGAAATCAGGATCACCCACACAACTGTGATGTTTTCTAGATGATGCAAAAAACATTGTTGTAATCTTGCACCTGAATTAAATTGATAAGAAAAGTAATTTCTGAATGTTTTTGTGCAGGCATTTACTCTTTCAACTTTCTCACTTGAAAATGTTTTTGTAAGTTTAATACAAAAGCTCAAGATCTTGAGATAATCCACAGGTACTGAAATGTGCTTGTGTATTTGAGAAAATTAATAAAATGCATGTTTAAGAAAGAGAGCTTGCTGCTTGCTGTCCCAACCCCAGAACCAGGGCTCAGCTGGGGCATAGTGTTGGGCCTTAAAATAGGACAGGCTCTGCAGCAGTAGACTAACAGTCTATAGAATTTTATTGGCTTGTTTTACATGGAAAATATAAACATTTTTAAACCGTGTAATCTAGATATGAGCAGATCATGACTCCTGTGAGAGTGGCTGTAGATTACATTTATGATCCCTTTCTGATGTCACCGTCTTATTACGTTTTAATTCCTTAAGTTAAGTTTAATCAAGTGCAGAGTACCTCTGTGCAAGTGAAGCTAGGCTTCTCAATGGGTTTATTTCCCATAAAATCTATAGGAATAATTTGAGGTAGTCAGGGATTGCGATACTCAGCACTCCGGCAAATATTGTACAGAATACATGCAGCAGTATTAGTCCAAACACTCCTCAAGCTGCAGGGTACAAGCCCATCGATATGAAATTTTAAAGTTGAAAGGAATCTGATGGCCGACAGACACAGATTATAATGGAAATTCTCTGCAATAAAATAACTCTATAGAGAATATTTCTCATTCACTGATTACATCTGGGCACAGTGGTGGAGTCAGTATGTGCAGCCAATGGACAAATAACAATGACATCTAATTAAAAATGAAGTTAAAGGTGTTAAATGTTGAGAGCGGGCAGAAAGGAAACAACCTGATGAGTTATGATGTTGTGACAAAGAAGCCATGATGTGACAGTCCTGCAGTACTCATCACAAACATCTAGAAGAACAGTGAAGTTCAGTTGATTTTAACTGACTAAAGCAAGAAAAAACTCTTGTGCTTACGTGTCCAGAGTGTCAGATTAAAAAATACAGCTTGTAGCCATGATGGCTACAAACTTTATCAATATATGACCCCAAGTATAAAAAAATAAACAAAGCAATGATTGCTTTATCAGCATAGCATTTTATCTCAGGTGATTCTGCACTGAATAGATAACATGCATGAAACGGTTAAAGACAGCTTTGGAACATGGGTGACATGACTTCATCTAGAGCTTAGATAAGTATATGATATGGTAGCAAACACAAGCTGTTCTCTACATGAGCATGAATGCATGCTAAAGATTTAATTTCACAGTAAAAAAAAAAAAAAAAAAAAGAAAGACCTCTTCCTCTCAGCTTCTAATCACTGTGAGACAAAGACATCAGAAAATAAAAGATAACCATACAATAATAGAAAACGTCTGTATTAAACATTCCCTTTTCACTAAACACCAAAAGTCAAGACAGAATAAGGCTCATTTACCTTCAGCATAATCAAACAATAGCATCTAACCAGTACAGTCTTGATACAGAGAAAAGATTCCTTTACCTTTAGATTCTTCTTTTCTCTTACCCTCATACATGTTGCACTGTAACACGAATAAATGTGTTCCTCGCTGAAACAGGGCTTTAACAAGCACGTTTTAAAAAACAAAGAAATTATTTTGTGTAAGCAAGAAAAAAATACTCATACTTGCATATTGAGGTGTATTTGTGAAACATACTTCAATCTAAATGGAGAAAATAGCTGAAGTGGGGTCTGTGATGGAATGTCTGACTTGTACAAAATGAAAAAATAAAAGAGTTTGCATCATTCCCATTTAGATCCAGTTACTTCTGTAAATACAGTTTCAAATGAAAAAGTGATTCCTATCCTGAAGAGTGCAATGGGAGTTTGATGATGATGATAATGGTCATTTAGAGAAAGGGCCCAACCTTAACTTGTAGATTATCTCAACAACAATTATTTAAAAAAAAAAAAGGAATTAAGAAGGTAATGACTTTGACATAATAGGGGGTGTGTGTAGTGATAGGGGCAATGGGCCTATCCAGGAGCAGACCATCAACTCATCTGGCAATAATCCTGCTACGAGTGAGATGAAGACTAAATATGGAAAATATAATTTCAGTGCGGTCCACTACTCCATTGATGGTGAGTAGCACCATGGCTTCAAGTCAAGCTTACAATGTCATGTTACTAACTTAGAAAAATCTAAAACAACACATGAGATTTGGTTCCACTGTGTACAGCCATATTGTGAACAGTAATGTTGTCTACACACACTGGTCATTTGGTCCTTAAAGAGCCATAAACAAACACAAGAAGAAGGGAAGAAACAAGGAAGCAATATGACAAATAATAGAAAACTTTGACAAAGAAACATGGGAAAGAGACAACAACAAGAAGAGCGGAAAAAGGGATGGTGAAACAGAAAGAGCGTGGAGGTAGAGAAGAAATTTTTGACATCATATCCAGCTACCAACAGTGGTCTCTTAACATAGCTTTTGCATTATTGCACTGCAAATGACTCACAGAGGAATGACAATCCTGGAGCAAATCAAACTCACCCAAACCAGAATGCACATTTTTCACATATATTGGGAAGAACAGGAGGTGATCACCTCACCAGCTTTCTACTTGAAGTCTTTCTTTGAGAATGAGACAGGAGAGGGAAGAGGCAGGACAGAACCTTCTCATTAAAATAGTTGATATGATCTTTTAAAACTGCCAGGCTGTTAACTTGTCAGCCTTAGGTTGGCTCCTCTGAAACTGCATTTGCTGCAAGGTAGGTGAGGGCAAAGGCTTGTGCAGTGGTGGGACCTGTCGATTTTAAGTAGGTGAAAACACCTAATAAACATGCTGCCAAGAAAGCAAAGATTCAGCTGTTCCAGTAATTACACAACTCTGGATAAATCTGCTGCATAGAAGAGCCACAGGTTTAAATTATGCAAAGACAGTGTATCTTAGAGCAGAGGTTGTGTAACCCTGCTGTCAGACCCTGCGAATACAGCAGACCGATGATGCATTCAAAGTCTTGATACACAATTTAAAAATACCATGCCACAATCTACCCAGGATGGCTCTGTAAAAATGACTTTATCCAAACCTCATCCCTCTTCATCTCATCCTGACTGAAGGCCAAGTCTTGTAAGGTCAAGGAGAAAAAGAGGAAGACAGGTTATTAAAATCACCAGAGTCAGATGATGGGCTACAATGACTTGGCAAAGATGGTTGGTATGTGCCAAGGCGGTCCTAAAAATTAAATAAACTCTATACCTGAGGGCTTTGCACTCAGGCAAAGACACTACAAAATACATATTATTATATGCATAAGTCACAACACAATGCACACACTCACACACCACACTGAGCATTACCTGAAGAAAGTCTGGTTAAGATAGACTTTACTCAGTTTACAAAACTGTAATATTTGAGTTTTTCTTTATCTCTTTCAAAAATCAATACTGAGCCCATGTTTTTAAAATATTGTGGGTTAACCTGATTAATAACCACTGTACCCGATCATCTGACTCCTATGAGTGATAACAATCAGTTTTCCTTATAGTCCACCTGGGCCATGAGCTGCAAGTGTGATAGCATTAGCCTGATACTTTTCAGTACCTGTGTTTGCCACAACAGCTATTTTGCCATCACACTCAGATCAAGTTTCCAGAGTCACCTTGTTGCCAACATCTAGTTAGCATTACACACAAATAGGACATGAAGTCTCCTTGTCTAGATCTGCAGCACAAGGCCAGCAGCTGAGATGTTGTCCCCTCCACCTGCAGTTTGGTAAACCTCAGTGCACACCAGCACAGGTGCCACACAGATCTCATAATCCTCCTCATCCCAGCAGCTGACGGGCCTGGTCTCTTGCAAAGGGATACGCTGGCTGCCCTCCTGCCGGCTTACAGAGAATGAGTCATCCATGATGAGCCTCGCCTTGCTGGGGTCAATGTCATTAGAGCCACAAACATGGCGGTTAGCTGTGAGAGAGGCCTTGGCCGTGGCTGACATGGTGTTCTTCCACTGAGAGCCACGGGTCACGATCATGGCCTGAAAGGCCAGTGTGTGGACGTGGAGGCGAGTCAGCGGCTTACCCTTAGCTTTAGAACTGTTTGTGTCACTTTCTACACTAGCATCATTTGCATCCTTGTAGCGCTGGTTCAGAATGCGATAGACCTCCCTCATTTGGTCGAGGACAGTAGCTACACGAGGGTTTGGGTCTGACAACACCGTGATGTTGGAGCCTTTCAGCAGGCTGAGCAGGTTGGGAAGCTCCTGTTCATTCATCCCCAAAGAGTCCGCCTGGGAAGCAGCAACAGAACGAGTGACTCACCACAGAAAAGCCTTCATTGTGGCACATTCATTATATTCTTAAAAAAACTCTTAAGTCAATAATAAAATCATAAAATAACACCAGCCTTATCCCTTAAATTATTTGTTCTGAATATGGGGCAAAATTGTGACACTTAGTACTAAAGAATTATTGTATTATTGAATTATTTAGTAGTTATTTGAATGGCCAAAACGTATTTGTCAATGTACTCTTGTTTTGTTTTCTCACTTTTGTTCACACCATGTAAGGAAAGGTCTAAACATATGCTTATCAACATGTAAATTTAAAACATAAATAAAAATAAATAAACTACCATCTCTTTTGGCCCCAAAATAAACAAATTCTGTATATGACTGTGCTATTACACCAGACCCTTACACTGCCATCCTAGGTGGGGTCCATCACTCTTCATCTTTAAAACATTTGCAACAAAAGGCAATACAGTGTACCACAGTCACTGCAAAGAGGAATATTTTAAGCTTCTGGAAAACTGAGGATGTGCCTTCTTTTAAGACTTGGCTAGCAGAGGTCACTAATTTGTTGCATCTGGAGAGGATTAGATATACGAACTGTCTTCGCTCTACAACCTTTGACAGAATGTGGTAACCACTTCTGTCTTATTTATCAAGCATTGTGTGTGTGCTCACAGTGTCTAAAGCATTTATGTAAGTGCATGTATGTCTGTGGATTCAGATGTGTACACATGGTATGTTTGTACATGTACTCTTTATATGTATATGTACAGTCGTGGTCAAAAGTTTACATACACTTGTAAAGAACATAATGCCACGGCTCTCTTGAGTTTCCCGTTATTTCTACAAGTCTGATTTTTCTCTGATAGAGTGACTGGAACAGATACTTCTTTGTCACAAAAAACATTCATGAAGTTTGGTTCTTTTATGACTTTATTATGGGTTAACAGAAAAAGTGATCATATCTGCTGGGTAAAAATATACATACAGCAGTGCTAATATTTGGTTACATGTCCCTTGGCCATTTTCACTTCAATTAAGCACTTTTGGTAGCCATCCACAAGCTTCTGGCAAGCTTCTCGTTGAATCTTTGACCACTCCTCTTGACAGAATTAGTGCAGTTCAGTTAAATTTGATGGCTTTCTGACATGGACTTGTTTCTTCAGCATTGTCCACATGTTCTCAATGGGATTTAAGTCAGGACTTTGGGAAGGCCATTCTAAACCCCTAATTCTAGCCTGATTTAGCCATTCCATTACCACATTTGATGTGTGTTTGGGGTCATTGTCCTGTTGGAACACCCAACTGCACCCAAAACCCAACCTTCGGGCTGATGATTTTAGGTTATCTTGAAGAATTTGAAGGTAATCCTCCTTCTTCATTATCCCATTTACTCTCTGTAAAGCACCAGTTCCATTGGCAGCAAAACAGCCCCACAGCATAATACTACCACCACCGTGCTTGACGGTAGGTATGGTGTTCTTGGGGTTAAAGGCCTCATCTTTTCTCCTCCAAACATATTGCTGGGCATTGTGGCCAAACAGCTCGATTTTTCCCTCCAGAAGGTCTCATCTTTGTCAATGTGATCAGCAGCGAACTTCAGTCGAGCCTTAAGGTGCCGCTTTTGGAGCAAGGGCTTCCTTCTTGCACGGCAGCCTCTCAGTCCATGGAGATGCAAAACACGCTTGACTGTGGACACTGACACCTGTGTTCCAGCAGCTTCTAATTCTTGGCAGATCTGCTTTTTGGTGGTTCTCGGTTGACTCTTCACCCTCCGGACCAATTTTCTCTCAGCAGCAGGTGATAGCTTGCGTTTTCTTCCTGATCGTGGCAGTGACAAAACAGTGCCATGCACTTTATACTTACAAACAATTGTTTGCACTGTTGCTCTTGGGACCTGCAGCTGCTTTGAAATGGCTCCAAGTGACTTTCCTGACTTGTTCAAGTCAATGATTCGCTTTTTCAGATCCATGCTGAGCTCCTTTGACTTTCCCATTGTAGCGTTTGTGGGTGTTTGTATCCAATGAGCCCTATTTAAATGGCCTCAGAGAAGTCACCAGCTGTAGTCACTCATAATTACTCACAAGAAGTTAAGTGGCCATGCTATGAAGCTCATTTCATTGACACAACTTTCTAAGTCACCAAAATTGCTAATTCATGTTGCTGTATGTATATTTTTGACCCAGCAGATTTTGTCACTTTTTCTGTTAACCCATAATAAAGTCATAAAAGAACCAAACTTCATGAATGTTTTTTGTGACAAAGAAGTATCTGTTCCAATTACTCTATCAGAGAAAAATCAGACTTGTAGAAATAACTGGAAACTCAAGAGAGCCATGACATTATGTTCTTTACAAGTGTATGTAAACTTTTGACCACAACTGTACGCTTCTCTTGGTAATTGTAATATGTTTTAGACATCAATTTTCTGGCTGGCCCTTTAAAAGCAGGGTCATTATTTATTTTTATTTTTATTTACTTTTTCTTTCCTTTTCTTTCTTAGTCTCCTGGAATGGTAGTTCCTTCTATTTGTAATACTTGTTTATAAAATTGAAAACTCACAAACAAACAAACAAACAAATAAATAAAATAAAACAATGCAAATACAGGAAGGCAAATAGTTTCTGGGTCACGATGTTTCATACACAAATGTATTCAACTAAGCAAATCTAGTTTCAGACTTCCTGGTGTGACTGCCATTTAGTTATTTCATCTCTGTCTTTATGTAATCCCTCTGGTCTCTTTGCATTCTGAGTAATATGTGTTAATTAAGGTGTTGAGTAATTATTAGCTCAGTCATACATACGTGTGGAATGACATAGTGAAGCAGGTCTTCCATTATACTCTCTTCTACGAAACTGGCCATCTCAAAATGAACACCAATCTGAGGAGATGAGGAGGACAGCAGGTCGGCCAGGCGAGAGAAGAGAGCGTCCCGCTCACCTGGAAAGATGAAAGGTATTCAGACAAAAGGGGGTGAAGTAATGTGGAAGTGAGTAAAGGGACAGAGGAGGTACAATATTAGAGAGGTAAGGATGCCAAAAACCAGAAAAGGTAGACAAATAAAAAAGTGAAGTAAGGGGGTTGGTGGTTGAGAAGTGATGAAATATGGAGAAATGAGATGCGGAGGAAGAATGGTAGATTGACAAAGAGACAGAAAAAGACAACCGTCAGATCAAATGAGGCACCACTGATTTGCAAACAGCCTGGTGCAGAATGGGAAGTTAGTTATGACCTTCCTGCCAGTGTGATACTGATTGTCAACCTGCCCTTTTCTTTGTTTCCTTCTTTCAGTTTCTGTCCTCATGAACAACCATCACAAATACTTCAAATACGATCAAAGTCAAGCCAAACTGACTTACGGCTAGACTGAAACTATGGTGGAGGCTGATGGTCACTATCAACGTTACATAGCTGATGGCGCCGATGCAATGTGTCAACATAAGACAATTAGCACTTTTTCACCTTAACAATTTTGAGTATAAGTGTAATTATGGCCAAAATAAATATTCATATGAGCTAACTGTGCAGATGATTCTACAGTGAACAATGCTAATCTCAGTCACACTCTTTTTACTCTCTTACCCTTTTACTGCATAAAACTCACAATTTACAAATAAAAAGACCTTTAAGTGCAACTCAGAATAGATGACCCCCTTTAAGGTTAGGGTTAGTAAGAAATCACTAATAATCGTACCAAAGTTTAGCTTACATCAACTCACACTCCCAGATCTTCACAGCAAAGTCATGCAGGGTTAACTGAAAACCTATTTCACTTGTGCGACACAAAGCAGCAGACTCTAATATTACATTTTCCAAACAAGCAACAATTAAAAGGTTGTCACCAGTTTCCTCTTACCTGACTGAAAGGGGAAGTTATCCATCATTTGCAGCCCACCAACCACTAGCAGATCTGGTTTGAAGTCTCCGAGTTTCTCAGCAAATTCCTCCATGGAGTCCAGGTAGGGGTTATGGTCATCACTGTGGATGATATATCTACAGAGCACAAACACAAGCAAGGCCAAACACGGTCAGCTTCAAATACCTTAGAGTCCTAAATTTATATGCACGCACGTACGCATGCACACACAGCAGTGAAAAAGGTAAAAAAAAAAAGAGACTCACATACACAGTTTACCTTTCTATGATCCCTAAAGATCCAACAAATAGCCACCAAAAGCTCAACACACCTGTTGGCTCTTCGTGACGTATAGTGCCCCCAGCTAGCTCCAGATGGATACTCTAGGATCAGATGAATGTCTGGCTCGTCTAGAATATTACCTGCCACTGCAAACACAGGGGTAGGTGGGGTACAGGTTGTGGAAGGGGAACAGAAGTGAGAAACAGAAAGTAGAGAGGGCAGAGAAGATGGGAAAAAGGAAAATGATCATGGGAACTAAATATGAGGAGACATATATCCTCGAAAGTAGTAAGGGTCTAACAGTGTGCATTTGTGTGTGTACCTGTGATGTGTTGGGACAGGACATCTGTAAAGTCGGGGCTGAAGCTTCCTCCTAGCAACACATCACATCCTTCAGTTGCCATACGACCAGCCATTACCGGAGCATTACCGCCTACTGACCATCTGTTCCCAGGTAGGTCACGGGACGCCTCGACCAGCTCACTAAAGAGAGTGTCATTCAACATGAAACGCCTGCAACACAAAGAAATTAAAAAACGGTGAGATGATGTGAAAACAAAAACACCAGAACATGAAAGCAGTGACATTTCCTCATCATTCTTTCACTGTGACAGTTTATCATATTGTAAAAGCACAGGTTTCCTTTATGACAGGAACCTCAGCTAAAAGCTGAAGATACTGACATGCCAGAGCTCGTTGGCGGCAAAACACACACTTCAGCTATATCAACAAGGTTTAAGATAAAAGTGATAGGCAGAAAGAGAAAAACAAAAATTTAAAAGAGATAATGAAAACACTGTATGGAAAGTAAAGGATAGGAGTCGAGAGCTAATGACACGAGAGGAAGCAGCAGAAAAATGTTTGGAAAGACAAGATATGATGAGTTAATGCTTGTATGATGCCTGGCTTTGCTCAGGCTCTGTGTGGCACCCATTGCTGCTATGAGACTCCTGACAAAATATGTGAACATTGGCCCCTTTCTGATAAAAGCTGAAATATTTCCGACTTCACAGTCTTGTCATTCTGAGTTCTGAAAGTGCAGCCAACAGATAGGAAAAAAAAGAGAAGCCAGTGTTGCGTTGTGTGCATGAAACCAATAAACATGCAGCCTACAAGAGACGGTTTTAGAAACAGTATGTATGCTACTTTAAGAGATTAGTCTGGTTAGTCAAACACTAGCATCCTGTAGATTAAGGTTATTTCCAGCACTTCTCTGGCACAAGTCACTAACAGCAATGGAAGAGAAACAGAAGGAAAAGCAACAGCACACTATGCAAAATAAAGAAAAAAATTTATTTTACTAGAAATAAAACTATTATGCATGCAGTTTGACGTGGTCTGCATTTGGCAGACATACCCATTCATCTCTTCTGTTACTTGCACATATCACTTAGCTGCTTAAGTTTTCTCTTTTTCTGTCTCAAGTGCTTCAAAATTATGGTCTAAGACTCAGTCTCAGACTTTGCTCACACAAGGTTGGTCGTCATCTGGTGGACATCAAGTGTTCATAATACAAAATTCCACAAGAAAACAAGCAAAACAGAGGCAAAAGAAATAACAATAGATGCTGAGAAAGTCCTTGTTTCTGTTCATTCTTATTCAGTGTTTCACAGATATGCCCTTGTATTTTCTGTTCATGATTTTGTAAGTCTGTTGCCTTTAGGTGTTAGTTCCAGCAAATGAACAAGGGCTCACAGGCGCCAGAACAGGAGCAGTCACCAGTACAGAAAAGAGAGGGGAGATGAGTTCAACTGCATAAATACTTAGTGCTAAGAATGGCTACAACTAACTGATAAACATCAACAAATGGACAATGACAGTAAGACACACACAAACACTGACTAAAGCGAGGATTTAAAAAAAAAATGTAGCTTTTACTTGGACAGTCTATTTTGTGTGAAAAAGATATGGACAAACGAAAGAAGACAGAGCGAGCAGCTAGATTTATTTGTATGTATGCAAGTTACAAAGACCCAACACATTCATGATGGAATGCGAGTGTGTTTGTGAAACAGCATGTGAGAGAGAGAGGAACACAGTAGCCTGAGGGGGGCACCAACAGTTTTAACTTTCATGGTCTCAAGCCTCTCAAACTGATTATCTACTACAAACACCCTTGGCACACCATGCATATAAACAGCGGATCAGCCCTAACGCAGAGAAGACTCAAGTATTCAAATATGTTCAAGAGGATATTCTGTGAGCACATATACTGTATTTCTACTTCTGTGACTTTAGGGTTAACTACCTGAACTAGTCCACAAAAATGTAATGGCCAGCTCTTATTCACACACACACACACGCACACACACACATCACTTACTCTGCAGCTGCTCCTGGCGCAAAGAAGTAGGCAAAGCTCTGAGCCAACTGTTCAGTGTTTTCTATGTAGTCATGATGCAGGGGCTGGTCTGTGGGAGGGAGGCCAATCTTATTAAGTAATGACACCCCGTCCACTATCAGGTCAACACAACCTCCAAAACCTGAGGACGAAGGAGTGGGACAGAGAGAATAACACAAAGAGAAATAAATATGCAATAAAACCATGAGGGAGAAGAAAATGAGATAGCCTAAAGGGAAAAGGGAACAGGGAGAAGACTGTGAATCACACAGGCATTTTCATGCTCTAGCAACAGTACAATTATAGTTTCAGCTGTTTCATCTTTTTCATAGCTTTCAGCTACAAACATTATCTATCATGTGTGAACAAAGGCCAACATGAACAGTAACAACCCCTGATAACGCACTTGTGATGGCAACCTACTAGAGAAGCCAAAATGCAAAAGGTTTGAGTAGATCTCACACTGGAATTTGTTTTGACTCAGTTTGACTTCTGGTCTGATTTCAAGCTGCTTAATTGCTTTTCTTTGCTCTTAACCAACAATCTAGGAGTTTTCCTGACAATTTGCTGTATATAAAAGTTAAAAGTACCTGTGTATATTTGTTATCATGTGGTCAGCACGAGTCGTGGATTTTATTGTGCTTTTTGTTGTGTCAACAGGACAGTACTTGGCATTGCGTTGTACTGATTAACCCTAATTCACTACCTGTCTACCTGTCACATCTAACAGCAACACAAAAGGGTTAGATGAAAATATCTGTCATATCATGTGACTTGGCTGACATGTGATGTTATTATATCTAATTCTCAATAACCACTATGTAACAGATCTGATTTCGTGGGTGGGCCTGGTGTTGAACTGGGTAAAGGTTGGACAGATATGGTGATCACTTCTGTTGTGTGTTTGTACCAAGGTTCAAAGGACAATATTTTAGGTTAAGGGTGTGACAGACAAGACAGAGTGGTCACACTATTTACTATGTTTGCTAAAACCTGAGGCAGATTGTCTTGTGAGGAATTCCACCCTTTAATACGGCAATGGCTTAGTACCCACTGTTAACAGTGGAAGAAGGGGCTCTGTAATAGCAAGTCATGTTCACTTGTGGCACAGACCACTTCTTGGCACCACTCACAGTATTAACTGGCATTTGTTTTAAGGTGCAGGTACAAGAACATGGAGCTGTTAACTTACTGTAGATACTGGAAAGCCATAACCAGGAACTGAAATCAACATTTGTATTGTTTTTAACCACAGCAAGTACCCTCAAATTTATCCCCCATCTGCTTTCACTATTTAACCTTTATACTAGTTAGTAATAGATGTCACAATTAGGGTACCATCTACACTAGAGACATAAGGCAGACATTAGTTACTATGGTTAAATTCACGCAGGTTCGTGGTACAAATATTGTCACCACCTTGCCCACATTTCCAAGCACTTTTTGTCCCTTAACATTTCAAACACGCTGAGTCCATTTGTTTGAGGATGTCTTCTCACAACAAACTGGGCTCCGCTGGTCAGACAAGGTGCTAATCTGGATTGAAATCTGGTGACTGTGCAGATCATTCATGCTCACGCCCCTTTAACCTCCCCTTCTTCTCCTTCATCAATAATATTTTGTGCACCATTTAAGGGGCAAACTAAGCCAGTTATTGTCAGCTCACTAAAAATAAAGGTTTCCCTGCACCTTTTCTAACTTTTAATAGCCTACTTAAGTTTTAGGTTAACGTTGCAATATTCACGTTAAGATGATTCAAAATGTGCAGGGTTAACAATCAACTTTTAATTTTCTATTTTGTTGGAGAGTTGGAGCGATGGCTGAAGTTAACAATTTACTAACTTCAACAGCAGCATGTTTTTCATTTCGAGATAAATCAATAATAAAATCCAGCGTCTCCATGAGCCCCTGAAATCAGGTTTGGTTAGCTAACGTTAGCTAACCCCCAACACTTACCAACGGCCACTTTCGGTCTGGCGACGTTGCTCATCCCGACTTTCTGTTCAGCCCGGAGAAGAGAGGACAGGACCGTGTCCAACCGGTCGTCCAGGTCTTCATTCTGGGGTGACCGGAACCAGAGGGCCAAAATAACCACAAACAGGGACACAACAGGCCCATATTTCATCCACGAAACACTGCCTCCCCCCTCCATCGCTCGCTCGCTGACTGGCTACAGTGGCTCACACTGGGTGTAGTGAACAAGCACTTTCCAGCAGCTCCACTGAGCGTAGGGATGTCTGTTTGTTTTTGGAACCGGAGTGTCCCGGATATGTCTCAACTGGACGGATCCTGGGCGGAAATCTGCTTTTCAGCTATTCATTCAAAACACCACCATTGTGTGTCTGTGAACAACTACTGTCTATATCTTGTCGCAAAGAAGATTTCTTTCACGGTTTTATTTTTTCGCGAAGCACCGCTGTCCCGCTTGTCTGATTGGTGGACGCCGGTGTACGAAGCTAACTATCTTTTTATATATATATATTTTTTTTTAAATACTACGAAGGGGGAGTGTTTGTTTTTTTGCTGACAAGGCGGAAGTGAGCTGAGAGCAGTCATTCTAATCTTGTACTTTTCTCGGGTATTTCGATTACCTGCTACTTTATACTTCTCCACTAAAATATGTATTGCTACTTTTACTGCAACAAAGAATCTGAGTACTCCCATTCACCACTGCAGCTCTCCAACAATCCGGTAACTTTGTTTTACAATGATTGTGACAAACATTCATTCATTCAAAAAATACCTACGTCTATAAGTCTGAGTCTCCATGAGTCTTTTTTGTCCAATTTGGATTAAAAGTTCAGGCGCAGCAGAAACGTTAATCAACTACCACCAGAATAGTTTTGACTCACATGGACTTATCCATACATCCATCACATCTTGACTCACATTTTCTTGGTGAGTCAGTCCCTTCACGCTTGAGAAGCATCACCTCAGTCAGATAAAATGCTAATTGATTTAAACTGCTAGCATGCATATTCAAGAATAATAACACCATGGGAACGAAAGAATGATTTATTTAATTCCAAACATAACAGTAATGTGCTAATATTTTTTCCCCATTGATACAGTCAGACAATTAAGACAGTCATTTCCAACCATATTTCTTTAATAAAAAAAAAAAAGACATTTCATTTTATGACATTAAAATTTAAAAACACTAACAGGCACCAGTTACAAGGAGTACATCGTGATATTGTGGAGTTGAGGTGGCACCAATATAAAAATGGCAGTCAATATGGAAGCTGTAATTATTAAAAAAGAAAAAAAAAAAAAAAAAAAAAAGACCCACTCTACTGCTTTAGGCAGTCTCTTTGTATTGCGCTAAAAACAGTCACTTTTCACCAGTGCAGGAAAAAAAAAAAAATAAAAAAAATAAAAAAAAAGCACACATACACGCAACACAGGGACAAATTCAATCAGTTCTGCAACAGTCTGCTTCAAATCACCTGAGATGAAATTAAATGCTCATGCATGTCTTAAACATTTTCTCCCTGTACAACTTTTGATTGATCTTGCTTTAAGAAGTGAAGGAACAAGATCTTAAGACAGTTCAGTCACAAACTTCACCTTCTATTCAACAACAGTAATTTGTGTTCAGGCACATAGTTGCTGTCATACCCCATCTGCTAATCCACCTACAGTAAGTGAACGGTGCTCTTGAGTTTTTTCAGTCTGCTGTAGAAAGAAAACGTGGTTGTGTGCAGGGCGATCAGTGGGTTTTAAATATAATTACTTAAAAGCAGGAGTGTGTCGCCCTCTAGTGATTATGTGCCACTACTGCTTCAAACCTGCAAGAGAAACAGTAAAGCACAGACTCAGTCAACATTCATAGTATAAAACATTTGTTGAGAATTTCATAAAAAGATTTATTTGAGACCATTACTTTATATTTCCATTACATCTATTGTTGTCCTACCTTAGGTTTTACTTGGGAATGCCTGCCACAATCTCAGACTCAATACCACAGTGATCTGATCCACGCAGGATTTTAAAATATCCTGAAGACCAGAGACAAGAAAGAGAATACAACAGTTAAATTAGCTCAGTTTTAGCTAATGAAACACTGTATAACAATTGTGTGTTTGTAAGTACAAAATATCATCATGTCCTGAGTGTGTAAACAGAATAGTATGTGCATTTGTGTTTCATATACAGAACAGCTGCTGAGCATCTACACTTTACAATGAGTCTTACATAGCAAAGCATGACAGAGCTGTTGATTTACTGGTATGGAGTCATTTGAAGCTGCAGTTTGTGTATTAGACTGCATTATATGTTAGTTTCTAATATTCCATTCCCTGCGTGCATGTAAGGCTGATTATCATTGTGTAAATGTTAGTTAAAAAGAAGAAAAATAGAAAAGAAAAGAAAAAGTAAACCATGTCACTGCTCACCGTTATCACCCCAGTCAGTGTTCCAGGAGTTGGCACAGAGCCAGTAGGGAGTGCCACCCTCCACCCCCCATCCCAGGACCTTGATGGCATGGCCACCCACAGCAGACCCAGACACATGCTGATACACACCTGGAGACAAGGGGGGGGAAAAAATGGATGGGGTGGTCAGCAAGTTTGAGTTCAAGTGGGTGAAAAATGTCTAAAGCAACATTTTACAGAATCACTGAGGAAAATCTGCAATCAGCATTTTCCCTTTGCTTTACAAGTTGTGAATATACAAGTACTTAGACAAATGCAGCATAAATGCACATAATACTGGCAATGGTGCATGTGTTCTTACCGGACTTGTAGAGCAAAAAGTCTTCATAGACAGTAAATGCTCCCTCCACTGGGCCATTCTTAAAAATCTCAGACTGAATCTGCTCCTCATCTGCCTCTACGCTGTAAGATGTTTTACCTGCAACAGACTTAGAGTTAGGATCCTGTGCTGCACCTGTGCGTACATGCACACCATCGTTAGGGTTCGGCTCATGTCAGAACATAAACAGTTTTTTGTTATCAGATATCTAATGATAACTATGCATTCGCAAGCCAGTCAGTGTAGAGGAATGCCAGTTAGTGAAAGGTTTACTGATAAATTTATAATCATAATAATAATAATAATAATAATAATAAATAAATGTATCATCATCATCTAATACAATGGCTGAGTCACCTGAATTTCTAATGAACTTTACAAAAATATTTATGTGTATATAGTTGGGTCCAAAGTGGTCTTAGACTCTACTGTATGTGAACTATGGTCTCTCACATATTTCAAGATGATAAATCATACTTTACCAGAGTCAGTTTACTATTCATATAAATGCCATTTTATTTTTCTTAGTGCATTTATCAATATGGACTTAGAGCAAAAGTGAATCAAATCACAGCATTCCAACCAACTTATAATATAATAATGAGGAATATCCTTTCCTGAAACAAACAAAAAAAAAAAAAAAAAAAAAAAAAAAAAAAACGCAGGGCAAGAACAAAATACAGTTCAAATGTTAGATTTCATTTCTCCTTCTATCAAGTAATCAAAATGTTTTCCATCTGCCTGCCTTTCTTACCATAATGCTTGTCCTGTTTGTAGCTGGGTGTGTATCCAGCTTCACACTGGTAGATGCACTGAGGTGTGTCTCCACCCTCTCCAGTACAAGGAGGTCTGCTACCATTCACATGGTGCTCACAGGGGGCGATGGTGTAGGGCCGGCAACCTGTTGGCCCATAGATGGAGTCATTGTCAATTGTAGATGCCACACATACATGTGTTTACACCACTACAGAAGTCTCACAGGTACAAAACTCACCAATGTGGGAGTTATAGAGACCTCCAGAGACCAGTCCCTCTTGGGTCCAGAAGTCCCAGGCAGATGAGGGGTAGCCACCATTACATCTAAAAAGAGAGAACAACATGAATACACCCCCACTTACAACCAATAAGCACTCCATGCTACTTCCAAATTTATAAATATTAGGGACGCACCAGTTTTCCTCTCCCAGTACATACTCTTACTGCACTGAGACAAAGTACTCCATTCATTAACAGTGCTCACTTTTCCCAAATGTAAAATCTGTACACTTCATTGTGTGGAACTCACTGGAATCATTTTTATTTAACGATAAATTGAGCCTAGGGACTGCTGTGATCCCCTGTGAATTTTATAATTACACTGACAAGACATTTCATGTGATTCACTTTGTGGCTTGGGTATCAGCCATGACATAACATGACATGCCTTCCATCTTCACCTGATATGAAGATGGAAGTCTGACTGGGAAGCTTGTGTTGAACCAATTCATTCTTTCCTCACATTTGAACACAACAAAGCAATGAAACTTCTCACATTCTGTCCCTTACCCCATGCCACAGGTTTCACAGCAGGTCAGCAAGTCCTCAGAGGAGATCTCCACATTGACCTTGCCATCGCTGTGGATACACACACGGTCGGAGATAGCCTCTGCAGCACCAAACGCCTGTGGGGAGAAGAACCAAGACATGCCACAAACACAAAAACAAACCATTAAAGACAGGGAAACAGTCTGGATGTGATTAAATGGCAATAAGTAAGGTTACACTGAATAGTAGGATAAAATTTAGACTACATATTTACACAGCAAGAAATATTGGTAACCCCAACGCTTTATTTTTGTTTTTGTTCATTTGAAGATTTAAGTATATAGCATGTCATGTGCCACCCAGATTGCAAAGCCCTTCGAGGCCCAGTTACATATGGTCACATCTTTTGAGCAGTAAGCCCCCCCCCCCCTCACCCAGCAGGATCCACAGGAGCCCTGGTCTCTGATCTCCTTCAGAGTGGGACAGTTGGGCCACTGCACTCTGGAGTCAAATTCTTTAGGCAGTTTCAGGTCTCCAGCATACTGAACCCTGCAGAGGAAAACAGCATTGTAGAGTCAAGTATTACTGTTACTACAGTAAAACACACAACTATGATGTAAGCAGATTTGACTTAGGTGAGTCCTGCTCAGTGCCACTGAAGCCACCACTTCTTTATGTACAGACAAATGTACATTGGGCGCATATTAGGGGATGTACAACACAACAAATACTCTGACTAATGTGTGAGTGTAATGCAATACTAAACTGATGTCAATCTCTTATATTTCACACCCAGCAACAGACCGTGTTTACATGAGACTTACATGATTGGCAGTTTAGGTCCCTTCAGCATCGTACCACACAGAGTCCGGACATAACTGTAGTCAACATTATGGAAGTTGTGACCAGCCTGCAGGAGAGAAGGGAGATTTAGTCAAACAGAATTGCTTATACCCACTGAGAGATGTCTGAGGTAAGAAAAAAAGAAAAACAAACTCACCTTCCATGTAGTGTTAATCTTATTGATGTAGTTTACCATCTCATTGGACAGTGGATGCAGATGGGGTCTGGCCAGGCTCATCGAGAAGCTGGCAGCCAATAGCAGTAAGGCTGCACACCACATTTTGCCTGAAAAACACGAAATGAAGGACACATGAGTAAATTGGTTATTCATTACACTAGGTCTGAGCTATAGAGTCAAATCACAACATCTGACCATAAATGACCAACTTCCTCTTCTAACCAACACAGCCTCCATTTCTATTCCCGGCAAAATTAGCATTTTCATTTCCCTCAACTTTCAGGCATGAACGATGAAGGGAGACAAGACAAAGTGCAGTACTTAAACCCAAAAAGACAGTAAATATGAAAGTCTAGGGTGGACGACAGATTGAAAATACTAGGAAAAAAAAGAAGAAGAAAAAAAAAAAAACTGCTATATGAGCAGGAAATGGGGAAGTTAAGGAAACCTCAAAACAAAAACTCAGCTGTGAAGAAAAGCTTCACATTTGTAGCCCATACACACATGAGAAAATGTAATGTTATGCTTTAACACAAGTTATTCCCCACTTACATGCCCTCCTAAAACCAGTCTACAAAAAAAGTTCTTTCACAGCCGACTAGACCGCATCACTGCGGTTGCATCTACAAGTGGAACATGTGTACACACAGCTGAAAAAACCTCCTCCTCAGTCACACTGGTCAGAGTCCTTTCCAGTGGTTAAACAGACTGCGTCAGCACACGTACAAAAAACAGTCCACTGATCTGGACTAATTCATTAGATTTAAATCTACACACAAGAAATAAATTTTAGAGACTCTCAATATGCAGTGCATTTCGTTTGTACAAGTGTTGTTCACTTAACTGTAACTAGGCTGTGTTTCAGTTACTGCTTAAGAAAAGGCAGAAAGAAAAATATATCCTCATGCTGCAGAAATCAGCAACAATGCAATCGATAATATGGACCATATTATAGAGGTGAGATGCAGTAGTGAGAGCGGAGATCAGTTCCATTAGACATCATGCTGTAGCCTATTAAACTGAAGGTAGGGGTGTTCTCAGGATAAACAGGATGCTCCAAGTCCAGAAAAATCAATACCAGTGCAGATACTGTGCTTCTTTATAAACACAATGGGAAGAACTAACATGTAGCTTCAAACCCTGACACCCCTGATAAAAAAGGACAACAGATGATGATGATGCATCTATTCTGGAGGCATGAACATCAGGAGTGAATAAAAGCCTTGTGTCAGAAAGAGACACATGTTGACTTTTTCAGCATGCAGTTATTCTGGGAATTAGCCAAAAATCTGCTTACAACCACAACTAAATTTGAATCCAAACACAATTTTACATGGACTTATTTAGGAACTTAGACTTATTGACCCTCTGTGCATATTTTGTTATACTATCATGGAGATTTCCTCAAGAACAAGAGCAAGCCTTGTGAGGGGCCTGTAATATCTGCACACCTGTCTGGACAGGTCCTGTTTCTATTATGAAAAAAGCAGAAGAGAATCCAATGAAAACACCTCAGGTGTGTCAGAGAGAAAAAAACTCTAGTGAAACTGGTTTGATACCATAAGACTGAGGCTGATGAAATTTCATGGCTCTTGTATGTGCTCAACTTTCTTTAACACCACACGCAGGTCATCATATATCATAATCTGTGTAATTCTTATAATCTGGGTATTGGAAGTTTATCTGCAACCACTAGGTTATGGTTACAGGGTGGTTTGTAGACAGATTTCAATGGGTCCTAGCTGTACCATGGACAAACTCATACAAACAAGCAAAAAGTATGAAAGATATCAAGGTTTTCTTTGGTCAGATTTTAAGGAAGTGGTTCAACCAAAAACAACCTTGTAGCTGAAACAATGATTTGGGGAAGTCACCATGTGTCTGCTGATCTGCAGCGCTGGCTGTCAAGAAATCAGTCTCATGTCAATTACTTTCAACACAGCTGTCATACAAAGACTCACACAGCCAAGTTAACTCGCTGAGTCATAGTGGAGGGCTGTGAGGCCTTTTGTTGCAGTATTCTTACATCTCCTAAATGTGATAAATAAGTGAATAAATTATTATTTATTTCTTCACATTTATAAATACCATCAAGGGGTCAAGGGCTTGTGGAAGTTCTACTGTGTGGGAGTTTCCGATCAAGTCTGAAATGGATGAGTCACCACCGAATCCACAGAGAGTCAAGTTCCTGAACAACTACTTTATAAGTAGAAAAGTAAAACAAATGATCCTGTTAGCTGTCAAAGAGTTGACTACTGCCGTTTTTTGAAATATTGTGCTCATCTACTTATTCTTTCCTTTTTTAACAACTGCACACTAAACATGACACCCAAAGTTTCTGATGTCAAAACTAAAGGAATCATGTTTTAAAAAAAGTCTGATAAATCTCTAATAGTACTCCATCAACCTATCTGCATTGCTTTCCATCATGTGATTGATAAAATGCATTTCCTCCTTCCTTGTCACAGAGCCAGATTTACTCAGTCATTAAAGAAAGGCCAAAGTCTGTTTTCTATTTACTTGCAAGTGTGAAAACCTTTTCACACCCCCACCACCTTGTTTTGCAAAGTCGGGGCTGCAAACTGCTGTAGCTCGGTATATGGTCATATGATTTACATACCAACTACTTTCAGTTCGTTCAGCTTGACTTCCCCTCTGCTTTATCCCAGACATGTTTATAAGTAAAAACACAAAGTCTCAGCTCTTCTCTTTTGTCTGGTTAAAACAGAGGACGGAATGGCTGCCTCTGCTTTCACTTTCCATTTCCTTGACTCTTCAGTATTATGTTCCATATTCATTTTTTACTTTTGATATTAAGTCATCTCCCTCATTTGAATCAGATTTCATTGATCTTTGTTTGATGTGCCCTAATCATGAATAAATAAGACACACGTGTGTTTGGACAACTTAGCAGCTCCACCTGTTCCAGCGCTTATCACCTTTGACCGTGAAGCTAAAATGAGGTCAGGCGGTCACAAACAATCACAAAAACAAGTAACTGCTGCGATGAAACTGCTCCTTCTTGCCAAATAAATCGTTGTCAAACAAAACATATTAATTGCACACATTTAACGTATTGTGTCTGCTGGCTTATATAAACTTCGCTTAGCTAAGTGCTAACTCACCGTGTAAACAATCAGTAACTGTAATAACAGCTGATAACAGGAGCCTCACAAATGTGGAGAAACACACCAACAACTACTGCTAAAGTCTCTTACCGGTATCTTATTTATCAGGTCTTCTCCTCTGTTTAACGGTGGGTCACTGAACAACAAACTGTATGAATGTGAGACGGTCCTATTTATCCCACAAACCACGTGACACAGTCACATGAAGGCAGCTCATGTGTTCGGTGGCGACACCAAACCATCATCACCACCCTTCCGTCTTTCACCCCGGTCTGTGGGTGTCTTCGTGCCCATAACAGAACAATGGATCTGGATATAACCAGATCCAGGTCACAGTTAAACGCGGTCTGGGATACTTTAGACATTTTGGTGCAGCGGGACACAGTGGATCTATACTATTTCAATCTGACCGCTGGATGGTGCTGAAGCTCACCCTCACCATTTAATCCTCAAATCTTTGATCTTTAGCCTCTGTGTAAACCCCCCACATTGTGTTTTGTGTTATTAGTTTATCTAGTTTTATTCGCTCTTAACACATTTCTATTGTTATTGGTAGACTAAACCTCTGATGTGATGTGTTGTCCGTACTTAACATAAAATCTGCATTTGGAGCAAAAACCGTGATCAAGACATCTCCACTTTTCACTCTCAAATTTCGGACCCCAGGCCTCAGGTGGCCCAGGTGTGCTCATTCTGCAATCCATCCATCCCAACAGTGATCCCAAGTCCACAAGTCTGGGAAATCTGCACATCTGTTGCTCACTGCCATTTTACTAAAAATTGCTATTGTCTGTTTAAAGTGCTTCATATTTGTTTTTGGCTATTTGCATTTTGCAAATGTCTCTCAAACACCTTGACACAACTCACACCAAAAGGTGATTTGTTATTGATCTAAGTAAGACATTTGCTAAAAGGCTATTCTAATTATATTTTTAACTTTTTTAATTTCTAACTTAAAATCAAGACAATAAATTTCCTGTCTTCTGACATAAAGTTGACAGTTATACCCTGTTAGTCTGATGTAACCAGATAGATGCTGATATGTTATTCTATTAAAAGCATCCTTTCAAAGAAATCAGTGTTTTCTTGTTTTACATTAATAGGCCAAAACACACTATATTTTGACGTAATCCTCTCAGTGACATGTAGCATAATGCTTACTAATGCATGCACAGCAGTGTGTGTATTTTGATATTTGACTACTTTTAGCTTATTTGTGACTTTCATTTCTTTTTTTATTCCTTTGAGAAGTATCTTGTGATTTTGAACCGATGAAGACAAGCCTTTGTGGGTGTCCTGCTGTATTGTGACATGGATCACTGACCACAGAGAATATGCTGATTGTCCTTCTGCTTTCTCTTCCTTATGATACTGTCACCTGACTTTCAAAATGATGAAATGGGAAAAATACTGTAAGCACAGCATACGCACTTTAATCATTATTTCACCAAGCATGTTGCATAAAAGAGCAGATCCTCATTTTAAAGTACAGAGTTAATGACCAAAACCAATTCCTTATTTAACCAGTAACCAAGGTCACACTCTTGTTTCAAACGATTTAATCATCTTATTAGAGATCATTTATAAACACATACTACAGTAAACAACAGCCTGGGGTTGAGTTACAGTGTGCTGAATAGTTGACCATACATCTTCAAAACTCTACTGCAGTAATACGTCTTCTTAATTCTCATTACTTCTCACTTTGTTTTATGTTTTTTCAATTTTATCGTTACTTAATAATGTATTATTACTAATTCCACATATAGTTGTAAATGTTTTAGCCTTTTACTGTTTCAGCTTTATGAATAACAGTGTTTTTTCTCTCTACTCCTTTTTATTGAGTGTGTTTTTTGACCTACTGCATATGCAAGTGCTTTTGCATGTACAAATAGAAAGAACAAGCTGTACTGAATTGAGTTAATTAAAGCACAATATCAGAGTAGATGATTGGGGCTTTAAGATGATTTGTGCTTTATTTTCTGAGCTTGAGGCTTTCTCTTGAGGACAGGCCCTTTGTCTAAATAAAAGTTCAAGACCTTTATTATTTCAGCTAATGTTGTGCTAAAATCCCATAATAATGTTTTTAATAAAATGACTGCACAGCAGACTCAAAGCCATGTAGTATGACAGCATAGGAATACTGTACAATGTAGAGGAGAGTTGGAGGAATGGTGGTTAATGTCCTGGGACCCCCTGGCAGGTTAATCCAGCTCTGTGATAATGTAATGTAAAGCACATTATGTCCACTGCGACACTGCACTATAGCTGCCATGGCGCTGTGCCTATACTCAAATTACAATGTACTCATTACTATATCGTTTACACTGTGATCACCATCTCTATTTACAAACATTGCAAGGTTAATAATGAGGTTTAGCGTAAGACTCACAGTGCCACATTACCACTTGTGTTTACAGCTTGTAATAATATTGGCACATTGCTGATGGTAAATGAACGAAGGGTGATCAACACACCACTCTAGGCTTTAATCATGATTAATGACTTTATTTTGTCACATCAATAGCACAGTTAATGACACAGTACCACCACCCACAGCTGCTCTGTGGAAATCCTTGTAGAGATGAAGTGATGCGTGTTTATAAGTGGAGGTCGTCCAGTGACGAGGTGATGTTACACTCAAACAGCAAACTAACTCCAGTCTGTCAATGAAAACTATCCTGGCTCTAAACAATTTCACATGTGAAACTTCAGCACGAATCCCTGAAGTACTACACCGTGGCTCATCTCATAACAGTAAATGTGATCAAATATAAAAAGAAAGAAATGTCACAAATATAAAATCAAATCAAATTAGAAACACAAGCAAATATTTTCATACACATTAGGTACACAAAGCAAAGCATACTGTACTAATATAAAGCAATACACATACATGAGACAAGCTGTCTTTCTACAAGGCAAAGCGCTGATTCATGATGATGAAGCCATGGCATCACTGCAGTCTAAAGCGTGAGCGTAGATATTTTTCATCAGTGCATTAATATACATTTCATTAGCTGACTTATTGCTTTTGCATACACATACACTCTAGCATGTGCGTTAACTACTGTAATGTGTGCGTGTGTGTGTGTGGTTACAGTAAGTGCTTTCTGTCTCTAAGAGAATAGATACAACTCTGCTGCTTGTATGAACAAGTATCATGCATTGGCCCCTTTATGTATCAGCAGGCCGCGGTACATGGAAAACAGCTTGACACAGGTTGATAAAGCAGTTCTGCCAAAAGCATGTTTTTCTCTGTACTTTGTTCCATCAACCCCAAGTTACAGTATATTCTCAAACGGCTGCCCGTGTCTTATTACCTTCAAACATGAGCAGCTCAACCTTTTAATTGCTTTTTACAGACATAGACCTGACTTTATAGTTATTATTTTTGTTTAGAAGCACGGAGATAAAGTAAAATAAAAGAGCATAGGTAAAAGAATAACAGAAAAATATTAGACAAATATACATGGAAGCCCAATATTGGTAAACACCACATTCTGTGATTTAAATGACAATTCACATATTGAAATAAATAATAATAATAATCAAAACATGGCATAATACTGGCACCAACCAAACTGGAAATCCATAGCAGCACATCATTTTACCTTTATAAACATTTCTATTCAGAAACATCTCCTCTTTATCTAGATTTCCCTCTGTCTGGTAGTTATATTATCAAAAATGTTTTATAATGTTAAACAAAGGCTCAGAGCGTTTTCAGTCATACAGTGAGCAATTACATTTTATCACTGTGACAAAAAAGATAATAAAACCAATTCTGTCTCATGGAAATTCAGTTTTACTGAGGTAGGAGGTTCAACTGATGGAAAGACTGAAGGGCGACACATATTTATGAATAGCTGACGTTATAGGAGAACACCAAAGTAATTTCGAGTTACAGCTATTCATTCAACACAATTCCAAGTCAATCAATTAATGCTCAATAGCTTGCAAACTAGTTTTAGTGTTTACTGTATGTTAATAGCATTTCCAGGTAATCCACGTGTAATGCTGCATGAGCGCCATGAAAACACTCTACAGGGGCACAATTTAACAAAAAATACATGTTGACGAAACCAGTTTTATGCCTAATGTTTACTGCGATGGATTGTCTACATGTGTGGAAGCTGTTTCTATCAAAACAAAATGAAATACTTACATTTTCCTCTATCAATAGGCACTCATATTACCATTTAAAATAGCAGCTGGTTTTAGGCGTAACCTTTGCACAGTTGATGACAAGTATTTCACAAGTACATGTTTAACTTTCTTCACAAGGCAAATACATTCTACACTTGCCTTGAAGCTTCACTGACAACAGCTTGCTGTGCGCTCTTCAGTAAGACCAACTTCAATAAATGGATATCAACAATTAAAAAAAAAAGTGAATGGCAAATTGAAAATAAAAAAAAATTAAGCTCCCTGGGACCACAAGAAGTTGAGACAATCACTTAGTAAGAAAAACACCATGTAATGAACTAGTTTAACTTCCATCCCAGCACATACAGGTTTGTTGCCATTATAATTCACATTATCAGAACTGACAACTGCTGCTACTGCATTTAATTACCATGTATCTCACATTATATCTTATCATTCATCATTTAAATATAATTCCATCCATGTAAAAGAGAAATAAAATGTGATTATCAGAGGTGGCCATAAAAGTTACTTTCTCTCTGTTAGAGACAAGACCACAAACCTATTATGTCCTACAGAAATTGTCTATTCATTGTAACTTTTCTTTGCCTATAAAATGTCCAAATGAAATGTATGATATATATATTAGTAATAGAAACATCCAATGACACTGCTTTAATATTCTATATTGCTTCCAGTAATTTCCCTTTGATAAATTACCATGTTGTCATTATAGTGTAGTTTGCAGAATATCATGCTACAGCCACTCTGGCATCTAACAGTAAACTTAAGCTGTACCTTTTCTGCTAAAGTGCTGACTGACTGACATGACTACAGCTACAATAAGCAAAGGAAAGCATAGCATATACAATAATTTAGAAACTGTTTTTCCTTCAAACCTTTGCTTCTCATCATTTGTTAATCTGATAGTTTCATTACAACAAAGACAGACACACTAATGAAAAGATTTTACAATTTTACAGACTGTAAATTAGGACCTCTGTCTCTGTCTCTGTGTATGACAGTAATGTGTGTTAACACCGACCATGTAGTGAACGGTAAATACAGTGAGTAACTGACTGGTTCGATGAGCGAGCGGCTGCCTGATAACTGGACAAGATCATCTCAACATCATCTAAAAGGTTTTGTAAAAAATAATGAGAAGCATTCTCAAGCATATTAAAATCACTGACTGTGGATATATATATACTTGGGTTTGCATTAAGTATATATTGATTCTATATTTCATAACAGATCATTGGTTTCATTGTATCAGATTAATCTTGCCAATCTAAAAAAAGAGCCTGGTTTTGGTGAGTGGCGTCACAAGCAGCTTGGCGGACAGCATGTTTGGTTATTGTAAACTGGTTTAATTTGCTTCATTTAGAAAGTTCTTTGCCATTGAGATACAGCTAGCATTTCATTAACTATTAATTCACATGATTGTTTATGCTTTGTACTTTCATCACAACCCCTCATTTTAATAATCTGTTTGCTTTTGAATTTTATCATAGATAACATCACCTGACTGCACTGACAGAACAAGCCAGGGACTTAACTGCAGTTTAGTTTCTACTGATTAAAAATTAAGTGTAAGGGTTTATTTAAATGAATGGAAGCAATGCTTCACATTTATTAGCACCTGTGAAATTCTGTAAGTGGTTTCTTTGACTAACCCAGATTTCAACCTCCGTGTATACAAATCTGCAGTGTATAGTCTTCTGTATAGTTTTTATTTTCAGCAACTGCTTATACTAAACTGAAAAACTAATTTCTCCCAATTATCTCCCTAATTTTGTGAGTACAATTCCCTTGTCAAGTGGTGTTTGTCACTGTTTACTGCTCTAATGGTTTGCATAGGAAGCAGACAGCCACCTGCCCCTCTAATACGCAGGAACTTCCCAGATACTTTTTTTTTAACCTGCCTGCAAAGAGCACCACATGTGAGGAGGTTTATCCTGTTCAGCCTTTCTCCATGTAGCTGCTTCAAACAACCAGGAGCTGCTAGTGCAGTAACATGATTTGTCACCAGCTGACCACCCACAAACACTGCTAAATGTGTGAGCTGGAACGATTGTTTTGCCATTGTGCCACCCATGTATCCCAATTATCTGCAATTTTAACCTCTGTATCTGCATATCAGGGGAAAGAAAAGAAAAATGTATACTGTATCTTCATGATTGAATCAAATGAACTTAAAAGACCCCTAACCCCGCACCAAGCCTTCTCCGGGTTATTTAAAGCATGAAGTCAGATATATCCTCAACTGCTAAACTCACAAAGATACCATGCCCCACCCAGGATTTCCCCTCACCTTTATCCCCACCCTCCTTAGACTGCCCTCTCTCTACTGTCCACAAACTGGACCATCTGTTTGCGAGCGTGGGAGATGACTGGAGTGAGTGGAACGACCGGTGTACCGGGCGTAGTAGCACCAGGAGTTGATGCACCGGGGGTTGAAGCAGCGGGTGTTGAAGCTGCAGGTGTTGAACCAGCAGGTGTTGAAGCTGCAGGTGATGAAGCTGCAGGTGTAGAACCAACAGGGGTCAAAGTACCAGGGGTCCCGCCAGGGGTGGTGCCTGGTGTTGGAGTGGCAGGGATCACAACAACCGGCGCCAGGCCCGGACTTTCAGCCCCAGCTCGAGGCTCCATTCTTGGGGTGGATGTGACAAAACGAGCCTCCCTGATCCGGTAGGGACTTCGGTAGCTGGAGATGGGCGACAGCTCGGAGCCCCAGCCAAGATAGCTCCCACTGGAGGGAGACTGTGCATCTGCACTGAAATACAGTGTAGTGCTGGACTCTCCAGGCATCCCCGGTTTTTTCTCTGGCGAACCAATCAGGAGAGGGGAACGTCGCTCAGGTGACCAGCCGGGAGTCTTGATGTCCAGGGAACCTGCGGAGGACGAGGCCTCAGTCAGGGTTGCAGCGTTGCTGTCGATGTGGCGGAGGCTTCCTGGTTGCCGTGGAGATGAGGGTGTGGGTGAGCCGTAAGCGGCACTCTGAAAATCATCATCACCTTCAAAAATGAAATCACATTAAATTTAAAGGTAAAGTGGGTTTATAATAATACACACGTATTCTATGGATGAAGCAATGGGAACTTCTACAATGACGATAAAAGATTTGTGATAATTCTCAAAAATAAAAAAATCTCCATGTAAACTACTTTTGTTTTAAAGTTTATCACGGAGCGAGAGTTGTGATGTTGGCAAAAACTCTGCACACAGTTTTCTTTAGCAAAATAGACATCTAGTAGTCCACTCTCAATAGTCTCATTCCCAAACATTAATCCCACTGCATGACCTGAGATAAGCAGCATTCACAGAGAGGACTGTCCACCTATCCACCTTTGGCATGAAGCACTGAAGATTAGCTTTAACACCAGGACTTTACAGGCCCCTTGTTGAGTTTTTAAGGTCATCCAATCATTAAGGTGATCCAACGCTGTATGAAACAGTATTTTATATTTCTGTGATTCTGTGTTTTTTAAGTGTGTTTACTGGTATGTTAGAAGTGTTCAATGTTTATCAGGCATCCAACCTTTTTCCTCTGATGGTGGAGCGCTGAAGGACTCTTCCTCTGCAGTCTCTTCAGGAATGGCCTCCGGGACCGGGATAACCTCTGGGAACCGTCTAATGTCGTGGATTGTTGTGGGAGGAGTTTTTCTCACAGGTCTGGCCACTACAGTGGAGGGAGTTGGCTTTGGTGGCTGGATCACCTCTCTCACCTGGGGAGACAGAACAGACAGCTGAGCCTCAGACTGCAGACAGACGGACTGAGATTGTTCTGCACACATACGACTCTTTAGTAGCAGATCTAGACTCTTCAATCCACTGTGTAGCATCTTTAAGTGGTTACTATAGCCTTTTCTTTATAATTAATCTTAACCCATCAGTTTTTATCATAGAAAAATGTGAGAATGTTTGCAGTCTATATGCTGCTTTCAGTTCATTTATCTCTGTTTTCAAATCCTACACATAGTGGCTTAAAGTATGGATTTACTGTATTCTGTGTTGAAATGATAAATTAAACAAAGATCTTGCCTGTGGAGCCAGGGTCACTTGTGGGGGAGCTGGTTGAGGAGTTGGATGTGAGATCTGAGGAATCTGTGGTTGAATGGGTGGAAGCTATTCACAGCACAAAAAGGAATGAGACACCCTTTTACATCATCTTCAAAGACATAAGACTTAGGCTGCATGATACCGGTTTAAGAAGCGGACATAAAATCTCTCTGCTAAAAACTAATAGTAATGAAATTCACAATACATTTTCAATAACAGGAACGCAACAAACCCGAGGGACATAAGGTTCATCTGGGGAGTGAACTTCTTCAGACAGACCCATCAGTCCAGCCAGACCCCCCTCGCCATACGACGACCAGATCTTTGTTACATCTCCCGTTTTCAGGGCCAAACGAATCAGCAGCCAGTGGTGATGTTTCCAGCCCTCCCATTGGATTGGAAGGTCCATGAGAGTCCCACCTCCTGATCAGATTAATACACAGGCATAATTATATTATAATTAAATTCTATAGATAGATAGATAGATAGATAGATAGATAGATAAATAGATAGATAGATAGATAGATAGATAAGATAGATAGATAGATAGATAGATAGATAAGATAGATAGATCTTTAACAGACCAGACAGTGTTGCGTGGCGATGGAAAGTGGGTGTGACTTTCTCCTCCAATGACAGTGTAGATCCACGCTCCATGCAGGCTCCACCTATCCCTCTATGGCGAATACTCTGGAAAATCTCAAAGGATTTAGGGTGCAGGAAACGATAGTACAGCACCAACGCTATCACTCCTGGAGAGAGAAGAACAGTCAAAAAGCAGAGAGAAATGAGGAAGACTTGGGATGAAGGTGTGCAAGTCAAAAGTAAAGAAGTAAAGAAGGAAATGTCAGGAAATGCTACATGAACATACAGGTGTGGAAAACCATGAACAACAACATGTATATACTGTATAGTTTTATACAGGATGTGTCTTTGTGTCTAACCAATGAGGAAGCTGCAGAACACTGCTGCTGGGATGCCGACAGTATCCCAGGACACCATGGTAAACAACCAGGAGGAGGCCAGTAGAAGAAAAGCGTTCTCTATGAACATGGCCTTAGGAGGAAACAGAAACAGAGGAAAATGGTTAACGCTTCCAAAAACTTGAAATCTATATTTGTCTCACATTTATGACTGCTCAGTTCAAGTCATGCAGTTTTTATTCAGCACAGAACTGACTGTTTTTATATATTTTCTGTTTTTGACATCTGTTTAACTGGTGGACTCATTTATCCAAAGGGCACTACAGTATCCCAAGCATGTGTTTTCAGTGATTCTGTTGATTTATAGTTAACACGGCCCTTTATTGAGATTTTTCAGTTTTTATGTTCTCAAAAGTTGTGTGCTGCAGTGTTTCTGTTTTTGTCAGAGCCCCCTGCATGTAAAATGAATATTAACCAAAAATTAGATTAATTTCCATTGTGATCCACCCACATCAGTGATGCTAACAAAGTCTGATGTATGATGTGAATGTAATGACAAATTCACACAAGCATGACCTGATCACAAACCCAAACGTACCAGGTAGAATCCAGCCATGCGGCATCTGGATTGACCGTACTTCACGTTGAGGAAGAGAAAGATGTGAATGGCTCCCAGAAAGAGGTTAAACAGTCTCCATCGACTAGTTGATCGTATGATGTCAGTCTGCTGAGACACCATCCAGAAAGTTGCACCCAGCCAGTGCACACCTGCCACACACACACATGCACAGACACACACATGCACACATCTAAATAAATATTCAACCTCTAACACATACGTAAACACACTAACTCATAAAAAATTGTTGACTGGTTCAACAAACTTCAACAACTTGCCAATGACTCCTAGGATCCACTGTTTGAAGATGCGTGTGAAGAGCATGAGAACAGCAAATCGAGATCCCAGCATACTGACCTGCAAACGAACACAAACCAACAAACCCACTCATTACAAAGCAAAAACAGGCCTGTAAATCCCCAGTTCATTATACTGACACTGTTATATTGAGGGGGCATGTTGCAAATGTCGGTTGTTTGAAGTTTGTTTAAATATGCCTACCCTCCACAGGAGTCGACAGAGAATGGCAGCAGGGGTCATTTGTAAGTGTCCTGGTCTGATGAGTGAACAGGCTCTGGCATAGAGGACCAAGGCCCAGGCGAGAGACAACAAACACACCACAAAACACACCGAGGCTGGGAGATGGAGCATAAAGAGGGAGAACGTGGAGAGAAGAGGAAATATGAATACCTTGATATATTTTAATGCCATATATACTTAGTGTACATTAGACACAACACTGCTGCAGATCGGAAATAGATGGCAGAAAAACTGGTTAGAATCAAAGCTGATTCATTTTCTTGCCACTTGGCGGCAGCAGAACAAGCTGAAAACAAAACATCTCACATATAATGACCTTATAAAGTTGTCATGGTGAACATGTTACCAGAAACTTATTTAAACATAAAGCAGACACAGAGAGAAATTATCATTCATCTGGATTCTTGTCGCTGGCCACTTGACAAATCTAACTCCATATAGTCACTCTCTTTCAGCTCTATTTTAGTCTCCACCAACTCCTGAGGGGAAAAATTTGGCTTTATGTCCATAACCTAATCGTCTTTTTATGTCTTATAATTGTGTTACGTAGGTCTTTACCATTGTCTATTGGGCCACAGTTTATCACAGATTTGTTTGAGTCCTTTACATGAAATTGTTTTTTAACTTCTTTTAAACTTCTCTAGCTGCTGGTTATTGTCAGACAACGCATACTGTACATACCTTTCACTACCACACACACACACACACACACACACACACACACACACACACACACACACACACACACACACTCACACAAACACACACACACACACACACAGATTTACACGTGCTGTTTCAGACCTTATCACCCTTGCACACATACTTTATACTGTACATTCTCTATTCAGTGTGTCCCTTTACCTGGAGATTTGATTCCTATATCAGTACAGATGAGCACATACGTCTGCAGCAGCGTCTCAGGGAGGGTGACCACCAAGGCCTCAAACAGACGTAAGGCAGATACATCCGCCTGCTGCATGATCTCACCATACACATCCTCATCTGGCAGTTGCATACACTCCAACAGCCTATTAAGGCCGGAGATGGATAAACGGGAGGCAGGGAGAAGGATGAAGGCACAGAGAGAGATACATCACTGTCGTCATGATCAAGATCATCAAACATCATCAAACATTAACAAATGTGGAGTTTCTCAGACTTGTAGATGTCTCACTCAAACCACAGTTCCGGTCCTACCATTACTGTCGGTTTTAGAATTATTGATCACTGACTAATTGAAGCAGATCTGGTCCTGGTCCAGTGTTGACAGATCTCCATCACACACACACACACACACACACACACACACACACACACACACACACACACACACACGCAACACAAATATAGATATATATATATATGGTCAGCTCACCTTTTGAAGATACCCAGGTGCAGTATATGTGTCCAGGTGAGAGACTTCCTGCGGATACGTCCATCTGACAGGTACCACAAGTAACTGAGCCACTGAGGACCCCAACCTAGGAAACATAGAATGATAAAAATGAATATCAATCTGTCAATTACTCTATTTACCAGAGCTTTCTATTGATCTGTTGGGTTGTTGTTGCTAATGTTATCTCACCTGGCAGCAGGAACAGTGCAGTGAAGCCGGCTAGATGGGCATAGCAATAGTTGTGACCCACCCACAGATAGTACACAAAGCAGTAGATCACTGGGGAAAGACGGAAACACACACACACACACACACACACACACACACACACACACACACACACACACACACACACACACAAACAGGCCATAAACACACAGAAATACATTTACAACATTACAGGTTGCTGCCTGCTATTGAAAAATTGTAATAAAGTCTAAATCATAAAAAATCCAGTGATGAAATTTAACTAAATATGTACAATTAATGAGATGGTTGTATTTCACTTGAGTATTTCAATTTGATGCTCCTTTATACTTCTACCCACTACACTTCAGAGGGAAATATACAATATAATGTACATAATGTACTTTATACTTCTACTTACATTTATTGGACTGCTACAGTCACTAAGTTACTGATATTTTGCACACAAATCTTATCATTGCTTTATAAAATGTACATAAGAATTAAACTACACAACAGTATACTGTAGATCAAATAAATTCCATTTTGTCAAGTCCCATAATTACAATGCTCTTTACATGTTAATACAGCAGTAATAATCAAATGATGTAATACATAGTGATATAATGCCTTTAATGAGTCATTGTACTTTTGGTAGTAATATACATGTGACTGATAAGACTTTCATACTTTTCATTAAGTGAGATTTTGAATGTGAGACGGTCTCTTTTTTTTTTTTTTTTAAACCTGTATACTTCAAATTAAATGACAGACTGTCACTTGTGTGTTGTAGTTGTAGTATTTGTTCACATCAGGAGTAACCTACACGATTTGATCAGATCAGCATTTTAATGTTTGTGTGTTTTGTGAGTGTCCACTTCTTCAATGACCTCTGTTCTGCTCATCGTCTTCATCTGAGGTTTACTGACAACAAGGCAACTGATGCTTCCTCTCCTCACTCGGACTCTCCTGATTGCACTCTGAGGCTCTGCAGCTCTGCCTCCCTCCCTCCATCCTCCCATACATGTAACCTGAGCCCGTTTTAGCTGCTAAGCAGGCGGGCTGTTTAGGGCAGACTAGGCCCCATCCCGGGGTACGCCCATCCCCTCGTCCATTCATGCACCTCCAAAAAAAAGGGCGCTGGAATATGACAACATGGCTTTGTTTCTGTTCAGGACAGATCACCCAGAAGCTGAAATGATGCAGCCGTTTAAAAGGTGGCAAACTGGCATGAGTCTGCAGTTTTGCGACAAACTGGATTTCATAACTGCAGGGTATAAAAATAGGAAATAGGCGCACTTGTGCTGACTGCAGAGACTGTTCTGCCTTTATTATTCATGACAACACAACAGCGGACAGTGAAAACAAATGTCCAACTTTATATGTTGGATTATCGCAAAACCTCCTGTCTCATCTAGAGTATGGGAGTATCTCCTCCAGCCACACTGCAGCCTACATCCATTCACTGTGCCCAAAAAAGGCACGCACACACATGCACGCGCATGCACACGCCAATGAAGTGAAATAACACACAGCAGGAATGTGCACGGACACATTCCATAACATTTCAACACACCGTTAGTGACATAACACTCAGTTTTAGTGCGTGTGTGTGTGTGTGCGTGTGTGCGTGTGTGTCCCAGGTAGGACTCACGCGCCGTCCTCTCTGCAACGATGAGAAATGCGGTAAAGACGAAGACGCAAACTTGGCAGCAGGGTATGCAGGAGCCTCCATGGCTGGGAGTCGGCGTGTAGTCTCTCATAGCGGCTGTGCACCGTCTCTCAGATGGTTTACAGAGGTAACCGTGTGTCCGTCTGCAGCCTGGTGTTGTTCTGGTTCCGGGCGGGAGTCGGTCCAGCTGCGGCAGCCCGCTCTCTCAGCTCCGTTTCCCCGTCCCAGCGTCACCGCCCGTCCCGTTAAAGCGATACACACTGGTGATGTATGTAAGACACCGCACAGGAAGACACAGCAGTAAAGCTGATTGGTTTAATGCTGACTTTTTAAGTCAACATTATGAGCATTGAATGGTCAGGCTCGGTCATATTTTACACATGATAATGACTCACACTAAAGTACTGAGTTTTGTTTTTATAACATTTTCTCCTTTTCCTTTTCTTCTCTTCCTTCATACATCAAGAATATTCAGGGCCTATAACGTTCCTTTAGTCATGCACGTGAGAGGATTTTAGAGGAAAGACTAGATTGGGATTTTACTCATTTCATTTAAGTCACAGAAATTAACTTTCATTTGTCACGAAGATTTTCACAAGTATGAACTTTAAACTCGATTTTGGGCCTAAAAGAAAACTGTATGTTCGAAATGTGGCATTAAAGCACCAAATCTTCACCAATCTGACTAAATCTGTCTTTTATCCATAGACTGTATATACAAATGTATCCATCCTTTATTTATATATTTATATTTATATATTTATCTTCTATCCCTATACACTCCTTGCATGTTTTGATAACAACTTATTTGCTTGTAATGGATGCCTTGTTGAAACATTGGAGGGCACAGGAAACATTTCTCTGCAGAACAGTGTGTTTGAGCAAAGTAAAACCCTGAAGTGACCAGACTTGTTTTTTTAGGGAATATGGGAAGTGATAAAATGAAAGATTGAATCAACAGCAGTGAGCTTTAACTTATCCTCATGTTATTCAGAATACATCATTGATAATGGTGGTGTATATGATAATTGATTTGGAGGTTTGATTAATGAGTGAGTCAGAGCAGTCATTTTTGTAATGTATTATATATAATACTATATACTGAGTTTGCACAATGTTACTATGACTACCTGATATTTTGACTACTACACTTGATTCAAAGTTTTTGTTTTTTCTTCTTAATGTCCCTCATTCCCTCTTGTTTTTCTCTTTTCCATTTAGCTTTTCAAGTTGTATGTAAATAATGAGGTGTGGTCATCAGGAGGGTTGGCCTGGAGAGCAGGGGCACTTTATGGACACCGGGGGGGGGGGGGGGGGGGACCCCAACAGTAGCTAACAGGCACCTCTTTGTGATGATATTGGGCAGATTTGTTTTGCACAATTCCTCAGAGTGACTGTGACATACTTGATAAATATGTCTATATTGATCTACCAATGAAACAAACAAGGCTGGGTCCAACATCCAACCATATGATGGGCAGGGGTGCTAAACTTCCTGTATGTTTATATCTGTGCTGATGCTTTCCATTATTAACAAGTGTTTCCTTCTGTGGCTCAGTCATGTGACTGTTGCTGCTTGGACTCCTCATGATGTTCACCTCAGTGTTTCAATGCTGGTTCTCATCGCCACCTTGCCTCCACCTCTGAAACACCACGGACCTGGACCACAGATACCTTGCTATTTTCAAAATTCATGGTTAATGCTGTCCATCAGCAACATAATACTCTGGACATACTGTCTTTTTTGTACATGTACAAAATACCCGGAGGCACACAAAAACCATTGAAGAAATATGAGCCACTATTTGGTTTTAATAAGGGACTTTACTTAATAATATGTACAGAACACAGAGCTCATAAAATCCTGGATAAAAGTTTATTCAATTTTTTCAGCTCATTACCACAGGAGCCAAATTAAGAAAGGCAGCATGATCCTCTCAAACACCACGACCTGCTGTCCAAATGTCTAACACCTACAGCTGATTACCTCCCGGCCTACAGATACAACCCACAAACAAGCTGTAGGCAGGTTTTCCTTGATGACACACCCCAATTCTTTTTATCAAGCTCCACAACCATTCCTGTTAGTGTGCATTCATCAGTTTAATTAGGGATGAAAAGTTGCAGCAGTAAAAGCACCAGTATGAGTTTCTCCATCCTGTCATGGAGCTAATGTTTCTCTTCCCTTCCATTTAATCGTACAAAGAGGCTCCAGTACTCAGCTCATTATTATAGCATTTTTAAAAACAAATAAAGGATGAGCTGAGAGACAACACAGTATCACTAACATTTGAATCCATACACTCATCAAAGGCTGCAGAGCTGCAGCCTCCGTGATGCCTCTTGTTCCTGCTCTGTACTCGCTGAACAATTGATGACGGGAATCCTGCAGGTCCATGCTCTGTAGGTCCCGTTGTGTCTTTATTTGTTGGATTTTCAGGGCATGAGGACATTTTTCCAAACACTTGAGTGTCATCCTGTATTGGAGGGCTGAGCCATCACAATTCATATGTTTCCTTGTTTACACAGTAGGGGAGACTGCTCCACACAGTGCTGATAGTTATAGTTCGATCTATAAGCGTCTCTTTGGTGCAGTGCAGACAGAGCTCCCAAACCAATGGTTTATGTTCTTTTTTTTATTTTTATTTGTTTACCTATTTATTCATCTTTTATCCATCTACCTGCAAGTCCATCTCCATCTGACTGATTATGTGTCAGTAATATCTGTTGAGGCTTTGAGTGACTGTGCTGATGTCTGGCTGCCCGTTCATCCAGATCTCTCTGAGAATCCGTTCCCGCTCTTCTAGCCGCTGGGCTCGGTCCAGCTCTGATGATGACAAACACACACACACACACACACACACACACACACACACACACACACACACACACACACACACACACACATTAAAATGATTCTGAGTATTTCTGACAGTTGTCTTCACAGAGATAAACAGAGCATCTGTGAGTGTGTATAAAGGTGCACTGACACACTGGAATATGTTTATACAAAGATTTAAAATGAAAATGTTTTATTTTATAGTTTTGATGGTTCCACAACATTCAACTTTGTCTGCTTAAAAATCAATTTTAGACAATAGCTGACTACAGTACCTGAGGACATTATCAAATATGTCTAACATACAGTTCAGACAGTTGATGTAGATGTTGATTGTATTCCTTGACCAGTGGCCAAATTTGGTAAAGCAAATTTGTGTTATTAAACATTTTTCTGACTGTGATACACGCTGTTTAAAGGCTGAGATCACTCACATCACACAAAAACCACAACAAAAAAATCTTAAAAGTCTTCATTTGTGCCACCTGTGCAATTAATGTGATGTATATTTCATGTAATTGCTGTTTTAATGGTTTTATTTTATCTCCTACTTAAATGGATCATGGTGTTGATATGTGTCATGAGTTTTGCGTGTGTCTGTACCCTCAGCTGATGTGAACATGCTGGCGTGCAGCAGAGCTCTCTCGAAGCGTCTGCGTCGTCGTGCCGACAGCTCCGATGTATCATCCCACTCCTCCGACTCGCTGTCCCCAGCAGGCCCGGTCCCTCCAGCCGCAACAACAGCAGTGCTGTCTGGATTACTGTCACCGAGCTGATGGTGGGGACAGCTGTGAAGGCGACGGCGATGATGCCTGCTCCTGTGGCGATGGTGAGGGTTGTTGCTGTTTCCATAGCTGCAGTCTGCTCGACAGTGTATCTGGAAGACGATGGCGCAGAGTGTGACGAGAAGGCCAACACAGACACCACCCAGAAACACCAATGCTGTCCGCTCGGGTTGGTCTGAGAGAGAGAGAGAGAGAGAGAGAGAGGGTGAATTAAAAGAGAATGAAAACTTTACAATGAATACATCAATTGCTGCTTCAACCTCATCTCCTCCCTCCTCTGCACCCAGTTCTTTCTCTTCCTCTGATCTTTCAATGTCCTGTTGTTTTAAATTGTGCCAACCCTCACCTGTCCATCAGTCTGTTGAGCTGATCTCCACATCTGATCTTACTCACCTGTTTCCTTTGAGTCAATACAGCCAACTGTCTGCTACCTGTTCCCCCATCACCTCTCGCTGCCAGAGACATGTTGATCTGTTGCTGATCGGTTTATTCCTGCTTCCATATAAAAACTTTCTCCTCTTTTGTCCTCACCGGTTTCCCACAATTGGCGACAATATAGGTATTCATGGGATCCTCAGAGAAAAGGGGATCTACAGTATAAGTATCATTCCTTTACTTCTTAAAACTTAGCACAAGAGTTTTAGAGTCTGATCACTTCCAGTCATGTGACAGTTACCCTGATTGGACCAACCTGCAATGAAGGTGTAAGCTGCCATTATGTTGCTAAGCAGTGCCATCTCCTGGGAGACCACCTTCAGCTCCATATTTGGGCTTCCCGTCGTTGGAGCGCTCATGATTTCAACAGTGACTTGAGCTTACTGAATTCTGGGGTTCATCCTGGAGTGGGGTTCATTCCTCATGACTCCTGTGGACTGTAGGTTTGAGGCGAGGAGGTGAGATGACAGTTGTGAGAAATGATAGCGGGATAGAAAGACAGAAAAGGAAGAGGAGGGGAAAAAGGAAAAGGCAGAAACATGACATATCATCCTTTACCCATAGTTAAAAAAAAAACTGTATCTACATAGACAGAATCTAATGACAACTGCTACACAAACTTCTTCTACCTGTAGATTCATAACATGAACATTAACTCCATAGTAGCATAAAAACACTTAGTTGTAATTAGTGTCTTTATATAAATTCAGGTTTTTGTGCTACAACTTTGCCAAAGTTATTACTAACTCAGAGAATCCTAGACTACAACATCAAACAAGAAGTCACCTATGAAACGACAGTCATCCTGTTACTCTGTAGAGCTTATTGAAGCCTTGTGATTTGCAACTCAGACAGAGTTGTCCATGGGAAACATGAATATGCTTGTTAAATTGAGACAGACTCTATGATTGAATGCAACGTTGTGATTCAAGAAATATGCTCATGGAGAAAATGTATCACAAATCATTTCTATTTGTCCTTAAAAGAAACCCATACAGAGGCAAGATGAGTTAATTATAGACTCCTTTGGAAACTTTGATGCTTTTGGCCCTAAATCTATTCTTTGCGTTTCACTTACCCCCTTTCTAACATGTCTGTGCAGCTAGCCTGCATGGTTTAGAAGAATAACGGCAATGAATCATTCACACCTCAGATGAACCTGAGCGGCTCCTCTCCCTCACTCAAAAATCAATATCTAAAGTTAAGATTGCACAAATTATTTTACATACACAAAGTAATAAAGCAACTATTCAGACACAAATACAAACTTTCACATGCTCATGTAGGACACACAAAGTCTTTGCAGTACCAGTGCAACAAATACAACAAACATATGCACAGCATTTTGTGCAAAAAATTACACTATATAGATCATTTTGAAGAGGGTGTCTGGAAATGGAGGGAAATGAAAACCCAGGGGACAAAACAAAATTGCAAAATGAGCTGTAAAGTACTTGGCACACAGAACAAAAAAAACACAGAGACAGGATAATGATGATTATAGAAGTCTGACATAAGAGGTGCGCTCACACCGTGTGTTTAAAGGAAATACACACTCAGCATCGTTTTTGGACAATTTAAGGTTCAAATTAATCTTCAAATCCTTGACCCTAATGCAACTAATCGTCTTCTATTTCCTATTATCCCCACAAGCATCAGGCAGTAAGAGGCCCCCATTAGTTGTAATTAACTTTGTAGCCTGGTGCAGGTTCAGTTTCCTGCCCTGACCTCAGGGTGCTGTTGTATGTTCTCACTGTGGCAGCGTGGCTTTGCTTCAGACGGTAGGTTTCCTCTAACATTCTCTTGTGTGTTAGATTGGATATTTATGCAAATTAATTACTTACTATAAATCATCACGTTAGCAAATTTAGTAAATTCGATGACAGTGGTGAATTTAAACTTAATTTTCTTAATTGTCATTTGCTGGTTCACTTGCTGTCAAAGGGGCCCCTTCAACCTGAATGAGCTTCATTAGTTGAGTAGAAATGACAGGGAATCAAGTGAAGGTAAAGAAGTTGGTCACCGGGTTTGTTTCTGAGCTGTAACCACTAGGTGGCAACAAAGAGCCATAAGCCAACTTATGCTGGCTGTAAATACAATCATTCAGATCAAGTAACTGGCCTTGGAGGTGGACACGGACACACACACACACACACACACACACACACACACACACACACACACACACACACACACACACACACACAAGCATATACAGACTAGACCTAGAGTCCAGACCAGCTGATGTCATGGGCTGAAGTCTTGAGGCAAAAGTCTTCCAGGAGATTCTGACAAAGCAACAATGTTTAAGGACTAAGGAGTTTTGTTATGTTGCTTTTAACCATTTTAAAATGCTTGATGCTCAGTAATTTGTTTTTCATTATTTTGACAAATACACAGCATCAACCAGTGACACATACCACAGCATTTATTGCCTGAGTTAGTTTGCAGCACCCAGGTTAAATGCAGAGTAGAGACAGAGACAAATAGTTTTAATACGGCATTGTGTCTAGACATGTAGAGGTTACTTCTACTGGAACTCCCCCATAAACACTCACAATTATACCCTCAGTGTCTGTGTGTGTGTGTTGCTTATTTGACGTTTTGAAACATAAATGCACAGTGTCCCAGGGTCCAGATTGTCAGAGGGTGGAGAGAGCCTGAGATGCCAGAGGGGAGGAGGGTATAGAGAGCAAGTCACTCTGACTTGCAGACTAATTATACTAACAGAGCTGAAATCCTGGAGAAGATCCAGGAGGATCCTTCATCCTCTGAAAGGAGAGGAGGATTGTGAGGGAGCAAGGCGAGAGACTCCACTGTGTCTGCTTTTCTTACTGAACTCCTCTCTAACCTGATCTGCTCAGCCCAGCAGCTCCTCAGAGTAATAATGGACTCTAAAGGAAGAGGCCTCATCAGGCTTTTCATCTTAGCGCTTCACTGAGTGTTTCGTCATGATCAAACACACAAAAGTTTAAGTATTTAAAACAGATAATGTTTGTAAGGGGGTTTGGCTCGATGGTCAGCTGTGATCTTAGTGATGATAAAATAAATAAATTAGTGGTTCAGGGCCCCACACACACAATAAATCAGAAGGCTCACAAGATGATTAATGAGTTAGAAAAAAAGAAAAAACTAATTTTCTGCAACATAAATTATGACATTTACCTGTCAAATACCAGATAGTGTTTCCGCTGACCTGTAAAAAATGTTCAAATGAAAAATCTGTCTTTGCTTGAGCTGCTCAGAAAAAAAATTACTGTCATACTAGCAGGTGACTTACAGTACAGTACATTCATTATTTACATAATTAAAAATGATTGCAAAATGCATAAAAATATTGAACATATTGTAAAATTTTGAGGCACTGAGACTCTGCGTGTTTATTATGACGTATATCTGACGCTCAGTCCATAATGTGGTTTGACTGACGTGAGTTCAGCTGCTCCAGAAATAAACCTGTCTGCATCAGCTCGTCCAGCTAATAAAAGCTCCGTCCTCTTACAGAGGAGGGTGCTGATGAACAACTATTGCTCCCTTACTGTAGTTACAGTGTTGTGTAACAGAGTAAGATAAGAGCTGGCAGTGTTTATATTATCATCACTTATTGGGTTCATCAACAATGAAATCCTGCAAATATGAGTCGCCCCTTTAAGCGTTTTCAAAGATAAATGACAATCCGTGGTACTTTTATTCTCTTTATCTGCAAAGTTGAATCCCATGAGCTGAGCAGTATCTGCACATACACTGTGAGTGACACTTAACTGAACTGTGCTTGAAGCATGACTCTCTAATTACACAGGAAATCTGCGAAGCCCCTCGGCATGATTTGTATTACTGACATTCTTCAGTAACATTTCAAAATGTTCTCATCCAAAACTTTTAAATCTGTTCTTCTTCCAAATAAAATGAAGCTCTGCAGATGTGAGCGAAGCGTGATTGTGCTTGATTGTGTTAATCCTGTTACGAAGGTTCACGCACAGAGCGGAGCAGGGTTAAAAGCGTTTTGTAGAACTGTTTTAATTTCATGAACGTGTTATGATTTCCCCAGCTGACAACATTTAGCACATCTCATTACATGTGAATGTGTTCTCCCTGATTATGAGCTTTTCCCCATTAAAGCTTTTACTAATGATTGGAAACAGGCCCTAATTACTTCATGAAGACAGACCAGACTTCATGACTAAATGTAAACGTACCTCACCATGAAAACACCATCTTTAAAAAATACACAGTGTCGAGTCTTCAGGAGTTTAAACCTAAAACAGAGCAGAGGTATAAAGATGTCAAAACATGTTGTACTCTGTGAAGCTGTAAGGACACGGCAGAAGTCTAAACTTCAACAGATAAAAAATGGATGATGCTCTCACACAACATCAAACTAGCCTAATTTTTGAGGATGCTTTCAGCTGGAAAAACTCTGAAACAGAAGGTGCAGCACTCTTGACCTGTGAGTGAAAACTGAGCTCAGGCTGAGGAAAATATCTGCATTTTATTGGTCACATTTTCGAAAGCATGCACCTAAAAAAAAAATGCATGTTTGTCTCATCCCTACATGGTAAGTAGCTTTACAAACACACCTCAGGCCTGTTGTTATGGTACAAAACAAAAAAAAACTGTCAAAAAGCAATGCACCGACATGGCAAGTGCAAGAGAGGAACAATACGACAACAACTCGCATGACATTGCAGTGCAACATAACACTACCAAACATAACACAACCTCCGAGCACTTCTAAATTCACTGACTGTCAGGGTCATTTTGTGATGTTGTGTGTAAATGCTGCAGGACGCTGCTGCCCTTCTCTCTTCCTCTTACTCCCTCCTTCTCTTGGATTTGACAATTTGGGTCACAGTTAGTTACAGCAAAAAGCATGTCATCGTGCCATCACAAATAATTCATATTTGTTTTTATATCAACAGCATAGTTTTTTATTTAGAATTTCATGAATCACTTTTTTTTTTTAAACTGCTTTCGTCATCTTGTGTCATGATGTAACTGCATCTATACAACCTCTACAAACACGTCTGAGCTGAGAACTCGTGACAGATTTCCATCAGTGTCACGACAGGTGGGTGTGCTGAAACATCATGTCTTAATTCACTATCATGCAGCTGAGCATCACAGTTACGTAATGACATTAGTGTTTGACACTTGGACCGCAGCCAGCTCATTACGGCCAATCACACTCTGTGAAAACGGTCTAGACAACAGGAGCTGTTTACACTGATGGCATGACCACGCATGAGAGGATCTATCTCACAGTTTATCTCACTCTAAGCAGCTGTAGCTTCATATTTGTCCTACACACCTGTGGCGTCAGTCTTCTCATCTCGATCTTGGGCAAGAAAGCAAGTAAGCGTATTTCTGACAATGTCTAACTATTTTCTTAAACATGACTTAAACTACATGAAGCAATGAGTGTTTCAGGTTTACTGCATCAGAGACAATTCATATAGTTAAAGGTAAACCTAGAAAAGAGTGGCTCATTAAGATGAAAGCTGTTTTTTTTTTGGGTGCATGTTGTATCACCCTGTGTGACACAATCCACAATCTTCATTTTTCTGCTACATGACCAAAGTCTAGATGCACCACGGCAACAGTATAAATGCAAGATACTTTTCCTTCCTAATTCTTTTTTTCCATAGACACTGATCTTCCTCTCCCTTCCCTGTGTGTCTGTGCAGTCTGCTGGCCAAATTCTTATGTGGCACAATAGCTCTTTGTTTTTCTCCATGTGGTTAAGAAGACTATATGGCTCCTTTGCCTGTTTCAGCTTAGCTCACACTGTACACCTGCGTGCACGAATGCACACACACACACATACACACACAGAAGGAGATACGCAGGCAATCCCCACACACATCATTTTGAGTGTAGTTCTCTCTCTCGGTCTGTGTGTGTGTGTGTGTGAGACGCTAATGCAATGTGACACTGGCCTTTCCTTCCTCTGCTGTGCTGTTACTATCTAACATGACCTGCAGAGAAAGAGTAGAGAGAGAGAGCGGAAAACTATGAAATCAGATAAAAAAAAAAAAACGCTCAGAGACAGAGAGAATTAGAGCAAGACGAAGTAAAAGATAGTTGAGAGGGCGAACAAACAAAATGTGGAGGACAGACAGTTACAGACAAGAGTGGAGACTCCTCACTACACTTCACATCGGCATGATCATCAGTAGAGACGACAACAATATCAGCAGCAGCATCATGTTGAATTTTCACCACATGCAAACAAAATGTTTTTACTCACATTTTAATTTATGCCAAGATCCCATCTGGAGTGTGTTTACTCCTCTCCTCTTCTCATCTTCCTCCTCCTCTCCTCCCCTCAACTCTTCTTCCCCTCTCCTTCCTCCTCCTCTCTGCTCTGGTCCTCTGCTCTGCACCGCTCCGCTCTCTACTCCTCTACCCTCTGTGCTCTCTACTCTCTCCTCCCTTCCTCTCCTCTCCTATTATCTCTTCTCTGCTCTCTGCCTTACCCTCAAAGAAAAAAAAAAAAACACTAACAGTATAATTATATGTATAAATCTTGTGTGTCCGCCCCCAGTTGTCAGATAGGCCAATGTGTACAAGCCTTCGTCTCCTCTTCACTTTCGTATACAGATACAAACTAAGATTTTCAGTCATTCTTTCTTTTCCCTCTTTCTTCAGTTCTTCTTCTCTGTTTGAGGCGGCGGCAGCAGCAGCAGCAGCAGCAGGAGGGATGTTGCTCTGACTGTTTTCCAGAGCGGAGTTTTCCAATATTCCATTTTAATTTTTCCAGGTTATTTTCCAGACAGAAAGACAGAGGTCAGGTCCCGAGGGCAGAGATGTGACATGAGAGAGACCGACAGGTCGACCAAATCTCTCTACTCTGTCTCTGCCACACGTCTGCATCCCTTTCTCTCTCTCTCTTAAACACACACACACGCACACACACACACGCACACACACACACGCACACACACACACACACACACACACACACACACACACACACACAGAAAGTAGAGAGGGAGAGACAGCAACAGGAAAGCAAAGAGAACGCAAGAAAATTCAGTTCAATTAAAATTCATGTGAAAATATGTTTCATGATCCATGTTGAAAAACCATGTGCCCATGTGTAAATAAATGTACATTGATGTTTTACATTTTGTTTGTTTCATTTGTGAAATATCTTAAAAGCGCTTTACCCCCCACAAATTGTGAAAACAAAGAAACGGGAATAAAACCTGAAGTGTGCAGTGTACTAACCTCTTTGTATGAACAGACAGAGGCGACAATAAATAGCAATGAATCAGAGAAAAAGAGAGACAAACAGCCAGAGTATTTTTTTTTTATGAGAATGAGGATTTCATTTAGCTGTGTTTGGGAATTCACCTTCTTGCCACATGCTCACACACACAGCCGAATTATACGCCTTCTGCTGTTGTCGTTGTTGTTTGTGCCAGGACCTTGTGTACTGTATGCGTGAGTTAGCGTGTCTGTGTGTTTGTGCTTGACTGAATTTTATGGGAGTATGGGAATGATGTTTTAGAGCTAAGTCAACAATTTTCTTAAAATAACTTTATAACAGATAAAGTTTATGAAAATTTTATCAGCCAACCTGTCGTCTTGGCAGATTATTTTTGTGCAGATGTTATGCAACAGGGAAAGCCTGAATAACCCTCCTGCATTTGGTCGGGGTCTGACAGAGTTATCAGGGGCAACTTCTCTCAACAGGTATATGAGAAAGAAAAAACACCATGCATGCATGTTTGCTAAATCCTTGCCTTCATGTAAAATATTATTGCCTTTAGTCGTGTGAGCTTTGGATATGTGTTTACTTCACCAGGTGTAGAAATAAACTGTGGACCTTCTGCACAGTGTCAGTGAACCCATTTCCCCTCTTATATCCATTCCAATTCATTTACAAAACACTGAATCAACAACTAAACACAAGCCTCTGTAGAGATTATTAGAAAAGTCTTTAGTGAACATTTGATATCACTCAAAAGAATTGTGATGCTGTACGTACTCCAGTCTGCACGATCTGAAATCTCAGCACATTTTAACTCTCCTCTCTCAGTGATGGGCATTATAAGACATTACAGTAAATTCCTTCATGGTTGTTGTGGTCTTTATTGCGCCCTGGGCATGAAACAAAGGTAGAAAAGCCTCTTCACTGTGAGAAGGTTAATAAAACATAGTCCCAGGTCACCTGGAAAATACTCTTCAGCATTTCCTCTCACTTGTTTCCCTCTTCTTCCCCAGTCCTCTCCTCATCCATTAACCATTAAAACAACCTTGTGCTCTGTTCCCCGTCATTGTCTTCACTAGTGCTACTTCCTGTCTCCATCACATGGTATTGTGGTGTCTCTGATATTTTGTCCATCCCCATTTATCCCCATTTTCATAGGATGGATTGTATGACTGCTGCATTGAGTGGTATTTGACTGCACAGTTGTAACTAATAATCTGGTAACTGAGTACTGTATATCTGAAATCTGTAAAAAAAAAAAAAAAAAACATTGAATAACAGACAGACATTAATTAACTAAGTCCATTCTCATACTTCTCGTGTGTGTGAGGAGAATAACAAATATAGATGAAAGTGAAGACAATGAAAACAAGCAACTTGCTAATGAAAATCCTCATTGACACCATCCCACCTTTATTAGCTTATCTCATCACTATCATCACTGACAAATTAAAAACACACACACACATATCTAAACCTTGTTCCACATACAAAATACACACCACTTAACATCCATAATGCATCCATTTCTGTACCTTCTGCTCAGTGTGATAAAATATTAACAGTCGTAACTTTGTGCAGAGTGGTCTGTGAGGAATTGTTGTCAGTCATCTCTGAAACAGCAAGGGACAGGAGTTGTGAGTTTCACATGGTGGGAGGGAACACTGGACCTGCACACCATACAGTCTTTGCTCCAGTTATCTCACTTCATTATTCATGACCGAGAGAGGAACCTTCAGGTCAGCACCGAAAATAAAACAGGGTCAGCTTCTAATGGATGAAAGTGGGTAGTTAATATTTACTGATAAATGTAAACATGCACCCCAGACTGCAGGGGGTCGCCAACCAACCCGTAAAATACAGATTCATGCCATGACTAAACAACGTGTTTTGTATCGAATTTGTATTAAATATTACAGGTCAAACTATTAAAACAGGGCGATAAGTATGAGATAGAAGGAACCCCTGCATTGCCCCCTCAGCCTGAATGTCATGTTATGCTCCACTATACAATCAATTGGTCAATTGACAATTGGTCATGACTCGCAACCAATGCATCTTGGCCAGAAATTCTCTTTTTTCTTTTGTTGTTGTTATTTTTCTAAATGAAGCTTAAACAGAGGTTAAAAATATAAGAGAGGGGGGCTGAGCCCTCTTACAAACCACCTGGTCAATGGCGAACATTTTAAAGCTCCTGCAAAGCAGCAAGCAACAGGCAATATGCTTAAACTTTTGTTGAATCACATATTGTTAGCTCTGATAGATTTTCCACATTTCGACTGTTCAGTTCACTTTACAGAAACCATGAGTACAAAAGTATAATTAATTCAGAACCATAAACCAGCAAGACGGTGAAAAGTTGACAAATGCCTGAAGTAGCTACTTGAAATTGTCATGAAGTCTGATTGTCTGTCTATTCCTCAATTATTTTTCTTTTTTCTGTAAGGGTCCACCGATCAAAAGCTTTGAAAGGTAAAAGTATGTGAATATTGTCATGTGAAGTCCATTGCAGACCATCGGGCAACTTCTGTACTTCTTCCAACATGAAAACATTTTTTTCAAGTTATGGCTGGGGAGTTCAGGTAGGCTTGTTTTCGTCTTGAGAGTGTTTCGTGAACACAGTTAGCGCTCCTATCGGAAAAGCTGATGACGATTTCCGTAGTTCGATAACTCTCTGGCCTTGAGCCGTGGAGAAGGCCTAGGGCAATGATTTTTGGTCCCACCCACTATAAATCAAAAAGTGATTGTTTAGAAAGTGACAGGTGATTTAACCAAACACATACAGCTGTGGGGGCTTCAGGGCTTCTTATAAACTCCTGATTAACTAGCGACACCGCTAATCTTTTCTCTGCCTATAGACACAACAGTAACCCTTACATTTCTGTAGCAAATTTGGTAGAAAATTTGGCTAAAATTAGAATTAGAAGAGAATAATTGTAAAATTAGAAAGACATAAATTATTAAATGAAAGAGATTAAATATAACATTTAATAAGTGTGGCCATCTGCTAGAAGGCCCTGATGGTTCCCCATACAGTCATAGTTGAAAGTATTGGCACCCCTGGATTTCAGGTACATAATTCAGAATACCTTCAGAAATCAATGCAAATGAAATAATTTTTCCAGGGTTACTGAACAAAAGGAAGAAAAAAAAACAACTAAATTTGCATTTAAAATCATACAAAACACAGTGAAATGTTCCGCTATGTTCAGTGGCTCATCGCTGACTTTGTCCGTTTACTGTTTGGGGCTGAGCAGGCAGTGTTAGTGTACAGGGAGTTTTTCTCCCTGAAAACAGCTACGTATGAAACAACATTGATGATAGGAGTTGGAGGAAACTAAAAGAGTAAAGTTTCATGCTGGAAAACCAAATTCTCTGCGGGTTCATCACTGCAGCGACCCCTTGCAAATACAAGTAGTCATGTGATGAATTGTTAAGGACCTGAATACCTTTCACCATAGAACAAATTATAATTCAAATAGTGCCAATAAGAAGTGTTTTATTTTTATATCCTGAATAGTAACACTGCCAACTGTTAAATGAAGAAAGAAATGAAGAATAAATGAAGATTTATATTATAATTTGCTATGTTCACGTTATAGAGAAGGAGCCTGACCTCGTCTGTAGGTTTTCTCTGATGTAGCTTTTACTCTGTTGTCTCTCTGTTGCTACAGGCCACCTTTAATCAGAGTAGGTTTTCGGCCAGAGCACAGACCCCTCATTATTTTTGAGTTATTTCTTTGTGTGTGTTTTGTGTGTGTGTGGGTGTGTGTGTGTGTTACATAAGACAGCTGTTCATGTGGTGATAATCAAATCATTTCCATGACTGAGTCAAGTGTAACTGAGGGCCTCTCCGACTCATCCTCCACACACATATCACTCTCTCTCTCTCTCTCTGTTTTTTCTCCTTCTGCCTCTAAAGTGCTCTCTTCTCCTGTTTTACTGCATGTTTCTTTATCTCACTCACTTGCTCTCTCAACCTGTTTCTCTCTCTCCCTTTGCCTCATCTTTCTGTATTCCTGTCTTCTACCTATACACTTAGTCTATGTTTATTTATCTGGCAAAAATTCTATAGGATGATGATGTATAATTTATTTTTACATGAACACTATAAATAATACATCAATAAAATATTAGAAGGGAAACACAAACTGTACAGCGAGAAAAAAAATGTTTTAGCTGGAAGCTGTAACAACGCCACATTTCTCCCATGATACTAGAATTTTTTTTTATCAACATCAACCAGCCAATGATCTCAAAGAGAAAACATACAGTCTCATGACGCTTTATCTTAGGAGATGACATTAAGCTGCAATAGTTATAATAATAATAATAATAATAATGGCTACATGGGGGCAGAGAACACAAGTTGTCAACACAATATTAACACCACATTTTAAGTTGATATGGAGAACTTGTAGCAATCAGTTGCTTACTTACACACCTGCAGTTCTGGAGCAACTTTAGATTCATGTTTGTGTCCACCTAATGAGTGAAACTCCAATGTTCACTCTGTTTTTGGTCTACACCAACTCCTGAAGGAAATATCTTGGTCTTTTGCTGCTGAATTCTTACACAGGTGGTTTACAGTGGGTTGATTAGATCCAGCAATATAATAATATATAACTTATTTGTCTTTTTCCTTTTTATTTTTTAATTTGTTCAATCTAAAACTGAAAGAAAGTTATACGTCCGTACTGACTGTGATTAGCAAAGCATCATTGAAGATTATCATTCACAACTATAATTTAAATTCGTGTAAAATCACAACATGAAGTCATTTTGCCACCATGATCAAGAGCAAGTTCAGCAAAGTCTGTGATGCATTTTTTAATCAAATGCAAAAGAATTAGTTACCATCAGTTATCATCATTTATATCACCACGTCCCCACTGCACTGAGTCCATTACTACCACTGTGGCACTCTGCCACACAAGGTTGAGTTCAGCTGACTTTGTCGACTCAGTTACGCAGCTGTGTGTGTTGCTGTCAGCCCCTCGCACAGCCACTCAGTGTGGTTACATAATGACTATTGCTCCTGTAGACCCAGAGTCAGTGGAGGGTGAAGAAGGACTTAATGAGGTCTATTGGTGCGCACTGACAACTCCACACTGAACTCCACTGCCTCTGTGGCTGGACACTGACACAAACCAGAGAGAAAGTAAATAAAAATCACAAAAATTAAGACTTATTTCAGGATTTAATTTGCCTGAATTTTTCTTGGGCCTGGTTTACTGTAACTACAATATTGTCAAGTTTGTAATGCACTGGACAACAAAAACATTTACGTGTCAAACATGTAATTTCCCCTAATTGTAGGGGGAAAATTATTTTAAAAAATAATTGCATCATGATTACCATGTATTCACTCCAAGCAAATATCATACTTAAGAATAAAAGCAAAGGTCTGTTCTCTGGTGGTGGGATGATGGTGTTGTTTATGTACAACGGCTTAAACAGTCGAGCAGATAAATGTTTTTGAAAGAGATGACATGAAGTTGCTTTGCAGATTAAGTTTAAATCTAAAAGTTCATCGTCCATTCACCTCTTACGTATTGTAGTAGGAGGGTGAGCACTCAAAGTTTACAGTGTTAAATGTCACTTTTCTTAAGACAGTCAATAATTTGACAGTTTGTTCACTTTTAATGTATTTAATTTGACTTAAGAAACCCTGAATCACAGAGTGCCACGTAGAGGCCAAAGTGAGTACAAACAGCAGGTTACAGACTCCAGAGCTGTGAACAAGCAGTCTGAATTAGAGAGGCCATAAATTCATTTAGCACAGCAGCAGTCAATGCAGAGGGCTGCAGAAAATAAAAAGTGAAGCAAAAGACAAACTTTAACACCCCTACACAGACAAGGAAGGTAGTCCAGTCTCTTTGCACATTTTCCACAATCAAAATAAAACTTCAAATAGACTAAAAAAAACAAAAAAAACAGACTTGTTGATTGAATAAGACTAATTAATAGAAGAGCACAAATCAACAGGCCTAACAGTATTACTAGAGACCTAGTCTACTTGCAGTAAACTCAATCGCAGAAGAGTCATCTAAGAGATTATATTGCTTTTCAAAACAGTATCAACATGTGTCCGATGAACACATTTCTAACATTTTCCGTCACACGTTCAAAACAAGCCCAGTGGATACCAACTGATTATCCAAGATGACACAGCAAAGCAAAGCTGCTCCAAACCTTTGGATAGTCACACACGCATAAATTAAGAAATAAATACGACACATTTTTGTTAATATTCAGAGCACCAGCAGGTGCTCAGAGTTAGAAAGGAAACTGGATGCAAAGGACAAAAGAGTAAAAACAAGGCAGAAGACACCAAAAAGTCAACCTACAACATAAACATACAGCTTTTACACACTATATCCTTGTAAGGTTTTAATAGCAGATGTTTATAAAGGGCAGCTTTTTGAGGCAACAGAGATAGACAGTATTGTTATAAATGAGGCGGCGACTGGAGAATGACACTAAAAATATAGCAAGGTAAAAATGTAACATGTAACATACAAGATGCAAATACTGTTTATTGTTGCTGACAAACTGCCGATCTGTGTCGCCTCAAAATCCTCTTCATCAAAAAATGAGACAGGAAGACATGACTCAGCTGGAGGAGGAGTGCAAGGTGTAGAAGGAAACTTAATTCAGTATAGCTTTTTACACCTCTGTCATTTTTTCACCTAGATTATTTTACACACCCACTTGGAGATATTACTTGGCCTTGGCTGAGGAAAAAGCAAAGAAAAAGACATCTACCCAAAGAACATCATCCCTCCCAGTGAAACCGAATGATTTTAGGAACAGATTTTACGAGAGTTAAAAGATGAGTTGCATTAAGGCCAGAAGTTAGAAGTCAACTCCCAAAGTTGCAGCATCTCAAGAGCATCTCTACACTTCCAAAGACACACACACGCACGCACGCACGCACGCACGCACGCACGCACGCACGCACGCACGCACGCACGCACGCACACACACACACACACACACACACACACACACACACACCAGATAAACAAAAAAAGCGTTCAGTATTGTTATAGTGACTCAACCCAGAACAACGTAACCTGAGATCTTCCAGTGAACTGACTCCGGACCAGAGTTACTCACAAAAACTTCTCTTCCAGGTTGTTCAATGCATTTCATGTCGCTGTCCGTCATCTGCCATCTCCTGTTTACGATGCCCTAATTGTCACTGAGACCAGACAGCTTATGATGAATGATGATAAAGCAGGTCAACAGTCTTTTTCAAGTCATCAGTCACAACCTCCTCATCAACATATACATATATTGAAAGTTAACACTCGTTATCTTATCTTTCACTAAATGGCCTTAGTTGACCAGACTTGGCAGATTGTGTGTCAGTGACTGAATACTTAAAAACTGACTGAGACACAGAGCTGTGAGAGTCTAGACAAGGGCAGAGAACCTTTATATTTGTAGTTTTATTGCTTTATTAACAGCTCTAACTTCCTTCTGAAGGTTATAAATTATTACAGCCAAGGACCCAGATTGAGCTTCATGACAGACTGTGTCTCCACTGTTTAAAAAAGCCGCGCTGCAGTTCTTCTTTTTATTCCCTCACAGTGTAAATATGGTGCGGGTACAAACTCCTGCACTGACCAAGCTTCCCTTTCCCTCTGATGTCATCATGAGGGGAGAGAAAAACAGGTTTGATCCCTACTGGAGGATTCAGAGGACATAAGAAGAGGTATTATTAGTGCTGGTTAATATTAAATATCAAGGCCTGATGTGTGAAGGGGTATTTCATTTGATATAGGAATCTTCTTGGAGTCTATTTTAGGAATGTGGTTGGAACCATCCGAGTTTGTTTATGTGACAAAAAGCAGCTTATTTGGTTAGTTATCCTTATTTGGATGTCTCGGTAGAAGATGCGGTTTCTTATTTCAGTTCATCCTACATGTCTATTTGCCACTGAAGAGCTGCAGGTCGAGCCGGACCCACACTTCCCCTGTAGGAACCTCATGCAGCAGAAGACGTCGTGTCACTGGTCCTTTGTTCTCCAACTCTTTCTTTATGGTTGCTACGGGAACCTCCGTCCGACCCAGGAAGTCTGATATAAGAAAATAAATAAACAGGTGTTTGGAGGAACTGTAAGAAAAATGAACAAGGACTGGGTAAAAAACGTTTTTTCTACAATTTAGAAAGGTGAGTAGTTCAATTAGTTCATTTGGCAGTTAGATTTTTCTTGTCTAACTATGCAGATTTACAGAGGAATCAGTGGGAGTTATTGGGGGAGTATGAGCAGAGAGAGTGAGAGAAGGAAATTGGCAGGTAACTGACCATCAGGTGAAAACTGGTCTCTTTCAAAGATGGCGATGCAGAGGACGTCCTGGTAGAGGTCTTTGATGTGAAACTGACAGTTGAAGTTCCACTTGGGATTCAGAGTGTCATTTAGCGTTCTTGACGTGAACATCTGAGCTCCCATGGTCACTTCACAGTAAGGGTTACTTTTACCTGGAGGAGTGAAGGAAGACAGGTGAGCAGGGAGACGGGTGAAGGGGAGAGGGAGAAGGATGGTAACGGCAGGTAGAACCAAGAAGGGATTTGGAAAATGGAAAAGAGGAAGAGTGGAAACAAAAGAAAGATGAGAGAAGAGCAACAGCAAAGCAGAGTAAGGGGAGTCAAGAAAAAAGAAATGAAGTGTTAGACAGCTTAAAATGAAACCAAACACTAGATAATAATGAAAGGAGCGGCTTAAAGGACACAGAAAAGTCTCTGACTAAAAGGGAACTGAGGGAAAAAGGGATGACACAACAGCACAATTAAATGTGGCTTTATTTTGGCCTCATTAGGTGTCCATGCAGCGGTGCATGCAGCAGGAATTAAAAGCTGGACACAACTGTTCAAATTTATGACGTGTTTTTAAGTCCACTGAACTGTAAGGACATCCTGTAACATGTGTATTCAAGCTCACCATTGGGTTTTCCCGCCTTGAGCTCAGTGGCTTCTAAGATGGTGACAAGGAGTCTGCCGATTCCAGTAGCCTTCACAGATCGAGCTGAAAACGCGCACACACACAAACACACACACACACACACACACAGATTAATCCGAGATATCATCACGTGTTGGCATCAGCACGGCTGTGTGAGTGTCAAGACAAACCTTGATAGGCTTTTTCCCTTTTTTTCTTTTCTTTCTCAATAAATTCTTCAGACGCAGCCTTTATCTTCTGAACCCACGCCGTCCTGAAAAACACAAACACGGAGTAATTACACAGGCCGCCAAACACACCAAAATCTGTCTGGGTGCATTTATGTGTAAACATGTGTGTGCTGCCACCGTTCATTGATGTTGTCGGTCCTGAGTACGTAGACTCTGTCAATGTGTGAGATGTGGAAAATGGGCTCATCACTGGAGGGATCTGGCAGCTTCACCAGAACTTCATTTAACAGCACAGGCTGCAGAAAACAACAAGACACACTGTCATGCATCAAAAAACACGGCGGTAAAATTGACAAATTACATGGAGAAAAAAAAAAATGTATAGGGAAAATATGAAGACTCGTGTTGCCTCAAAGGAAGACATATCCTCATAGTGTGCGTGTGTGTGTGTGTCTCTCTCTTACTGGTTTGTACATCTTGAGCTGAACATTGTTCTTGTTGCTGAACAGTTTATCGGGTCCAGAAGAGGTGAACTGTTTAGACGCATGAGTCAGAAGCAGGAAGTCGTTAAAGAGGAAAGCCCACAGTTCCTTGTTGCTCTTTGCCTTGTGCATCTAGAAAGAAACAAGTGAAATACATCAGACGCATTTCAGATTTCATCCTCAATACGTACAATATTAATATTAATAATACAGTAACAAACATTTATAAATGCACTACGCTCCCTTTTTTTTAACTGCCTAGTCATGATGGTTGTATCATTGCTAACTGTTCAGCAAAAGACATTTATTCTCAAGCCAGATGGCAAATGTCAACATTTTTACTGACTGAAATCCTTCTGTTTGGGTTTCTGCTCAGATGAACTGGGCCACTCATCTCTTCTGTGACAATCTCTTCACTGGTCTTCCTGGTGTCTCAGTCGTCTGAGGCTTGTAACATGTAACCACGACAACCCGGGATCTGACCCAGTGGTGTTTCACATCTGATCTACCTGTACCCTCCAGACTTTTGCATTTTTAGAATTTAAAAGGTTATTCAGTGCGGTGAAAAATGCTAATTTTGTTAGAGTAGGAAAACCCTCAGAGTTGTTCACTGACCGTGTTTCCACAGTTTCAGAAACATTGCAGTGTTACTCACCTTCCCACTGTGGAGCAACTTCCTGGGGCCCAAACAGTTGGTAAGAGAGTTAAAGACCAAGTGCTGTGGAAAAAAGTAAATGTTATAAGGATTTTCATATGTTCTTTAGATTTGAGTGTTAAGGAAATGGTTGTGTGAACAATACAGACTCTCTCTATTCCAACTTATAAGATAATCAAGCTAATACTAACTGAATTTATAGAACTTGTATATAAATAGCTTGATTCATAGTGAATTGTTAATAGTGAATAGTTAATTAAGCTTAATACCTCTGCAGCACCATCACACTGTACGTGATTCTGAATCCATTCCAGTCTGTCAGAGTTCTCCTTCTCTCTCACACCCTCGTTAACCTGGTTAAGTCAAATGTTCAGCACAGAAACATCATTTAACTAAAAGGAAATGATTCTTTTCATCCAGAATACAGAAAAAACACCTTCAAATTAAATTAAAGTAACGAGTAAATGATTCAGTGAAGAAATGAACCTGTTGACAGAGTTCCTCCGCCCTCTCCAGAGCCTCTTTCAAAGGTCCTCGGTCAGCATGGCCCTCTGCAGTGCACTCCAGAATCTAAAGCACACACACACAGACACACACACACACACACACACACACACACACACACACACACACACACACACAAACACAAAGACAAAGACAAATTAATTACAGCCACAAACAAAAGACAAAAGGGCAAAACATTCTTTTTTTCTCGTTGCACACAGGAAGGTCCGTATTTGAACCATTTAATGAGGAGTTCAAACACAGACACGCTCATGAACACCATGGCCTACGTTTTTGATGTGCAGTGGGTAGCGTGTGATCCTCTGCATGGGTTTCAGCAAGAAGCTGGACAGCGGCATGCCCTTACACCTGTAGTCCGTGGCAATTTTCTGATGGGAATAAATGACAATATTAACAAACAGATTAGGAATCTTGTTTCCACTTTGTTTATAATTGCAGAGAATTTGCAGGTTTCGGAAAACCAAATGTTACACTTCTAAAACACTACATGCAACTGAATTTAGGACAAATTTAAAAACTATCTATCTATCAATCTAGTTTACGTACGTACATACGTGGCATGAAATTTGATGCATTGTAAAATTTTAATCACAAAGGCCTTAATATATGATGAACTCTGTTTTCTCTATCTTTGTGATAACGACTCCATGTTTCTTCTGCCTCATCGCAGACTTTTTTTTTTCACGCCCCTCACCCTCCTACCTTGAGGAAATTCTTGAAGTCTGGCTCGTTGTCAGTGCGAGTCTGGAGCAGTGTGGCCCCGTTGATCTGGCAGGAGCAGAAGCGAATGTAAGGCTGCATGTGGGACAGCTCTGCTGCCAGGATATCTCCAATCATCTGCACCGGCATGTTCTCCCCGCCCGTCTTCTTACGAACACGTAGTGCCCTGCAAATACACATGAATTTACATATATAAGCACAAACAGCTCTGTGTCTCTGTACAGCCAGAATCCTCCTGCACACAACAATAAAACTGCTGCATAATCACTCCATCAGACTCAATGTCCATGTGATATTTACTTGAGAAGTTTAGTATTGCAGGCCAGCAGTTCCTTCCAGTTGACAAAGATCATGGCCATCTCTGCATCATTCAGACGGCCCGACTCTGACATAGGCCTTTGGAAAACCTACACACACACACACACACACACACACACACACACACACACACACACACACACACACACACACACACACACATATAAAATAAATAAAAGAAAATGATGAATTTTAACACTGTCAGGTACGTGATCAGGAGGGACACATCTCATTCTCCTAAAATAATAACTGCTTCTCCACAGTGTCTAACTGTATTGGGTCATGACATGAGTTTTTCAGCAGGATGTGTGTGCATTACCTCTAGCACTATATTCAAGTCATCCATGTATCTCTCCTCAGTCTGTATCAGCTCATGGATGTAACCCTGTCTCTTCTTCTCCTGGGGGCTCAGTGTGTCCAGGCTGTTCAGGTCTGCACACCCTGCAGGAGAGGAAGAGCACACACAAGAGGGGCGGTTCATATTATTTTGTACGAAAAAAAGAAAAAGAAAAAAAGACTTCAACAAAACAACACTGCTTACACCACAGCATCACTTCAGCGCTGCATTTACTGCCTCCTGCTGGAGGTTCTGACATGAATAAAACAACAACAAAAAAACAGAAGCTGCTTTTCTCTTTTCTTACTGCACTGTCTTGTGTTTAAATGCACATTAATGAAGGTTTCACAAAGGAGGAGGAAGACCACAAAGGGGAAGAAGAAGAAGAGGTGGGTTGGAAAGGGGAACACGAAACACTAGATCAGCACACGCACACACACACACGCACACAATTACTTACCTGATACAGGGTGCCTATTAGCCCATTGTGAGGGTCCCATACAAACGGACTGGTTCTCCTTCACTGACCCTTCCCTTTCCCCTCGCTCTCTTCCTTCCCCCTCATCGTCTCTCTCATCCCAAAGGTTTAAAAAGTGAAATCTGCACTGTAAAGTCATCGCTATGACACCAATTCTGTCTCTCTGAGTATTCAAGTTGTCCATCTGTCTTCTGTCACAAAGTCTGATAGTACTCCGTCTCTCCTGTCGTGTTTGTCTCTTTCTCCTTCGGTGCCGTTATCTTCTCATTGCTGGTATCAGACTAAAACTTCTCCTAGACCAAATCTGTTTGTACCAAAACAGGAAGGGGGATTCTTTCTTTCTCGCTCACCTATTTGGTGCATGTTCAGAGTGGATAAAGCTTACTCTTTTTTCCAATTTTCCATGATTTCTGCTACAAAATAAACCAAAACAATTGTGTCCGGGTTAGATACCTAATATTAACACAGTGATGGCAGCAATGTAGCTAATATTACAGAGATAGAAGAAATTTGTAAAAACAAACAAAAGAAAAACAAATCAAAATTGTCTGAGAAGCAAACCTTAGGGACTACGTTGCACAGAAGCAGAAGGGCTATGGCTGCTAGAAGAAAGTCTAATTTTGATGAAGACCAACGGATGTAACTCTGCATCCAGCTGAGAAACGGTTGCTCACATATCTGTTCATCTTAATCGCCTTTATTATGTTGACAATATAAACACTGAATATAACACACACACACACACACGACCAAAGATATTTCACTGAGTATTTCATAATAAAAAACTTGTGTGATCCCAAACCAATCTTTATTTTTTGTTTTATTTCAGAATCAGAAAATATATTAAGCACATCTTCAAAAATAGTTCCACTCTCTTGTAACACAAATGTTCTGTCTACAGTGCTGGCAAAAGTCTGAGACCACTTTCTCATTCAAGTGGTCTCAGACTTTTGGACCCGACTGTTTATATCGTCAAGCCCTTGCTGCTATGAAATCTTGTTGCTGACAGTGTGGTTTACACAATTTGCTTGCAGCTATTCACTTGAAATGTATGTGAGGTTTGTGATAAATTGACTGATGCAACTTCTGAATTAAAATAACAGAAGACAGGGAAGAGCGCATTTGCAACAATTTCCTTTTTCTTGCATTAGGGTTCCTCAAACTATCATTTTTCATTTGCTTCCTTGATGTCGATGTACCTCAGTATTCATTAGACTGGACTCAGGAGTCAGTTCCTCATGTGAAGCTTGCATAGATTAGTTTTTCACTTGTTGGCCTGAGGAAAATTTATCCACAATCCTGACAGTAATGATTACAGTTGTTTTTCTCACCGTGTAACGTGCATTCACTTTATGCACAAACAAAAACCATCAGAGCAGCAGCAAAACAGCATTCAGTTAATATGAGGAGAAGCAGTTTGTAATGTCACCCCATGAGGCAAAGCTTATGTCTGTCGATGGCTTTGAAACAGTTCGCCATATGGTGAAGAGTCGCTTCATCTCACTTCAAAACTACTTCTTTTCCTTCCGTTGGTGTTAACAGCTGACCTAGTTATGGCTTTCACATATAGAGATGTACACTTTTGCTTGTACCATTTTGTGTCCAAATGAAGTGAAACTAAAGGTGTTCAAAGGCATGAAATCAAAAGCCCACTGCAAAACGGTTAACGGTAACAGGGTTTACATAAGGTGAAGGGTAAGAATTTTTATTTTTAGCAGGTTCTCCTCTCAAGTTTCCAACTCAATCATGAGCAAAATTACTGTTGATTGTGTCCTGTCTTATTCCTTTTTTTCAAAATATTTCTTTTGTAAATATAGAGGGTCAAACTTAAGGGCTTGTTTCAAGCATTTTTAAAGACAAGTACAGGATGGTTGCACATGAACACGGCCTGGAATTTGGACTGTCCACTCTTTCTCAAATTACCCACAGGCTTGAGGGTTAGTACAATGTTTCTCATTACCTGAGAACAAGGCTTAGAAAGTGACAGTAAAGCTTGTGTGACATGTCTGAACATCTCTGAGATAAATAGTGGGCTCTATGTGAGCTGAACTCCCAAGACAGAGGGAGTTAGAATGGAAATAAGGCTTTAAACAAAGAATAGAAATAATGAATAAGAAAAGGAAATTAAGTGAGAGAGAGAGAGAGAGAGAGAAAAAAGGGTGACATGTGGAAGGAAGGAGAGAGAAAAATAAGTGTCTTATGAGGGGAAATGAAAGGAAAGGAGAGGGAGAAGCCACAGAGAGACCCACTATCTCTCTGCTTCAGACACTTTTTCTGTGCTTCAGCATCATCAGTTCACAGTCACCAAAGGCACCAAGGCTTTAACAATTGATAGATACAGCACTGAGTAGTAGGAAAGTTGTTTCAGGTCCTGCTTCATTCAAAGGTAACACAGGAACCGTTTTCATTTTCTTCTCAAAAACACGTACTCACACAGTACACTCTCTCTCTGTCTGTCGCTCTCACACACACACACACACACACACACACACGGTAGCATTATCTCAGTGGGAGAAGTTAGTGGATAGGGAGTCCAGAACCTCCGTCTCTTCAGAGAAGAGTGCAATAGTGGGTCTCTCTGAAGTCAGGAGGAGAGGAAGAGGAGGTGGAGGAGGAAGAGGACTTTCTACCGCCCTAGAAGGAGAAAGAGACAGAGGCCGGGGAATGGAGAGACAGAGAGGAAAGAAGAAATACAGATTGGGAAGGGAGGGAGGAAGTGACACAAACAAGGAAAAAGTGAAATAGTCAGTGAGAAGAAGGGATAAACAGATGAAGAGGTGGGTGGATGAAAGAATACACGTGATGGCAGAAGGCGGTTGCACAGATGAAGAACATCAGGATAAGGATCAGTTAGTCACAGAGGTTTGAAGCAACATGGGAGCAGAGCATCTTCATTTACAATCACGATATGATGTTTAAGAGATTTACTTACACTGCTGGCTGGGGTCGCACTCTGCTGTGGTCATCGTAACGTAATTGATTGGGAACAGGCCAGTGACGCCATTGATCTCTCCTCTCCACCAATCAGGGTCGTTCTTGTCTAGAACGTTGATCAGCTGACCTTTGGAGAAGCTCATCTCATCCTTATTGGAGGCGGTGTAGTCGTATATGGCGATCACCTGACAGACTGAGAGAGAATAGGACAGAATGTTCTCAGCCAACTATTTTATCACATCACAATTGTAGAAAATGTAGCGGACTGTTTCTCTCCACCTCTGGCTTTCAACTGACTTGCAGAAAGGTGTGTGTGTGTGTGTGTGTGTTACCTGGCTGGAGTGCTGGTGTGGACTTGCCGCTGTTGGATCCTAATATTTTGACATGAGAAGCAGGGAACCAGCCCTTCTGTCGCTTTTTACCACGGGCCTAGAGTCAGAAAACACAAAATAATGTGGATATTGAGGTTTTAACCAGAAAGCGGAGATGTCGGCCAAGGTCACAAGCCAAAGGGTTGGGAAAGAAGTTGTTAAGAAGTGCTGAGACTTCTGGCTGTTATGCTGATTTGGGGCCACAGCTGCTAAAGTGCAACAGAGTTCAGTTTAGCATAGGTAAACTGAATCCCAGACCCTCTGCGGTTACCTCCTGTACAGTACGATAGATCACCTCAAACAGGTCTGAAGAGCAGTCGAACACTGACCTGCAGTTCTCCAAGCCACCAGCCAGAGGCGTTCTTGCTGAGGATGAGGACGAGCTGGCCATTTTCCAGGTTTAGCTGCTCAGGTCTGCTAGAGGAGTGGGCCCTGATCACCTGGCCAATCTCTGTGCACACAAAACAGAAACCGAAATTGAAACTGCAGCAAAATGCAAAAGAAGGATTTGTGTTCTTATAAGTGAGCCAGAGACAGAATTATTATTTTATTTAAAAAATAAAAGACGATGAGCTTACCTGGCTTCTTCTTTCCAGATATGCTTGATGTCTAAAATAAAACAAATTATAAATCTGTTAGAGTCTGTCTAATATATCATCAGTTAAAATCTTTAAGAGCACTACACAGAAATACAGGGAGTGAAAAAATATAAAATTAACATATTGCAATATAATACATCATCCATTATCACCCAGTTTTATGATACACTAGTTTATCCTATATATGTGTAAAGAGTTCTTACATCCGTCTCTTTGGGTGTGATGTAGTTGTTGGGGAAGAGGCCTGTGCGATCACCTATAGAGCCGTGCCACCACTCTCCCTCTCTCTTGCTCACCAAGATCACATCTCCCTCTCTAAACGTCAGATCACCAGGTTCTGGAGACTCATAAGTGTACAACGCCACGTATTCTGGAGAGTAAAAGGACACATGGTTTCAACTAGACCAGAATGAATGGCCACAAGATTTCCAACACATCTATTATGACAACACATTTATTTCAGATAATGTGGTTATATACTGTATGTTCAATGCAAAATATACCACAAAGGTTGTAGACATAGTGGATAAACACATAATCTATGTAATTCAGCAAGAAATCCAGATTTCACTGTGCCATGAAAAGCAAGATAAAACTAGTATATAATGCCATGTGTGCTCCTTAGATGTTGAAATATGAGCTAGACAGCAACACATGAGTGTATAATGTACAGTGAGTAACATATGAAGATAAATATTAACTGAACTACATTAGGCCGATAAATAAGGAAGGTTGAGATAACGTCTTAGTGTACCTTCAAGCTGCAGGTTGTCGCTGGACTCTGACGCATCAGGAGGGGAACTCTTCCTGCTATAAACACAGAAAACCAACATTACACTACCACGCTTATCAAATTAAAGCTTCCTCATCACTGAGGAGGGACACAACTATTTCCTTGGCCTGAATTCCCACCATACTGGATTTGTTATCACACCTGTTGATGCACTCACAAGCACATCTACATTGTCATGTGACAGATGCTTGTTTTCTTTGACTTACATTGAGTTAAAAGTGACCCAACGGCTACAGGATATAATGGCATGGAAAGTGGAGGACAGGTATGTGCTTTGTGCTACCGAGTTTATTTAAGTTTATAAATGTAGTACAAAAAAAAAAAGGATCATGACTAATGATTCAGATATTTTGGCAAGTCTTACCAAACTAGTGTGCAGATTCAAGTTTCAGGGATCGTGCCAGCTAAGTTAATCATTGGCCTTCATGTCTGATTTTGATATAGCTGTCAAAGTCTCTAGAATAGACTCCAAGAGGAATTTAAAATTAAAAAATGTGAGACAAACCCACTCCCACTAGTTTAATTATGGGAAGCAAACTTACTCTGAACTTTCTTCTTCTCCCAGCAGCGTCACATATGTCTTGGGGAACCAGCCCTGTTCACCGTTCAACTCTCCCAGCCACCAGTTCTCCTGCTGCTCCAGCACCTGAATGACATCGTCCTTATTAAAGTTCAGATGGTTGTCTGTCTTCGCTGTCCATGAACACAGGGCCTGGGCGAGCAGGTTACCAACCACCTGCTGACAGTAGCACAGAAATAAAGAAAGTACAATGAGCATGTGCAGACAATAATCATACCGTCGTAATCAGAGGCTAGTGGCTCATCCAGATCTGTAAACTTCTCACCTGTCCTTGTGTCTCCAAGGTGGCAAGGTTTGGAGAGTGTGTTGGTGTAAAGGCAGACTTTGTGCCTGCTGCCTTGGCAGCCTCAAGGACACTGGAAAGCTGTGACTGGAGCGGCACTTTAGGAGCGGTGGCAGCAGCGGCAGCAGTATTACTGTTAGCAGTGTCTGATGGGGCCATTCTCTCGACGTAGCTCTCTGGGAACCAGCCCATCTTCCCTTGTTTGCTGCCATACAGCCAACCTTCCTCCCGCTCTGTCGTCTCATCAACCTGAGAAAAAGAGACAGGGGAGTTCGAGAGAGAAGAAGGGAGAGGTGTAAAGGCATGGACAGCGAGGAGCAAAAGTAAAAGAGATAGATAGATACTTTATTTATCCCCTAGAAGGAAGAGACGGGGAATTTTCGGTTCAGTGCAGCCCTTTTGAGACATAATTGTCATGCTTACCTCAATGATATCATCCGCATTGAAGCTGAGCTCTTCGTTGTTTCGTGCAGTGAACGGGTAGAGCGCTTTGAAGGATGTGAGAGCAGCTGACTTCCTGTGTTGTGTGGCCCTGGGTTGTCCACCTAAAGCAGCACAAGAATTATTATGTGATTTGACCATTAATAGACACTGAGGGCAGAAAGAGACTACAGAGAAGTATAGAAATGAATGAGTGTGTCTCACCCTTCCTCTCCTCCAGTCCTCTCAGCAGAGACGTTAGTTTCTCCTGAATATCCAGCTTCCCTCCTCCACCCAGGTGCTGCTGCTGACGAGCTGTCTCCTCCTTCCTCTTTCTCTCCTCCTCGGCTTTCCTGCTCCCCTCTTCCTCCTCTTTTCTCTTCCTCTCCTCTTCTGCCCTCTTTCTTTCCTCCTCACGCTTCCTCCTCTCCTCCTCCAGCTGCTGCTGCTGAAGCCTTCTCCTCTCTTCATCCCTCTTCCTCCTGTCCTCCTCCTCTCGCTTTCTCCTCTCCTCCGCATCTCGGACAGCAGCCTCGGCCGCCCTCTGTCTTCTGCACTCCTCCTCCTCCCTCTCCCTCCTGCGCTCCACCTCTCTTCTCTCCTCCTCCCTCCGGCGCCGCTCCTCTTCTTCTTTCCTTCTTTTCTCCTCTTTCTTCCGCTCCTCCTCCAGTTTCCTCCTCTCTTCCTCTAGCTGCCTCCTCTCCTCCTCCAGCTTTCTCCTCTCCTCCTCCTGCCTCCGTTTCTCTGACTGCCTCTGACGCTCCTCCTCTTCTTCTCTTTTCTTCCTCTCCTCCTCTCTTCTCTTTCGCTCTGCCTCCTCCTTTGCTCTGAGCTCTCGCTCAGCCTGCTCCTTGGCAGCCTGGATCAGAGCCTGTCTCTCTCTCTCTTCCTCCTCCCTCTGTTTGGCCTCTCTCTCCTCCTGAAGCCTCCTCTGACGCTCCTCTTCATCTCTTCTCAGCTTCTCCTGCCATTGGCGCTCCTTTTCCATTTTAATACGCCTGAGAGTGGGAAGCAAACATTGCCAATATTGTAAAAGTTAATATATCAAGAGGAAATGTACTTTTAACTGACATTGAAATCTAAAATTAAACCAGTGGAAAAGCAAAATACCTCTGAGCTTCCTCCTCCTCCTTCCGCCTCCTCTCCTCCTCCTGTCGTGTCTTCTCCTCTTCTCTCCTCTTCCTCTCCTCTTCCTGCTCCTTCCTTCGAATCAGTTCACGCCGTTTGTCCTCTTTGATGTTCCGTAGTTTCTCTAATGCTGCCTGCTGCTTTCTCTGGCTCTCTCTCAGCTCCTAATGTAAACAATAACAACACACATTTACTGGCGGAAAGATATGAGGCTGAATTTAAGATTGAACTGACTAGACAGTTATGATGTGCTGTACACAAACAACATGCACAAACACGTAGTGAGCCCAAAGGTGGCTAAATATTTAGAAGAAAAAAAAGATTCAGAGATAATTCAAAGCATAAGAATGAACCTGAGGAAATGAGATGTGACTGATCGAGAAACATGAGCAGAGCAATGAACATTAGAAAAGACCAGATTAGACCAGCTGAGAACAGTGAAAACCTTAAGTAGGTAGAAGAGGTTACGAAGGCAGGCCAGCAGACAGAAGACAGCCTGAAGCATAGAGTCGTCAGCACCCACATACTGTAAAGTTGGGGAGAAGGGATATGAGGTAGGTGAGAGGGAGGAGAGGAATGGGATCCAGTGTAGGAAAGAACAGAGGATTTCCAAAGGAGATGAGAGGAATAAAAGATAAAGATAACAAAGGGATAAAATCGGTAACAGAAGGCAAGAAAGTGGGTTATGAAGGAGAAGAATGATTGGAGGAGGAGGAGGAGGAGGAGGAGGAGGAGAAAAACAGAGGCATAAGGGCCAAGCAGCAGTAATTAGTATGTAATATCTGTGGGACTTAAAGATAGACACTCAAAGTTTGTAAGGGAAGTAACAGGAAAAATAACCTTGACTACAACCTGCTCTGCAATAAAGCTTCACACTGGCAGCAAAACCCTGATTTTATGTAATTTAAGAAACACACTTCTGTTCAGATACTGGACTAACATGGCAATGTGCTCAGTCAGCACTTTATTCCATTTGTAGTGACTGATACTTACAAAGAATAAGTATGACTGCTTGGGGGGGTGTTGAGTGGTTGTTGATTAATCAGGCTGAAAAAAGTAAATGACTAATAGTCCACCTTCCATTACAACTACTGACACTGTATTTCTTCAAGCTAGTCAAAACAATACTGTTGTGGAGGAGTATATAACTAGCCACCGATGGAAGATAGTAGTAGTTTAGTGAGAAGCTCCCAATGTGAACTAAAACTGTGAAAATGTAAGGGAAGGTTCTGCTAAAAAAGACTACACTGTGGTGTCTGCAGGGAGTCAAAAAGTCGATATGAAGTCTTTTCCGTCTCTTTAATGCTGGGCACATGAAAATCAAACAAGTGTTGACTGGTCAGGCTATCGAGCTTTCTCATGGTTGAAATTCTGACTTGTCAAACAAAATAATATTAATGTTGGCGGCATTAGATTGAGGAGTGCTGGGTAGAGTCCTTTTGTTGTACACTGTTTCTCTGACTGTGTCCAAAATCACTCCCTCATTCACTGCTCTCTCTGTAACAGACACTCAATAGTTTACTCAGTAGTGAGCAATAAATTGGGATTTCAGTCACTTACTAATCATCATCATGACTGACAGCTGTAGAGATCCACAACAGTAATTTTACATGCCTAGGACACAGTGTTTTTTGTGGCAGACAGTAAATGTAGTGGCACTATATAGTAAACAGGAAGTGATTTCGGGCACCATCATTGCTCACTGGCACAATTAAAGTGAAAGGAGTCCTCATCAGTGTTAATTGTTTGACGTGGCTGCTGTGGCATTTTGCATTGTCTGCCCAACCCAATTGAACCCTACACAGTCCAGCAGTAATGTAGAATTTCTGATTAAGTGATCCGCATACCACAACAGCACTTTAGCCATTTAGTTTAGATGTAATGATTGAGGACATTCTTAGATCTGAACACATGCTCCATGTTATTTGTGGTTAAAACAGGCTTGATGCGAATGTTCTGTGTGAAATGATGATTACTTTAATTACTTTAGTTACTAGAAGTTAATTTAACAACGCTATTTTTGTAACTTATTCCTACCTGCATGTCTTTGTTGTACTGGTCCATCTCAGCCAGTTTGGCAGCAGTATCTTTCTCAAGAGCTTCCAGCTGCTCTTGCAGTTTCATACATGTCCCCTTTTTCTCTGAAACACCCACCTTCAGGGTGGACATGGTCGCCACTAGAAACAGATGAAATACAGTTAAACAAGCCAGAACCTTCCCTGTGAAAAAGGCTGCTATGACACCAGGTCGGTTTGCTTCCCAGACACAGGTGTACTAAGAAGGAAAATGAGGTTTACAAAGTGAAAAACTCTTTAAATACATTTTCATATATATTGCACTCTCTGTTTACATTAGCAATAAAGATATTTTAATGCTTCTCACAACTTTTTAGTATTTTCATTTTTGCACTGGTTTGGTGCATTATTTCAAATAACTGCATATTTTCTGAATTTATTTTACTACCCAAATTGCCCATTTAATATATTCTTTTATTTAATATCTACTCTAAGCTGCTGTTCCTGAGCTCTTTATGTTCATCCATCAGCACTTACCAGGCAGGTTATTCAGAGTCATGCTTTTGAGTTTCTCTGTCAGCCTCTTCTGCTCCGGAGTCAACTGGGACAACTTCCTCTGGAACTCCTGACCGAGAGGAAATGCATCAAAAGCAACAAGAAATGCGTCATTGGAAGAAAATGTTCAGGAAAACAATAATACACAATTTCCCAGGGAAGCAAAGATCAGACACATGAATCACAGATAACACAAAATGGTTACAATCAATAACTGTCTTGGTTACTTTGCCACAGGAAAATAGTGTCAGAAAATCACATTTACACCTTAAACTTAGAAACACATTGGAAAAAGAAAAGAGAGAGAGAGACACACACACACACACACACACACACCTCTAGCTGTTTGTGCAGGTTGTTAATGTCTTGTTGGCGTGTCTCTTTCCTTTGATTAATCAGATCCAGCTCTGTCCTCTGCAGCTTCTTCTTATTCTGAATGTCACGCAGCCGATCTGAGATCTGACGATGCTTGTTACCCTGAGGTACAGAGAGACAGAAAGACAGATAGAGGTGTTAGAAACTTAATAATGGGTGACAGACATCTGGACATAATGAGGGTACGTCTATGAACGGCTTATGTGTTGCTCTGAAATAAACTCTAGATATTGTCTCTTCACCACTCACCACAGCCTCCAGCTCCATCTCCAGACTCCTTTTCTTTGCTTTCAATCTGATTATATCATCCTGCTCCTGCTCCTTCTTTATCTGGAGCTCTCCTCGCCTCCTTCTCTCCCACTCCTCCTTCCTCTGACGCTCAAGCTCCCGCTGTGCAGCCTGGAATGATCACAGACAAAAGACACTGAAGTAAATATATATTCACAGAAGTGTGAACAAACATTTCTACTATTAAAAGAAGGAAACATTCATACAAAAAAATCATCCTTTTACATACAGTATTTACAGCTCATTCAGAAAGCTGTAACATGCTCCCCCACCTCTTTTCTCTCTATCTCTCTCTGTCGCTCCTCTTCTTTCTGCCTCTCGAGTTCCCTCTGTCGCTCAAGCCTCCTCTCCTCTTCTTTCCTCCTGAACTCCTCAGCCTCCCGAGCCTCCCTCTCTCTCCTCTCTCGGTCCTCTCTCTCCTTTTGAGCCCGCCGCTCCTGCTCCCTCCTCTCTGCCTCCCGCAGCGCCAGTCGTCTTTTCTCCAGTTCTGCGTTTCCTCGCTCCAGGTTGGCTTTGAATTTATCCTCAAATGACACTGAATATAGACGGGTAAAAAGTTTATTATGATTGTGAAGTCAAATCCTGGAAATATTTACTCTGTTTTATAAAAATGCACAAATAATGATTACTTATTTGAGCTTATATGGTTAAAATATGTTGGAAAGTTAAACCAGAAGGATGGATTACACAGAAACTCATAGACACAACTCTCCTATCTTACCATAATCAAAAACAGGTCCCAATATTTAAAAACAGCTGATACAAACTTTAAATCAAGCTTCTACAACTTGCTTTGTGATTATGATAGTGTGTACAAATCCAACAACAAAGTATTGCCCTACTCTACTTTAGAGTTACTTGGATGTTTTCAACTGCCTATGACTGTGTATGTCACAACAGTGAGTGTATGTTTATGGTGATCAATGGAGAGTTTGGCAGCCAACTCAGCTGCACAGCTGTGATCCATAGCCACTGATTGTAGTGAGTTTGGTTACTAGGTATGGTTTTAGCCTTGTATTATCTTAGAGAGAACAAGCTTTAACACTGTGCCAGTAGTTAAACGAGACTGCACTCTCTTTGCTAGTGTGGACGTGTGAGCACTGACTGTTGGTCTTGGCTTTCTGTGGAGGTTCTATGTCCAAGTCATCAGTCAGAGCAGCATAGAGAGAAGAGCTGGATCCATTCATTGCACCCCTGCAATAGTTAAAATAATTTGTTTAAATACACACAATTCAAATATTCAATAAACAGTCACATTATTGTAGTCAATGTTTAATGTTTCAATAACGTATTTCAAAACACTTTTTTGTTATGTGTGCAAATACCTTTGTGAGGGTGGTACCAGCTCAGTTGGGAGTGTTAGCGGCAGTGGTTGTCCGATCTTCGCCATGTCTACCAGATGCATTGCCAGAATAAACTCCTCAGCTTTCAGCTTGCCATCCTTATCCACATCTGCTAAAGTCCTGCAGAAGAGTTGACAATGAAATGTAAAAGTTGTTTTTGCATGATTTTACACTGACAATATTACCTTTGAATGCAGAAGAATTATATACAACTGAGAAAAGTATACTGAGTTTAGAAACAAATATTTAGCACCTGTAAGACAACCAAGGTCCTCAGTATAATTACAACTCTGTTCATCAGCTGTTTTCATCACTCACTCACACACACACACACACACACACACACTCACCAGATGGTGGCCAGCTGTGTCTGAGTCAGCATTGTGGTTGCCATGGAACCTCTCACCTGTTGACCTGGTAACAAAAATGACAATGTCAGAACAACTGTATGGCACAGATGTGTGGGTGTGGTGGAGGACGGATTTACTTAACAAATAAAATTTAAAATGTAGCATGTGTAGAGATGGGGCAGCCCCGTGCAGATGTTTTTGATAAAAGTGTCTAATGTTGAATGGGAAACTAGAAACATTTAACCTGAATGGAAAAGATGATGATTAAAAGGATTGTGACAGCATGAACAACAGTGGGTATCATGGGTAAGGTGTGTGGAGCTGTATACTACTGTCTGTGCCTAGTTCCATTAGAGAGGAAACCATCTGCAAATCTAGCTGAAGTAAGTGAGTGAGTCTTTGTGTGTGTATGTGTTTGTGTATTTGTATGCGTGTGTTGAGAAACTGTCACTCCTGTGTCTCCACTTCCTTAGAGTTAACTAAGACTCGATTCACATCAAAAAACAACTGTTACGAAATGATCAGTGGCTGTTGTTCATGAACATCCACGCCTACATTCCATGCATAGTTTGGTTTTGTTTGACCTAAACACTGTACATACACACATTCACACAGACATCATACCAGTGAGGTATCCAGTCATCTGTTTATCCAGGCTGTTGAACTGCTGTCTGTATTTAAGTCTAGAGGCATGTGGCACAGCCCAGTCACTGGGACCAGCAACCATAGGGGACATCACAGAAGGGGATGAGGAAGCAGAGCTGAAAGACAAACAGTGACATGAAAAAATTAAAAGATGAATGCAACAAACTTCAGACATCTTTGAGTGTTGCATCTTTAAAGAGACTAACAAGATAAACAAGGTGCTGATTGTGTAAAAGGGGGAAGTGCATAGTTCTTCCAAATTTCTATGTAAATGTGTGGGTATGTTTTACCTGCTGGATCCCAGGTCCAACAGTGATGAAGCCTTGTATAAACCAGCAGGAGAAGAGGAGAGTCCTAGTGGAGAGGAGTAGGTGGATGCAGATAGAGGTAGGCCTAAAACCACAAAGCACCAAAACATATCCATTTCTATAATAGTGTGCAACATTTTTAGGACATTTTGTTCTAACACCTAACGACAGCCATAACATATTATCCTCCCAAAATGTATACTTTTTTTTTTTTAAGTTTTCAGAAAGGGGAGGAGAGTCCTGCAGAGGCTCAGTGATATACTATCATGCACTCACTGTTGTACCCTTGTCAAGGTCAGGGAAGCTATTTATATGGAAATGAGACAGAGAGACCTGACTCTGCAAAACTGGACTAGGATTCATTTCTCCTGTTTCCCCCCCAAAAGCTGCAGAAATATTTCATCATCAGCACTCTGCTGCAAACATATGTATTCTCAGAGCAGGGCGTTCCTCCTCAAAGGTTTTTATGCCACAGGACACAGATAATAAGCATCGAGCAAGTGATAATCACAAGACACATGAATACATTCAATCATACTGGAGACCCTCCTGATGACTTTTCTTCCAGAGCAGTGACAGATACACAACAGAATAGAAAAAAGAAGAGAAGAATCCAATAGAGAGATAAAAATGAGAATCACGCGTACCAGTTGCCAAAGCTCCAGCTGGGATTGGCTGCAGAAGTCCCATGGTGCCGTTTGGCAGTGTGGTGTTTCCCATAGTGGGCATCAGGGGCCTGGTGGGGTTGGAGGCTATTAGAGGGCTTAGACCTGTTGCTGTAGGAACCAAAGAGGTGAGGCCTGTCATTGGTGTCAAAGGTGAGAGTCCAGGGGTTGCCATGGAGATAGGGGTCAACATGGCAAAGTTTGCCCCGGACATCATGGGCATGTTAGGCACAGAACCAATACCTAGGACACAAACACACACACGCACACACACAAACACACGGTACACCCATTAGATGGCACAGCAGTCAACATGTATATACACAATATGTATAGAGACAATCAGTTAGACAACCCTTAGAATAGCCAGCCGTCAGCTGTTTAAAATCACACAAGGAGACTTATTTGTATATGAAGTTACAGCCAAAAACACATTTTCACATCATGGACAGTTTAGGAAAACAATTACATTCCTGACTATACAGTATCCATATATATGTAATACTGTACCATAGGCTGGGTTGGTCATAGATGAGGTGGGTTTACTGAGGCTGGGAACAGGCACTGGAGGCTGCTTCATGATGATTGGCAGTGCTGAGGGAAGCGGCGTGCCCTGGAGTTTTAGCTTTATGAGCTTCATAGCGATGGAAAACTCCAACCTGTCCATCTTCCCATCTTTATTCATATCAGCCAGAGACCTGAGAGACAGAGGAAAAATAGAGAGTGAGAAAAGAGTGTTAAAATATTCAGGTATAGATTTCAGTGAATACTTCCAGAGAACCGATCATTCAAAAAAATCTCAGTATGTGTGAATGTGTGTGTGTTTCTCACCATATCTCAGCCAAAACTGAAGCAGGCAGCCCTGATTGGAGGAAAAACTTCCTTGCCTGCTCCCCTGCAGAAAGAGACAGATAGGGAAGAAAACGAAAAACAGAAGAAAACTGTGAGGGTAATGGTTCTCCTGCATGCATCACCTTAAAAATATGACTCTTACACATCACTATATACAGTATATGTGACATGTGTGTCTTGGTATTATTGTGGGATTAGGGAATCGTTTTGGTTTAAACAGTTGGCGTTTATCAGTTTAAACAATGGGAAAAGGTCTGACTTGTAATGTCTCATGTAAATGTGCTGTCAGGGCAATCACTGTGAGCATGATGCGTCAACAGTCTCTGCAATGACGTATGTTTGTGTGTGTACCTGAGACATATCCCATTGATGGGGAGAGGGTGTCAAACTTCTGATCATGCTTGTCCCTCTCCTCCGGACTAATCGCCCATATACTCAGACCACCTAGAGAGAACAAGAAGTCACAGGTTCAGATAAATTTGAAGCATCAGACATGGAACACAGACCTTAAAGTCATATTAATACCAGGCCAATCAGCTTCAAGGAGTAAGTTTACTCATTTTTCTTAGGCAAACTTGCTTCTTGAAAAGGCCCCAAACTGTTTACTTTCTTACTGTTTAAATAATCACATAAGTGTGAATTACACACAAACAACACGTAAATCTGAGCAAGGCAAACAAGCAGATATTTTGCATGAATACAATTTTATGACTTGCAAATAAACAAGCTGGAAGACAGGAGTACACACGCGTGCGCGCACACACACACACACACACACACACACACACACACACACACACGAGAGACAACCCCAATGCCAGCCTTGGCGGCAGTTAAGAGATGAGAATGCACCGATATTGACGAAGTGATAATGAAGCTCTGTGTTGCCAGTGGTGCTGTGTCACTTTGTTCAGACAGGAGGGTAGAACAAGCTCAGCCTTTCACTACTATTTACCCCACCAAGGCCGACTATACATCAGTGTTTACTCAACAGTCACATCAGCAGACACACTGAATGGACAGTTCACTACATCATAGAAAAACATAAACATTTGCTCTACCTTTAGTCCTGTAACTGGCACTATAAACAAAGCTGGTGTCATAATATGGAAAAAAATTGGAACCAACTTCAAACTGACAGAGCACAACTGCACTAAATGTAGGACTCAAAGTATGCAGTTCAACACAAGGATAGCAGAGACAAATTAATAAAACAGTGTGCATACAGACAGACGCACGTGCAGCCAAACGCAGTCATCGAACTGGGAATTATTACTATACCTAGCACTGTATTTGCCCCAACAGATCTGCAGAGCCAAAAACCACACACAGCTTTCTCTCCACACAGACGTACACTTCTGGTTTGCTGCCCTCCTTTACACACTCACTCACACACATACACACTGCAGTGGTCTTACCATTCATATTTGCAGGTGGCAGAGGGAGACAGAGATGGGGAACTCCCGGTGGTGTCCTCAGCTACTGCTTGCAGCCATCTGCAAAACACACAGTCACAGCCCAGTCATCAGTCAATACTGCAGCCAAGACAGGCCAGCGCTGTCACTGAGAGCAGGGAGAGAAAACAGGGGAGAGAGAAATGGAGAGAGAGGTTGGGGGGAGTTTGGGGGGAGGGAGGGGGGATTCTGGTCAGTCAGCACAGTCAAACAGGGCTCCTCCTGTTCTCTTCAGTCAGGAGCAGTCTGGCCACATCCCAAACCTTTTAAACCACTAGGACTTGTTCCAGTACTATCCACACTGACTCTGTAGGGGACCATAGATCAGTGCAACACCACTACACAGCCTAGGCTGACAAACTCTCATAAGAGGACATTTACACTTTATGTCCAGAGGACTACAAAACCCTGTTCAGTACTATGTTGGTTCAGATTTGGCTCTAGTAACAGCTGGCACAGGCTGTGTCAAAGCCTTGACAAATAACCTAAATAGTGTTGTGGTGTTAAGCAGACATCAGTTCTTCATGCAGCTGCCCAAGTTTTCTCTGCAGATGCTGCCAGAGGTTACCGTGGACACGAGAGGCAGCGATCTACAACATTCATCTACTTTGGGTCGCCTCAAAAAATAAACAAGTATGCTATGTTTGCGTTCATTCACTGTGAAGCCTTGAGCTTGTCTACCTCATACAAGACCATGAGTCCACAGCCAGGCTAGCAGCTCTGTGAGGCTGTACTAAGGCACAGCAGTGCTTTGAGATTTGTGCTAATGTCAGCACGCTAACATGCTCACAATGACAATGCTAACATGCTGATGACAAGCAGGGATAATGTTTACCTGTTCACCATTTTAGTTTAGTCTGCTAGCAAGCTAACATGTGCTAATTACCACAAATACAGCTGAGGCTGATGGGAGTTTTGCAAATATTTGTTCATAAACCAAAATACTGGACCAATTAACATTTTGTCTTGATAATCACATTAGAGGAAAAGTCAGAAGATCAACAAAATCCTAAGAATCTATCCTCTGGGGAGCTTGAACGTCTACACAAAATCTTCTGGCAGTCCATCCAATACTTGTTGAGATATTTAAGGAGCAAAGTGGTGGACTTCCAACATCCCTTTCTGCCACCCATGATCATGCCTTTTTCAACATCTGTTACATCATGCCTTAAACCCATTCTTGTCGAGTCATGTACGAGTGCATAAATGGAGCTACTAAGGAACAAACCAGTTTTTGCAGTTTTGCAGCGGAAGGCCAACTTCTCTGCAAGGTTGGGGTTTTTAGGTTTTAAGTGATTGCATTTAGTGCAAGGGTGGATGTTTCTGTGTGTGCACTTTATCAGTTTACTACAATAAAGATAAAGAAGCTGTAGAACAGTGTGGTCAGATGACAGAATCAGCTCAGCAGCCAAAGAGCATTGATGATTCATTATCCTTAAACATTTTTAGATTTTCTGTCAAATTATTAAAACACATTTCTGTAATTTTTTCTTTTCATATTTCTTGGGATGGTTTGGAGGATGTTTGTCGTGGGTCACACCATGGTAAATGTACTGGACTGTATGTCCACAGACTAAATGGCCCATATATGGGCACCTTGTTGACAAAAGACTAGTGACTTGTATCATGCTGGGTTTGCCAGCATATTTATAGGTCTCGTCTTTGGTTGCACAGCACAGTTCTGTCTGCTTAAATAGAGCCACCACAAAACTGCTTTGTTTAGATATAAAACAGTTTTTGCTGTGGGATGAATGGTGTGAACTTTTGTTTAATGAGGTCACAGTATGGACAGATAAAGAGAAAGCCCCAAGCACTATGACGACTAACTTTTACTTTAACAGTTATAAAAGTCACACGGAATATAACTGATTTTATCTTTAATTCTCTAGAAGGCAAATCAATTGTTTTTGTGGAAAGAAATACACATGCCCACACTGAATCAGACTTATCACGTCATTTGTGCAGCTTTCACATTCATTTCATCAGGCGTGCTGAACACCTGCTTCCTCCATGATTATCTCTCTCCCATCAGCCAGTCAGGCTCACATGATGAAATCGGAGGAGGAAAAGGAGGAGAAAAATTCCAATCTTTCTACTCAACACTTCCTGCCTGGTAACCCACAGACACAAGCATTTCCTCATGCAACCTCAGTTGACAGGAAGTGATCGTGGATTTTGGCTTAGGGACAGCTTTGATGTCCCAGAAAATATATTAACCTCAGAGCTCAGGTTAGACCTGGGGGAGTAGAAGAATAGCAGATTGAAAAGTGATTTTTAGGAAGCAAAGTTGGCGACAGTTGTCTTACCTAGTGATATGAGCTTTGTGAACGAGAACATGAATGAGATAGGGAAAAAAGAAACGAGAAGCTGAGAAAAACAGAATGAGTGAGCGCGTGTCGTTTTTGTGAATGTGACCTGCTCAATGCTCTCACAAGGGCAGAGAAACATCAAGGGAGAGCTACTAATCTACTGCCTGCCATCTGTTGCTACCTGCCTCTCTCCTTCTCCTTCACTTTTCCTGGGATAAGTCCCCCTCTTTTATCATCCTTTCTTTCTTCACTTTCTGCCTGTAAATGCTTTATTAACTACTCAAAATGAGTGTACATATGAATTATTCTTACTGAAAACTGCTATGGAGACTCCTGACATCACAAATGTATGCAGTAATACAATAGCAAGACTGCATTCATTTACAGGGCCAGCACAAAGAATCAGGTTACCATTCACAGCAGCATATGGATTTAAGTGTAAAGTCCTAATACTGTTTCAAGCACTTTTTTGCATATTGCCCATCATACATATATGCCAATACAATGTTTAGTATGACTGATTAGCTGGTATCAGGCATCCAGTAATGGTGAGGCTCTAGTAAAGTAGTGTAACCTCTGGTAATGTATCACTGTAGGAATTATAATGGATAAATGAAAGATAGCCATAGACTGTTGGCTTTAAACCATTTCCAGAGTGACGGAGGAGTCCCACTTTTCCTGAATGGATAGCTGATTGGCCAAGTGACCGACTGATTGACTGAATTGGCCAGCAAAAGAGACTGACTTCAGTGGCAGAGTCAGCTTTGCAAACCTCATGCAAATCCTGCCCGATTTTGTCCTCCCCATACACTTACACACATGAACACACACAAGTGGTCTGTGCTCAGTAGAAGCCTTCAGCTGCTAAATGAATACAGCAGAATCAGCAATTGCATAGTGATAGGGGTAAAATCAGGGTTAGTGTTGGCTAACAGGGCTCCACCTACAATAAAAACTAACTACAGCTTGTACTTTACCAATGATGCAGGAGCTATTAAAAAAACCACAAAAACAAGGTTGGAAAACAGACACTAGGCTACATGAAAGTGACTTTGAGCAAAAGCTTGACGCACTGCTTTAACAGAGCTACAGCCTTCTCCATAGAGAGGGAGGTATTAATAACACATTTACAAACAACAAAAAGTTCTTATTTTTGTACATAAAGGTATGATCATCATATGGGCTGGGCAATTTTCATAACCTCAGAAAAAAAACTTTCAGAACACGCTGTATAGTCTAAACACCACTTCCTTGTAATGAATGGAGACTAGCAACAGTCAGGTGTGTGTTTGAATCTGTGACAGCAAGAACCCATCCCGTTGAGGTGCCCATGAGCAAGACTTTGATTTCCATCCAAGCTCTAGCTACACCATTGTCTGAAGCTGAATTTAAGAGGCGTAAGAGGTGGTGAAACATGCAAGTATACAGGATATATATTTACTAACAGCTGTCAACCTTTAAACAAACGGGGCATCGCTAAGCTTTGGAGAAATATTACAACTAAAATGATACATTGACATTTTGAAATAATTTCTCAGATCTCAGCCAGGTGTAAATGCAATCTCTTCAGTGTGACCAATGAAAAAAAACACACCCAGCAAGTTTAAAGATCACTTAGCTCTGACTCTTCCTGCAAGTTTAAACAAGCCTTGTGAAAAGCTACAAACAGCAGAAGTACCTAGCAAGTTTTCCTGTACCAAAAAAGTGATTTCATAATGAATAACATCTATCCTGGGCATTGCTTCCCTTGAACTATTAACAAGTCCACCAGTTTAGTCCAATCACTTATTATTAAGTGTCATTATACAGATATCCAGATCAGATGTTAATACCAGGTGTAAATACAAAGGCTTCCATGACAGGGGCAATCACAGCTAGCTCTACTATATTTCCAGCTGAAACTGGTAAAATCAAGCTCTACATGGGCTATTATAGGTCATAGCAGAAAAAGCACAGGTGTAATTAATACATTAACAACAACTGTTCCATCTAAGTATATCAGCAGGCCTCCCCAGTGAGCCAGCAGTGGCATGACTCTGAACCTAGTAAAGCTAAATGCAGTGTAGCCCCTATTATATCATTAATAACAAGTGTGCTTTTTCTGCTATGTCTGTGAAAAGGGCATTTTGATCCAAACTAAGACTTAGCAGTCTCTATTAATCAGAAATTAGAATTACAGAGCATTTCATCAAAACCAATGAAAAAGCTAAAACATGATTTCAACCTGCACATTTCTTTAACTAAATTAGTTATATGTAACCATTTTCAAACCTCTCACTTCATACATTATAATTGGCTGACTTGAGTGTGATGGCTAAATTAAAACTCTAGCTTTTCATTTTTGGCTTGCCTTTGTCAGTCAGACCTCACCTGCTTCAGTTCTGCTTTGATCCCTGTTGAAACATTTCCGACCCTCAGTCAGCCTGCCCGTCCCTGACCACTGTCCACCAGTGCATCTTTCTGTTTGTTTGTCTCTTATAATCTTTTTAGTGTGAATCTTTTATACTGCAACTTGCTGACATATAGACTCTCTTTTACATTTACAGAAGGAAATGAAAACCACAATGAAGAACCAGGTAGAGATGGATGAGTATAAGTAGTCACCTTTTTTCCCTCTCTTAATTCCTCCATTTCCTCATTCCCTGACCGTCTCATTTTCCTCTTCCTCTGTCTCTCCATGTGTCATTATATATCTATGCCTGTTCTTCTGTCCTTAAATATATACCCTGCCAGTTGTGTGACCCTGGCCTGTCCTCATCACTACTCTGTTCAGAAACAAGCACCGCCTGTTGTTCTAAGAAATGATTGATTTTCAGCCGCCTCACTCGCTGACCTCACACCAATGACATCAACTCAGTCCACAACTCTGTTTCTGCCCCGATGACTCTCTCCCTCTCCCTCTGTGTGTTTATAAAACTACCCATGCTCTTTTGCCTGTCCATCTCCTTTATCACCCATTGCCCTCTCTTCTGTTATTATTCTGTTCTGTCTTTCTGACTCCCTCCTACCACAGAGCTAACTCTTCAGCTGACCTTGTTAAAGTGATATTTCAGCACAGCACATCCACTCATGTTGCCATAAATACCCCATCCACCAGTGGCATTCACACATTCAGAAAGTGCTGCACAGGCCCTTTTGGAACGACTTGGACTGGATTTTGATTAATGCTGTTTGCATTGCTGTGTTTTGTTTTCTTAAGAGGCAAGACAGGCCTCTCCCTCCTTAAGTCGGCTGTGACCCACCCTGATTTGTAAATATATCAGGATATGACAGGACTGGAGAAAGGACTTTGATAAACTGTTCATTTGCAGTGTCAAACCGGCTTGTTTCTCTTGCACTGTGGGTATAATGTAAGTGTTTCATCATCGTCATCTTGGCTTCAATTTTAACAGGGAAGATTTTCAAAAAGGAGGAGTCAAAGCGCTGATTAAGCCTCACAGTTGTTGCATCAATTGTGTGTCAACGCAGCATCTGGCTTCCATGATGAGGTAATGTCATAAAAGCTGCTCCAAATCATACGATCACATTCATAACAATAGTGACGATCTAAAGTGGCATGACAGCGATGAAGTAAACTGGCAATTAAGCTTATGATAGGCTCACTGATAATGTTAACACTGTAATAATAATGTAAATGACAACCCTGACCTTTAGTGGACTGAAAGATCACAGTGAAAGAGCCCTCCTGCATGTGGCAGGCATTGAGCGTCTTGGCTTGAGGATACTTCAGCCAAGTGGATGTATGCAAACATGGAGGTCTAAGCCAATGTCCCTCTTCAAGACTCTACCAAACAGGGTCGGCGCCTGTTCAGTAATAAAATGACAGACATCAAGTTGTGAGGATGTAAAGGAAGCTGGCAAGAACAAAAAGTCTGTTTTAGTACATTATTTGCAGTGACAGAGAGACTGCAAGAATTGGGGCTTGTACTCTATATAACTATTGGCATCTTCTATGATAAGACTCTTCGTCTATCGCACACCAGGCCCTTCAAACTGAATTATTATCCTGAACACTGTGTGCTAATATCCATTCTCTCTCTCTCTATCTCTCTCCCTTCTTTATTTTTTCAAGGAAATAATCTAATATGATTGCTGTATGGTCACAAGAATAGTAAAAAGGCCCTAAGGACCAGACCTTCCCTGTACCCTTGCCATATCATACAGCTTATCAGTGTCAAGCAATGACTGTTCAACCATAAAAACTGTGCTGGAGATGTCATCAATATTACACCTGGTAGTGCCTATAGTGCAATAATTTTGTGCAAAAGAAAAGATGTCTGAAGACATTTCATAAAAATAATTGATTTCATTTCCATTCACCACCTTCAGTAAATGAAGACAGTAGTTACTTTATGAAAACAATAAAATTAAATCAGGACAGCTGGCTACTCAGTAATTCCATAGATGTCAGCATTTGCACAAAGATATTGTCAGTTATCAAATTCTGGCAAAGACATAGATATTGTGGATTCCTACAAGGCCCTGTATCACTGATATCATAGTTGATGCTTATTCTCTGGTGGCTTTACAGACACACTATGTTGATTTCCCAACAAAGGCAGGACTGACCACTGCTGCTGTATTGAGGACCACGGATTGTCTTTACTTCCACTCTCAAACTAACTTCTACCTCCCTCTGCCTGTCTGTAAGATAAACTGATACAGTATCATTCCCTGATCACTTGTCACTAGCCAGCCTGAGACATGCCTGCAACCTGCTCAACTAGTTTGAACCGAGAGGAATTTAGAAGACCTACTTGCAAACCTGCCTTACAGAGGAAACAATGAATGCCACACATCTAGGTATCGATTGTAACCAACATCTAATGAAATCATAACTTAGCTAGCTAAACTAACTCCCATCCTGTGTCCCAGATCAGTACAGAAGCATCACCCCCTCCGTCAAACACAGGTTTTTCTTTCATATTCCTGAATCAACGAGGACAAACTAAACGAACACTTACAGGCGAAATTACACAAAGTCTAAAAGCTAACGTGTAGCTCAAAAGTCATCTACAGAAACATTACCATCATAATATCAAACTTATACTCATGCTTAGATAAGCAGTTTCGCTCGCTTACCTCTCTCACCGCGGCCAAAAAACATCAACTTCCGAGCTTTCGAGGGGTCTGAAGTTATCACTCGCCACTTCTGGGAGGTTTCCCAGACACACTGCAGAGGTTTGATATCCAAAGAAAGCAGTAATTGTTGGAGAAATGTTAAAGTTTAGCAGCGGTTCTAGTCTGAGAACCTGTTGCTGACAGCTCGGTGTGTCACACCAACAACATGGCTGACTACGAGTGATGAGTGGCTGTTAACGTCTGACCGGGCACCGAGTGGGAGGAGAGAGACGCAGAAATAAAAGTTCAACAGATGGAGAAGGAGAACAATTGATGGGAAAGCTGATGGGGGAAAGATAAGGGAGAAAGCAACACAATAACCACAGTTGGGTTTTTTTTCATTTGAAGTTCTACATTGACTTCAGCTACCCACGGAGTGCTCGGGGTGTCGACGTGAGGACAGATAGTGATAGTCCTAACCTCATCTGATTTTAGCTGACATTTTACCACTGATATTCTCCTGAGCCAAGATTCATACATAATTTATTTCTCATGAATATTATATTTACATAATCGAACAGACGGTCACAATAAGAATGGCCAGATATATATGAGGGCGCACAATACAGTTTATTTTTACATGTAAAAATGTTTTAATTCATGGTGCTGTTTAAAAAATCTGAAGAATGTAAAGTTTCCCATTTTTTCTATGCAATTTGGTCAGCCCTTACATACTCACTACATCGCCCATGGTGCATTGCGGCAGTGTTACGTTACTCCTTGCGACTTCTTCAAGCGATTTCCGACGTGACGTATTACGCTTTACTTCGAGTTTACTACCACAGTTCATACGTCTACGGTGAGTGGAGCGAAATGTTCAACAAAAAGCCCCGGAGGAACTTTCGGCAGAGAAAAGATAGCTCCAGTGACGAAGAGGACCGACAGAACAACAGCGAAGATGGAGGGGAGACCGAGAAAGCTCCGGTTGTGGTAAATAAACAGTCTAAAGTTGCCCAGGGCCGCGGCATCTCTTGTAGCTCGAAGAAGCCGGACAGCAGTGACGGAGAGGACGAGGAGAAGCTGGAAGTGACTGCCGATAAAGAAGCAAGGAGGAAAGATAAAGGTGGAGGGAAAGAGAAAACAACTACCGCCCTCAGTTTCTCTGACGACAAAGAAGGTAAGTAATATATAAGTAAATGTAGCGTTTTGAAGTCAAAGATGGATCTCATTCAAACGTTCACTCAACGACAACGGTAACTGACCTCAAAGCAACGGCTACGAACTACCGTTGGAGACCGTCCCACGTACTAGTTACAATTTAGGAGTGAGGGTTTGTAGTGTATTTATAAGGATAATATAGATATACTGACAGAATATATTTGGTTATAATTGTTAGATTATTGTATTTTACCGCCAGTTACATTGTTCCCTTCACCTCTGTATTTGCGTACACATATATCATAGTGTCAACTGACCCCAGACCTCCAGGGGCTCCAGGGGCCCCCAAAGCCCCAGGTTCACTGCAAGCCAAATTTGATTAAGGTAATTAATTTGAATAATTGCAAATTTGCACGTTCATTAGCTTAGATACTGGCTGTCTTTTATCGGGGGTCCTCAAAATACAGTTAAGTTTAAAGTTGAGTTTATCACAAAGTATTTGACACAGAGACAACCTGTGGCTGGGGAGTTCCAGCACGGGACTAGTTGATTTTTCGCTTTCTGGTCATGTAATGAAGTAACTAAACGTATGATGTGGTGTGCATTGTCCAGGGGAACTTTAATGGGAAATCAGCAGCAACTTTTTCCTCATGTGTCTCTGCTTTTCTTTTTCTTGTCTCAGCTGAAGAACCAGCATTTAAACTGAAGAAGTCCTCTGATAAAGCTGTGCTGTTCCAAGTCAGGAGGAAGGAAGCTTCACCTGCCAAGACTACCTACAGCACAGGTAGGTGCATGGATGGATCATGTTAATACTGCAATAAATACATGTTTGGGGGGGTAGAGTGTAAAAAAGAAGTATCACTGGGAAGGCAGAATATCTGCATCCACACAAAAGCCCCCAGTTCCTTAGTCAGTCTTGATTAGGGAAGTGACATTAACTGATGCATATATTCACTTAATTGCCAGTGTATTAGGTACATCCAAGTAAAACCAAGGCAGCCTAATACAACAGCCCTGCAATAAAGCCTACCTTCACAAAGGGCAAAATGTTCAGGTTTGTGTTTAGATAAAGATGAATACTTTTATATATATCTGATATAAACCAGAGCACCTCTCAATGTACCTAATAAATTGGAAACTGAGAGTATATTCTGATAAAAATCCAATTGGTTGTCGTGTAATTTGACATAAACTTATTTATGGATTCATGGATATGGATGGTAGAATTATTTTGGTTTCAAAAAGGCACTTCTGATACAAAACTCATAATCAGTTGAAAATGTTGAATTGTCAGCTCCCAAACTTAACATGTCTTAGCCATGAATGTAATTAAAACAATTTATAAATTATCATTTTATTTCATGTTATCTTATTATCATCTTACTTCCTTCTTCCATAAGTATCTAGATAATAATGCGATAATGTTGGCCAACATCATTATACTTTGAAATGTCTCCCTCTCCTCTCTCCCAGCCCCAGCTGGTGTAGGTGTCCCACCATCTGGTTCTCCTAGGCAAGATTATGACAGTCAGGCTTCACCACATGGTCCGCACTATAATGATGATGACAGTGAAGACAGTGAAAGTGATGAAGGTGGTGCCAGGTCTCCTTCAGCTAGCTCAGCCTCAGACTCGAGCCGCTCTACTGCCAAACCAGGTATGTGTTTTTGTGGGATGCACATAGATAGTGTGTATTTGGGTGTTTTATCCACCGATGATTGTTACAAGTTTATTACAATGTGTAAAAGTACTTGTTAGATATCACAGTTTCCCTGTGTGTTTGTCTGCATGCCTGTTCCTTCAATTTTATGTCTGTCAAATTGACTTTACAGTAGTTATCCCAAACGCTGAAGAGATCAGAGCAGCCAGGAGGCAGCGTCGTGCCACTCGAGCCCAGAAAGAGTTCATTTCGCTGAGTCGAGGTGGCCAGAGCTCTGGTGGTAGCACCCCGGATCACTACAGCAGGGACGATGAAGAAGACAGAGTTGATGATGATGACGAGCCGGATGACCATGAGAGAAGAATCGAGTTTGCCCCACGATTGAAGAGCATAAGAGAGAGGATTGCTGAGAAACTCGGTAGGAGAGGGAGATGGAAAGGAGGGGAGAAAGAAAGTGGATTAAAGCAGATTTTTTTTTTTTTTTTATGTTATGTATGTTTTGATTTGTAAATAGATCAGCTGCCAATTAGTAACGGCTTTAAAAAGCAGCAGTATTGGTCAAACATTATTGTATTGGTGATATTTTGCATAACATGGTATTAGCATTTTGTGATTCTTTTTTATGAGCATGTGAATTAGTATAGCTGTCAAACTACAGTAGCAGCAGGATTAAACTGAAATGGTCTGTTGTTTATGAATTACATAACAATAAGCCTGCCTGATTGTGGGAATATGAAGTCTACTTTTCTTTATGTTTTTGTGTAATCTAGGAGGAAGTGATGGCAGCCTGTCAGGGACTGATGGGGAAGAGCAGGAACTTTGGGAGGAGACACAAATTGGGAAGGGAGTCAAGAGACGGCCAGGAGAACAGGTAGGAGGTCTTATTGTCTTGTTTTTACTTTTTCTCTTTTCTTTTACTCTGTTTTTCTTTTTTTACTTTTTTGCATATTTTCTCGAATTCTTTCCTTTTTATCTAAATTTTCCCTTTTCTTTCTAGGGTTTTTTTTCCCCTGTGTCACATCCTTTCTGTATTGCTCTTTTGTCCCATGTTGTCTAAAAATTGGGCATATGGCAGAACACTGTAGTCTCTTACTGAAGAATCAAGCCTCAAAAAGCCTCAAAACTCAAGAAGTGTAGCTTCACCCCTCTTTACTGCAGCATTGACATCCTTTATGCTCTTATTTTCTTCTTCTCAGAGCCCATCTGGCAGTGAATCCAGCAGATCCAGCAGATCCAGCAGATCCAGCAGCAGCAGGCGAGACAGACAAAGACAAAAGAAGAGATCAGGTGTTAGAATCCCAAAGACCCTTCCTTCCATCAGTGTTTCAATGGTCAAGAGGAGGATCACTGGAAAGTAGGTTTTTTATTTTTTTTTTTTTAGCTATACCTGCCTTATTAACACATTGCAATAATGTGAAATATTAGTGATAAAATGCTTTTGTATCAGATAAATTCCCTACATTCTTCATGCTCATATTTCCTTATACATTTTCCTGTCTCCTAGTTTATCACTTTTATTACTTAATTACATGTAGACTTTCCTCTGATTTTAATTTTTTTTTGTCCTTTAGACTGGACTCCCTGAAGGAGGTGCACAGAGCACGGCAGGCAGAGCTGAGGAGGATGGAGGGGGATGTTGAGAGCGCTAAAACCTCAGTGGAGAGTCTGGAGGAAAGTTCCTCAGAGATTCAGCTTAAGTTTTACCGGGGCATGACGCTCTATGTCCACAACCTGGTGGAGTGTCTGCGGGAGAAGGTCAGCAATTAATAAATCTGTCTAAAGTATCTCTACTTTTAACTGTCTCTTAAAAGCAAACTTGTCAATAAGATTATTAAAGTTAAAAGGGTAAGAAATTTACATTTTTCTCTTCCAAGATGAGGGCAGTTTATCAACCAGCTGTGTGTCTGTCAAATGTTGGCAGGGCCCGACTCTAAATTTTAGTGATTGCGGAACCGTTAGCTAGCCTTCAACATTGGGTGGCCAATGCTGATGAAATGGTTGCCATTTTGATTATTTAGAACTGGTGGGATCATGGCTCTGTATATTTATACAGCACTTTTCAGACTAACACAGCTTTCCTAATTTGGTAAAATAAATACAACCAATGTATCACAAGGAAGTGCCACACTGAAGGCAGGTGATGCTGAAGAGCCTTAGAATGTGCAAAACCAACTATGAAGAGATTTTGTCTAACACCAGCAGCCTGTAGGGAACATCGATGCTCCCCCTTTGGAAATTAAACAGGGATAATTTTCTGACTGGCACTAATTTGTGGACTGCAGGTTGTTGAGATCAACTCTTTCGAACTGGAGCTTCACACTCTGCTCTCCGACCACTTGGAGGCACTGTTGGCTCAGAGAAGACAGAAGGTCAAAGATCAGGCTGACAGTCTGCAGCAGCTCAGCTGTGAGTTTGTGCATTTGTGTTTCCTTGTGTCTGTATGTGCATTTGACATGAACTGTTGCAAGTTTTGCAATTTAAGCTTGTGTGTTTCTTGTTATTCTGGATCCAAGTCAGAGACTATGTTTGTTACTTCAAAGCCACTGACAAAGTCGAAGTCCTGTGTGACTTTTTAATCTACAGAACATTTGAGAGTGTGGGCCAATTCTTTAAGTGAATACATTGTGTCAATGTAGCGCCAACAAGATACAGAACTGTAAAATGAAAACTCCTTTCTTTACATTGTTTCCCAAAAGGAACATTTTAGGCTACAGAATCTCTCTGGTATGGACATAGAAAGTAATAGAATTTTACTTCAGGTTTACAGTAAAAACACTGGAAAGGATTTAAGAAGCTCTGGCAGTTGAAAGTAAAACGGTCACCAGGTTGTAAGATTTAAATTAAGTGGATTTTTCTTCTCACTTTTTTAGATAGCACAGATGAGCAGAATGGAAGTTCAGCCAATGGAACACAAACTCCAGGGTGAGTGTACTAAAATAGCTTTCAAGATAAAGTTTCTTTGGTTTATTTTTTTTTTCATATGTTATGTTAAATATATTCTACAACAAGATTGCTGAAATAGTAAATTAGAAATGGTAACAAATTGGATCTAATAAAATCCAGTACAAAAATATTACAAAAGTATATAAAAAAAAATAGGTACTCCACTCTACCCTTACACAGATTTTTGTATATTTGTCTTATGTGTTGCAGTGTGGCAGGCACTGCTGCTAAAGCTGAGGGAGACTTTGATATTCCTGAAGACACACAACCTTCAGCAGAAGAGGAAGAGCAGCTGCAAAAGAAGATGGGTAAGGAGGAATTAAATCTATTCAGCTTTAACACTATAAAGTGTGAATCAGTAAAATTCTGCCGGGCTGCAAAATTAGTCTGTACACTATTTACTGCAAGCTTCTGTTTTTTTCTTGTTTTCCCACTTGCTCTTTCACTTTTTATGTTGAAAATTTCAGCAAAACCTAAGTAGAGAAAACACTTTTTTTTTTTTACCTTGTTATGTCTAGGCTGAATCAAGTGATCCACTTGATGCTTTTGTTTCATTGTCTTTCTTTCCCTCTCCAGCTGATATTCTGCTGAGGTCCCAGACAGTGTTTTCTGACGTCCAGGATGATTTCTGCAACGTTAAAAAGATTCTGTCTCGCTTTGAAGAATGGAGAAAATCTTACTCTGACTCTTACCACAGTGCCTACATCTCTCTGTGTCTGCCCAAGTTGTTGAACCCCATCATTAGACATCAGCTACTGGCATGGAACCCACTAAAGGTGATTAAACATTTGAACACACCAACATAGAGGCTTACTGATACATTCACACAACTGGCATTACTAAATATATGACATTATGTGTTTAATGTAATGCATGTGTGTGTCTCAGGATGCCAGTGGGGACTTTGAAAACCTCCCCTGGTTCACAGCAGTGGAGACGTTTTGTCATGGACACGGTCATGAGGAGCTTGAGCACACAGACAGACGGACGCTGTCTAATGTCATAGAAAAGACTGTCCTACCCAAAATAACTGGTAATACACACACAGGCACACACTTTTCCCACTCTTATTCACACACATGTACCTATCCACTTCTTATTAAATGAGCCATATTTTCAATATGTTTTATGTGTTAAAATATAAACAAATGAGAAGGCACACACATGTTTTGAGTTTGTTTACAGTGGTAGCAATAATGTTTACAGCGGTAGCAATAACGGCACAAGTACCTTGGAAATATGTTTTATAAGTGGAATGCTTACATGTTGATTTTAGTGGCTACTTATTTAAACAATACACTCACCCACAAATTTCACTTAATTCATTGTAGTGAGACTGTGCATGATTTGCTTGAGTTATAAAAGATATTTTTACTAGTTACAGTACATGTACCATATTTCTATCCTCTCTCCAAGGACTAAATGTTTCTCTTCACCCTCTGCCTTCTGTGCGTCTTGCTTTTCCACCACATGCTCCAGTAGCGGGGAGCTTCTCCACAATGTAGACGAGGCTAGCATCCAGTTCTAAGTGATTTACCATGTTTGCTATTCACCCATAGTTAAACACTCTGTCCACAAACTTTCCTCACCTCCATGGCCTGTTTTAGACTACAGATGTGTCAAACTACAGAAGCATCATACTCTGACTGTCTTTTTGCTCTGCTCTGTCGCTCAGCATTTGTGGAGCTGGTGTGGGATCCCATGTCCCACCAACAGTCAGTCTGTCTCTCTGATGTCTGTCACAGACTGAAGGAGGACTATTCCATCTTTGAGGGAGAGCAGAGTAAACCAGTCAAGGTGAGACCAACTTACACATAAGGCTTATGTGTATTTGTCAACACAGAAATCCTCCTGCTTCTATCTTGCACTGCTATTTTAGCTGAATTTTAATGTTTAAAGGTTTTGCTCAAACAATAAGCACCAAGCCCTACAGCGATTTTTAGAATGCCTAATATCTAACAATTAAGGAGAGATATGAAAAATAATGTTACATATATAAATAAATATACAATAATTAGCAAGTCAGATACACAATATATGAACATGTTTGTGTGAACAATGTGTGTTTATATCCTGGGCAGGCATTCATCGAGGCTGTGGTCAGGAGACTGAGGAGCTGTGTAGACGAAGATGTCTTCATCCCTCTGTACCCAAAAAAGTCAGTCTCTTTTTTGACTTTGACGGTTTAAGCATTAAGGATTTATTTAAATGACTAACAATGAGAAAGCAGGTTTGACTTCACCTCAGTATAACACAAAATTATTTGTTGCTCTTATACATGTTCCTCTTTGTTTACAGCAGACTTCTTTTCCTGATCCAGCATACTATATAAATGCAAATATGTCATATGTCTCTGCTCAATCACGATAGAAAACTGTGTCATAGTGACCTACTTTGATGTATTTTTTTAAAGTTTAGGTAAAAATAGTGTAAAATTATCTTATTACATTTATGGTCTTTTCATGTATTATTTATTCTGTTTGTTTTTCTGTCCAGGTTCCTAGAAGACAGGTCGTCTCCTCAGAGTTGCTTCAGGGAACAACAGCTCTGGACGGCCATAAAAGTACTGCTCTTTAACAAATACTTAAAAAAAAAAAAACACTTTTGTATGTTATATTGTCTCTCCAAGATGCATTTCCTAGTTGGGAGCTAAATTCTGCCAGCTATTAACCAGAGTTTTTTTGTTTTTATATTAGCTTCTAGGTAACATGGGGAAATGGGATTTGCTGCTTCCTGAGACTGTATTGATGGAACTGATGTTGGACAAACTGCTGAACCGATACCTGATGACCACTCTGTGCAGTCAGACTCAATTTAACAATACTGTCCTTACATGCAAAAAGGTATTTTGATTCACCATTTTAATGTGGAGTGTGTCCATGCACACATCAGTCTTGACAATGATGTTATTTTTGATTATTATTGTCTCCCTCACTTTCTCTGGTGTCCTTAATCTTGCACTACTCTCTTTCTTTCTCTCCCTCTCTCTGTCTTTCCAGATAGCAGATAGTCTTCCGCTCTCTTTGTTCAAAGGAGGGAACATTTGTTTGCCTCAGCTACGGAACTTTGAAAACCACCTCGTTCAGAAAGTTCATACCATCTGCAAACAACAGTCTCCTGAAGATCCAAACACAAGGTAATAAAAACTGCTGTAAGGTTCATTTAGTCCACTTACATTTGAATTACCTCTGCAAAGGAGGTTATGATTTCACTTGTCTGTTTGTTGGTTTGTTTATTTGTCAGTGGGATTATTAAGCTTAAACCAATTTGCACTAAATTTGGTGAGGGGATGGGGCATGGGTCCAGGGAAGAAACAATAAAACTTTGGTGCTGATCTGAAAAAGCCAGATCCAGGCTCACTTCCCTTAACATTGTGAGATGGGGGTATTTTTTGACAGTTTCATGAATTCCTCAGGAAATAACATATCTTGATGTAAAAAGATTAGACATATTAATCGTGTTGACATCTCTATTTGCACAATTCGGTGCAAATCCAGACAATATTCTCATAATCAGATAACCAGTGTAGGACTGGGTTGGTGGATTCTTCTGCTGCTAGAATCATCCTACATGCTACATGTTAACAACATTACAATAGGAATGAAATTATATTTGTTTATATTCAATTTCAGAAGCTTTAACACCAAAACAGCCAGACTTGGATCAGGTCTGAATGGTTTCTATTTGGCCTCAGAGAGATTGGAGGATTTGAGCAGTTCTGCAGTATGTGGTAATGAGGCTGGTGTCTGTCCACATCAGTCACAGGTTGAGTTTACTGAAGGGAATATCTCCCAAAGTTTCTTTCTTCACAGATATAGCCTGTGTAGTATTTTTTATTTTTTTTTATCAGCTAAGTAACTAACAAAGAAATTCCTTATTTTATTGCCTTTTATTATTACTTTTTATTCTTTATTTTTTAAAAAGAAACATTGAAATACAGTAAAACACTGCAGAAGATAAAAACAGTTGGTAACCTTGTGTTTATACAAGTAATTTCACTGATGGATATACAAGTCAGTTTATATGATAAATATTCAGTGTTCATTTTGTGAGGTCACGCACACATAACATTTTTCCTAGTAGCGCAGGAATTTATCAGTCTGTAAATCTAAAAGTTAGTAAAGTTATTCTTTCCATCCCTTGAATAGTAGTAACAATATCTATCCAGTCGGTCTTTGTTGGAGGTTCGGCCTGTAGCCTTTTTCATGTTATAGCTTTCTTTCTGGCAGCTAATTATATCTTTAGTAGGTAATTATCTTCGCCAATAGATGAGCTGCAATGTTGCCTAAATAAATTGTAGTAAAAGAGCAGTCAATTCCATCACTAAATATATTTTGTATTACTTGTGTTACTTCCTGCCAATATGACCGAATGGCTGGGCAGCCCAGAATATGTGGACATGATCTGCCAGCTGTTTACCACATTTCCTCCAGCATAGACCTCTTTCCAATACACTTGTCTGTACACCTTTTAGCTTGGGGCTACATCTTATCTGATCAAATTCCTCCAACGGAAGTCTCTCCAAAGGCCTGAACTTGTGGAAGATGATTGGATAGAGACACATATTCAACCAGTCCTCCTCTGAGATGACAAGTCCACATTCCTTCTCCCATTTTAGTTTAATCTTATTTGTTGAATGTTTCTTTGTAGATTGAATGCTTGAATAGAGTTTTGGGACAAGTTTCCTGTTGTCCTTATTTTTATACTTGTCATTAAATATATCAGTTAATTTGGTATCACAGTTCTCAATGGGTTTTATCTCTTTGTTAAAGTATGCCCTAATTTGTAAGTACCTAAAAAAAACAATTTCCAAACCATACATGTCTGAGATTTTTTGAAAGGAATCTTTCCATTTTGCTTTGTACTCCTGTTTACAGCAGCATGCTAAGCATCTCAACTGTTTGCCTTATAATAGTCTGTTAGGCATGGTAGTGCTCAGCCTCCTTAGTTTACCTTTTAAATAAAAATTCGTACTTTTGACTTCTTTATGTTTGTGGTTACTTGATGATGAACCAGCAGTTGGACAGAAAAAAATACCCCCTTATTCCCCCATCATGTGACATCTGCAGCTTCACAGGTTTCCAAATGGCAAAACATTACCGATTTTTTTTTAAGGTTATTTCGTGGTTATATTTATAAATTCATGCACTTTTCCTCATACATTTGTTTCTCTGTCTGCTGCAGGTCGGCTGTGGTTGAAGTGCTGCAGATTCTGAGTAGGGTCAGGTGCAATGACTCCATCATGGCCATAGCAGAGAAATACCACTATGAAGATGTCATCTACTCGCACCAGCTGCTGAACCAGGAGACAGTATGAACACTGAATGCTGTGGAATGTGGTGGAGCATTATGTATATGGCAACAAATGGTGCAAATTCATTGTTAAACCAAGGAAACAACCAAAAGGAATTATATGGATAAAAGAATTCCCCTTCCCGTAATTTTTAGCCATGAACATTTTGTAGTCTGTTTTGTACAGGAGATAACTGTATTTTTATGAATAAATATTTGAATTGTGTTAATATAGCTAGAGTTTTTAGAATCTATTCACTGTCATATTTTAAGTTCTTCACACAAGTGACTGGCTAATACCTATAATCTCACTTTGAAGTTAGACATAAAAACAAGTGTATGGTGGAGCCACTTTTTCACTGTAGATACCAGTTGATGGTAATAACAACTGTCACCATGGAAACCAACATAACAGGCCAGCTCTGAATGTTGTATATAGTCCAATTTAAGCCACATTCATTATGGTAAGTTGACTAAGTACCTGGATACATGAGCACATATAGATTTGTGAAATACAACAACAAATCCCATTTAAACATCTTAAAGCCCTTCACTGTAGCATGAAATCCATAATCCCAGTAGAAGAAAAGATTCTGCTTTGATTAACTACTTCAAGTTATTACTCTGTTCCATACACAATTTACACCGAAGAGTCTTACAGGCCAACAAATTCCCCAGTTCAAAAACTCAGCTCGGCTCATTGTGAATCATCATTTGGATGAATGTTTTTGACATGTTATCGCTGTACAACCGAACGGTGACAAAATAATTATACTACCCATTCAGAATGCAAATGATCTGAGGACACCTGAGTTGCCTCCACACACACACATACACACACATTTTACCTTCAGATCAGTGCTCTGACACAGGATACGTTTTCCAGCCCTGTGCAGGTAAAGTAAGGGTTGAACATGAACACACACAACATTCCTAGACTTGAGATTTAAACGATACCTGACAAGAAATTAATTATGTGCATTACTGATATGTTTCCATAAAGCTGTGTGAGAAATACTCAAGACTTTTGTATTAGCAGAGTTGGCTTTATTTATAAGGTTCATACAAAGCAAAACACACCAAAACAAAACCCAAAACTTAGCCTGTCGCGTGCACATAAAGCTCAAATGTGAAAAATGAGTCTGGACTGAGATCAACCTTATCACTTTGAGTGAACTTATTCCAGTCCATACGAGCGCAAAAAACATTTAAAAAAAAACAAAAAAAAAACCAACTTAACACACTTGTTAACTAACCAGCAGAGAGGATCTGTTCAGTTTCATGGAGTTACTCATGCTGTTTTGTGCACAAACAACTGGATGCATTTTCTGACAAGGCTCAAAAGCAAACATTTGGATAGGTGAGCCGTTGCAACATTCAACTACAAAATACAGACAACAAAGAAAATAGGATGATTTAGTGATAGTCCAACTACTATCTGTCAAAAACCAAGCAATCAGGATTTTTAACTAACAGGCCAGGCCAGGAAAGACAAGCATGTACGTGCACATACAGCAGATTTCTATTTCTCTATTGACAGCTTCACTCCACTGAACAACACATGTACAACTACCATGTTAGTGTAATTTAGGGATTAATGTCCTTGTGCACATAAAGCGACTGTATGTTACAAGGACAACACATGAAGATTGTAGTTTGCTTTTCTTCCACTGTTACAGTTGCCAGTTGTTTTTTCTTAGAACATGTTTTATTACAGCTCACTACATCTGTAGCACTGATTTCAAGCTACTTTACCAATCCTCTACCCTGCCACAGTAAAGATTATCTGGAATCATTATGGCTGATATTATGAAACTATCAGCTTGCTAAACTGTGGCTGTTTAACAACATTCGTCATGAAAGGGAACATGAGATTTTTAACTTGTGATCAACCTGTTAAAGTATCCCAGGTAGACTCCAACACGAAGGTGTAGAAACTACTGTCTTTTTATCCAGTTTTTGTGGATACAGCATCATTAAAGAATTTTAGATATTAGAAATTTTGTTCAGATACAGGGAGGGAAGCAAATGCTGGCCAAAATTCTATCATTAGCAATAATGATGTCATTAGAGAGCCATGTTAAACCCATTTACACACCTGTTCTTCTCCTGTCCTTGGCTAGGAAACACTGCCACAGTTGTGCTATTTGTCTTAGAAGCAGAGGGTTATTAGTACATTCATGCCAAAAGGAGACTGGCAAGTTTCTGACCAAATGAAGGATAAATGCTGAAAGTACCAAAAATGGTGTTTGATTTTCATCTGAAGGTGTACTCCATCTCTAGTCAAAGCTCTTGTGATTAAATAGCTCTCTTCTAAAGCTGGAAACTTCCCAGTTGTTGTTATGCATATTAGTAAGTGCTCAGAAAAACCTGGAGTACGGCATCAGGGTGGGGACAGACTTTAGATGACTGAGAACTGGATGCCGTGTTTGTTCAGGCGGTCGACCAGGGTGGTTTTTGCAAATGCAGCCCCTGGAGTGTACACTCCTCCCCTGGAAATGAAGGATAAAAACAAGAACATTCAAATCAAAATTAATTTCATACCCAAGTCTCAGAAATTCATGGAATTAATGGATGTTAAACCATTATACTATAAAAAATATGAAATACTTATGATAAAAAACACTGCACAGTAGTAATGTTGTAGCAACATTTGCTCTTGTCTTCTACTTTTAGTTTTCCTTTTAAAATAAAACAGCGTAAACACACTGAATTCCAATTTAGTTTTTGACAGATTATCAATGTCTGCTGTATTTGTATTTGAGTGTAAATTCATTTCCACGTCAGGCAGTAGATGTGCGGTGTGATTACTCACTTCTTGGGCAAGGCTGTGGATTCATTGAGGATTGTTAGAGCAGCCTGTACCATGGCAATGGGCGTGGCCACGTATCCACACTCTGATTAAGATAGAATAGATTAGACAAATCAAGCAAGGTCATCTGATCATTAAGTAACATGGCTAATGTTCTTCTTACTCTACAGCATTTTGTTCCTGTATTTATAATGGGTTTATTGAAATATTCTATCATTCTGCTTCATGCATCAAGTATCTTTGTTTTCACCATTTGTTACATCAAGGATAAAACCTTGAATTAACAAGGACTTTAAGTTCCAGTTACCTGGCCCCTGAACCAGTGTGCGGATCTTGCTGGTAGGTTTTCCGTGTGAGGGGTCCTCACCATCGGGATATCCCTCTCCATAGAAGGCAAACTGGAAGGATGAAGCTTCCATCTAATACACACACGACACACATCAGAAAACAGAGCCTCTTATTAGCATGCTGAACTACTTGAACTAAGAACTGCTGCTGTGCATTAACTGTGTCTAAGGCCCTACTTTTTTGTGCTGACAACACTTTACCTGCTTTCTAGTTGGTCCAGCTTTAGAGAAGAGTCCAAAGGAGAAAAACTCTGGGTGCTGAGAAGGTGGGTACAAAAACAGGCAGACATGAACACCAAAATATTTCCCAGCACACAGTATGTATACTCTGATTTCCAACTGGTAGAATATTCAGTTACAGTCACTTGTGAAATGTAAATTGTATCAAGTCATTGTATTGTTTACCTTGATGAGCAGATTGCGTCCAAAACTGAACTTCACTAAGAACCAGAACATCATGCCAGCAAACATCAGCTTGATAATGTTGCCAATGCCTCCTATTCCTGCATATGCTCCATACTGAACCTAGGGTTGACAAAAAAAGATTATTTAATGCTCTAGAAACATAGCAGAAGTGGTAATATACATATTGTTGGTGCCATCTTGATCTAAGAAAGAAAAGACGAGGGGAAAAAAAGACTGACTGGTGTGGCCTGATGTTCCTCCGCCACAAACCGCTGAGTTCTCTTCACAACAGAGGGATCAGAGCCCATGAACGGCACCGTATACTGTTGGATCTCATTACTGAAGAACAGTGCTCCCCTGCAAATGCACAAACATACAAAGAAAAATGTGTTGAGAAAACACAAAATTGTCCAAATGTGGTAAGAGGATTATTCACTGTTCTATCAGGTTGTCAGAACCAAACAGACACACCATCAGAACAGTAATATTTGTTGTTACCATCTTATCACACATACATCTGTGTCATCTGATTGGTAACGGGAAATTGTAACTTTCATGCCAGAGATATGTTTGAGGTCATTTAGACACAGTGTCACCATTACACAGTTTGTCCACCAGAGGGCACTGACAAGTTTGTTTAATCTGTAAAATGTCCTGCTCAGTACATATGAACTAATAGCCAAATTTAAAAAATCCTAATAAAGAATATTAATTATATTGTGTAAAAATATATAAATATTGCTATTTTTGATTTTTTTAAAGCTCTCAAATATCAGTATCTTTATCTGCCCCATCAGTCACCAAGTTCTACTTAAATTAAGCTACTTCTCAGTGAGTCTAGAAAACGCTACAAAATGATAGAAAAACTTTGTAATGACATACTGTCTCCAAAATGTTTCGAAATGTGCAGATTAACCGACATATTTCAAAGTCTACGAGCCTACAATATAGTATTTATCATGAATTTGGCAAAGTGGCTTTGTGAAGTGCCTGTCAGGAAAAGTAAAGGATTTGATTTCTTTTGAAAAAAGCAAAAGGCATTACTGATTTACCTACCTGCGTTTAAGCTTAGAGCCAAAAGTAGGGAGAGGTTTGTGATTAAACTTCCTCCGAAGACTCTGGAGCTTTGGGCCGTCAGAAAAACCGTAGATGGCAGACTGCCACGTACCATCATGGATACATCCGCCCTGATAGAGGAAGACGGAGTAACACATGTACAAAGGGAGAAATAATGGAGCACATAAACACGGAGAAACAAGATGCATTTGAGAAAAGGAGAAAAATATGTGATGACACAGAATTGTAAGAAATTAGTGTACAGACATGGGGAAGGTGAGTGGGGGTGGAAAGTGGGTGATTAAGGATCAACTGTGTGGACGAATGGGAAATGTAGTTACGTACATCAGGTCCTGAGCTGACAGTCAGGAAGCTCTCCACTGCAGTCAGTGTACCTGTGGATGAATACCCACACACATACACTATATATATTTTGGCAGAGGCTAATACAACAAAGAATAATTTAATTATAACGACAGAAAGGGAGTCAATTGACCGCTGCATATCAGTGTCACAGGGTGTATGTCACGGTGTGTATGCTGAATATGTATATGGGCATCTCAACATGTGCCTACCCTTGAACTGGTCCCTGGTGTAGAGGACTCCCATGTCTGCAGGTATGGAGTCGAATCCACAGCTCCCAATGATGTACACACCTTTATCAGCTGCCTGGCTGCTGTAGTTCAACTGCATGCCCTCCAGAAACTGTATACAGACAGAAGCACATACTATAAAGACTAGCATTTTTTCAATTTAAATCTTGAAGAAACTTCAATATCGCTTTCTTAGACAAGTTCTTTCCCAATGTATTGAAAGTGGTGATTTTTTTTCTGTGTAGTTTCAGAGAGCCATTAGAAAGCAAGCCTGAAAATACACATAAACCTCAAGTTAGGCCATCAGAGTGCTGACTTTGTTTCAGTGTGACAAGCTGCATTACACACATCGGCATCTGACAGTGAGGGAAAACTGCTGTCATGTAGCCAAGTGAGAGATAATTTTGTCTAACAGGCTACAGCATGAAAGTCAGCACGTCTCCCATTTAATCCCAACAAAAACAACAGCCAAGCCCAACGTTCGGACATCTGGGGTTTGTTATTCTGAATCTAACCCTGAACTGAGTTGACTAACCCTGAGATCTGGGTCCAGAACAGCTGATCAGAGTTAGTTCAGTCAACTTTGAATATGTTCACGTTGGGCGAAGTGTGTGGTGAACAAAATAAGCCATCAATGGAGCTTCGATACTACGATTGACCATAGCAACTGGCAAATAAAGATAAGAGCCTCAATTTTAATCGAGTAGACCTAGAAATATTGGGTGCCATTACTGCATATTCATCTATTAAAAACAAAAGTCGCTGTCTCTGTCCTCATGATAACCAATTAGTCATAAAAGAGGCAACGTTAATAAAGACTGGTCTTGGGTAACAAACTACTCGCCTATCCAACTGGGATTTTAATCTTCTTACGACGTAAACTTCTACAAATTGATGCGCTCTTATATGTGCTTTGATACGAACTATATGAAAGAAAAGAGCTCCTTCAGGCTTGACAACAAGCAATTTAGGTTCATAGAGTAAGTTACCATAGTAGCTGAGAACTCAGACTTACACTCAACTCAAGTTTAACAAACTCAGAGTTCTCACAAAACCTGCTCTCTGGAAACCCTTCTGCAGGGAAATGTCCATGCAATGTCCAGTCACAGCATGCAGGAAATATTATGCAAAACCAATAGTGTAGGAAAGTCAGTCATTTCAGCGCCATCTCTATTGTTTTAAAAATACGTGTTTGAGTTCAGAGCTTCAGTTGTTCGAGTTGGGCACATCATTTATGGAAGGAGAAGGGCAATTACAGTGTTCCTTTAGTGAACATGCATGATGAAATTAAAAGCATCTACCTGTTAGTGTAGGGTTATGTCAAACCAAATGAGAGGGCAAGGATAAACAAATACACATGCATACATTACAATACAGAAATACAGTATGATACATACCTGAGGCTCTCCACAGATGTCAATATGGTGGGCTCCATTCTCCACACAGGCTTTGACCACTGGCTCGCCATAGAATCTGTACTATAGACAGCCAGAGACACACACACAAATTAATTCATATCCTGTTTGCATGCTTTTTTAATCTTCTTCTTTCTTTCTGACTTTGATCAATGGCCAGTTCCCCATTAATTATAGTCCTGGTCGCTACTAGAATGCAGACAAATGCATGTCTCCTTCAATACAGCCATTTATTTTCACCTGGCGGTGTCTATGCGTCGAGCCACAATGTTATTTGTATTATCAACATAAAAACACTGAAACTGAAAAGAAAGAACAAATACTGTAGTCTTGTCTTCTTATGGCTTCAATTTTGTGCCCCAGTTTTAACTCAGCTGGCATAATGCTGCTGTGTGCAATCGTAGTGGCAACTGTAACGGAGGAATTTGGTTTAAAACAAGAACCTGAATGACACGCAGGACGTGAAGCAGTGGAGCTGGAAACCTACTCTCCATTCTGACTTCCACACAATACGACTTATTGTGTGCTGTAAGTCAGTGGCCTTCATTGTGTAAATGAAGGCGACTCTGTGTGTGTGTGTGTGTGTGTGTGTGTGAGTGAGAGATGGAGAGAGAGAAGAGAAAGACAGAGGACGAGCGAAGCAGAGAAAGATGGTGATAAGTTTAGCTACACTAATGCCAAAGAAAGATTACAACATGAAAGTTGTTGAGACAATTTGTGCAAAAACTAGATTGTGTCATGCGAAGGAGTTTCTACAGAAAAATAAACACAAGCACAAAGATTCCTGTGGAACTGTCTACTTACAGGCCCCACACAGTTGAGAACAATCACAGCCTGTTTGCACATGGCTGCCAGGGAGTCTGGCTCCCCTACATCTGCCACGATGATGTCCACCTCTTTCCTCAGCTCAGGTTTACCTGTACACAAACACAAACACATGGACACACACTTTGTAAGGACGAGTGCTTTAGTATATTTCAATCTGAAAAGTTTGCCATCCACTTCTAAGATTTCAGTATTCATAGTTCATATTATTTAAAATATTCATGACGCTATATTGAGGTGCAATGGCTCCATTTAATTTCACTGTGGGACAGTTAACTCAGCAGTATTACCTATTATGCCACTATTACTGTCCAACCAAAGATGGAAAGCAGTTAACTCTCTATAAATGCCCTCAGCTGTTTTGCCTTATCATCATAAGAAAATGTCTGTTAAAGTATATGAATAGTTTAGGCAATAAAATACAGCTGGCCTTAAAAGTCAAAGAATAAACAGGACTAACACTGTTCAGTGAGAATACATAGTAGGGTAATAATAGTATTGCATGAAAATATGTGAGGAGAAAATAAGAAAAAAATAAAACAGGATAAAATACAGGAACACAGATATGGTATGTGTTGGATTAAATGTCTTGCCATGTACTTGACATACTGTAGGGAGCTAGCAAAAACAACAAAAGCTGTTTTTAAATATGACACTGTAACTGTCAAGGTTTCAGTTGTAAGGGACAAACTGCAGTCTTCAGTGCTCACTGAATGACTGGATTAGCTGACCTGTCGGGCAGTGTGTGTGTCGTCATGGACAGGGACTGTACAGTTAGCGGGTATGTTCCATCAGCTGTTGAACACTCCCTGAAGAGCAAGCCGTAGAGGAGGGGACAACAGAATGACTAGCTAATCCTCTGGAAACCCACATTACTGCATGACAGCACAATAGCTCCCTGGTTTTGATCTGGTGATGGACTTACTTTTCCATGTTTACAGTGTTGCATGGATACAAATCATCAACCTGGAAAATTACTGGCATACTGGCAAGAGTAAATGTTTGTTACATAGACCATATACTGTATTATTTGCATTCAGGTGAATTATATTTCTATTTCTGTTAGAGCTGAAATACCTAAATAAATAATTAATTAATTAGTCGAGAAACAGGAAGCCAATGACTAAGTATCATTACAATTTACTAATAATTTAAGAGGTTTAATTAGCAAAAGGCAAAAGGTTTGATACAGCTTCTCAAAAAGAGATTTCTTGTGTTTCTCTGTTATTCGTGATTGTAAATTGAATATCTTTGACTTTGACAGTTGGTTGGACTAACCAGGATGCATGAAGATGTCACCATGGACTCTGGGTGATGGGTGTTTTAATTGCTTTCTGCCATTAAATTTATAAATGAATCAATTCATCTCAACAAATCAACAATCAATCATACAGTTATTACAGTTGAATCAAAGATGATCATCTGAAAATATACTCACTAATAGTCTGAATGAATAATCATCAACCATTAGCTGCTTACCGTCTCAGCAAATTAAAGAGTTAATTTCTGTTCATTAATGTAAAAACATTTACATTAAAAGGTTATCTGTTGCAACCTAGCTTACACTTTGGAGTTCAGTCAAAGTTTAGGGTCAAAGTCATGTCAAACTTATCATTATCAGCATTATCACTTGTCATCTTGAGTTAAGCAATTTCCCTTTCCCGAAAAAACACCAAGTATTCTTGGAAAATGAGTTCACCAGATACATATCCCTGCACTCGAGGTTATCTCTGCTAAACAAATGAATTAAAAAGCTTCCCTGCTGCAACACGCACGTATACTAAGACTGTTCAGGTACATACTGAGGACTCCGGCGGCCTGCTCCACAACTTTTTCCAGCTTCTGCTTGCTTCTGCCGGCCACGGCCCACTTCAGGTTCCCCTTCGGACCCTCGGACACAGTCCGTGCCACTTCCTCCACCACAAACTGCCCCGTGAAGCCAGAGGCTCCGAAGATAACCAGGTGGTACGGCCTGCTAGAGGATGTCTCAACATGCGCCATGGTGACAGAAGACAGGCTGGAGTGGCTCACCTCTCTGCTGGACTCGGTCTGACTGACTGACGGGGGAGGACCAAACCGGTTTTAACGCCTCTGCTTTTTGTACTTCCGTAGCAACATTATGCTAATATGCTAACTGTTATTAACAGAAGCAGCGGTAGTTCATAGCCACCGAAACAATTACGTATAATGACTGTGCATTGTGTGAAATGTGTATTTACTGAATAACTTGTATTTTTTCTGGTTATACATGTCCTATTTCCACATTTAGATTTTTTTTTTGTTTTTTTTATCATTCGCCTATCAGCACAACAACTTCCTCGAGTTTTTGATTGGTCCTCGTAGATGTCGCCTATCAATGACGACATTCAGATGCGCCAGCAACACCATGAGACAAGCATTGCAAAATGAAGTGAGGGTCAGGACGATCGCCTCAATGTCACGGAACGTTGTCAGCAAACAGATCGCCGACAGCCTGTCCTTAAAATCACTTCTGTCATAGAATTGGGACATATAAGATATTCTGCAAGTAGGTATGTATGCGTTTCTCCGGGTGAAACTACATTAAATGCATTTCGAGACATAGCTTTGAGTGGCGTTAGCGCACGGCTAGCCAGTGATACTATCATCAGTCCCTTCATATTGTTTACCACCTTTATGTAACATCAAGCATTATTATTTTGTGCCACCTCTTTGGCCAAGAACCAAAGTTTGTGACCTTACAGGGTCAGGGAAGGACAGTGAACACCTCTCCGGTGAGGCCACAGAGTTGAGATATTAAATGTTACAGAGAAGTTTGCCCACGTGCTAACAGAGCAAACTGCGACCACGCAGTTGTTACGGAGGTTTTGTTTACATCATTTATCCAATCTTAGTATGATATCTACGGTCGATTTTTTTTTCTTTTTTTTTTTTCTAAATTTTAGCCATCATATTGCCCCTTTTAAATGGGACAGTTAAACAATCAGCTAGGTGCTAGAACAGTTTTTGCGAAAGTATTCGCAAGTTACCAAAGTATTTTGAAAATTGATAGTACATGTTTAAATGTAAATAATGTCTCTTAAATCTATGTTGCTGTTTGTCAAAGCAGATTATTGTTCATCTTGACATCTCTTATCCCTTTTCCTCCCTGTTCTCTTTAGGCAGTGACGTCTTTGAGACGTCCTTAAATCTCCCTCCACCCTTCCCCCTCTATAGTTAAACATCCACTGGTCCACCATGTCCATCCAGATGTGTAGAGTAGTGCAGCTGGTGATGCACTCTGCTTGCTGCAGGACTGTCAGAAGTAGATCCTGTTTGCGCAAGGCAGTGTTGGCCCCTGTGGGTCCCCCTGGTCCCTGTGTTCCTGGAGCTCCAGTGCTTCATAGAAGGGCTTACAGCCTGGACTCTCTGTCTTCGGGTCCTGGTCGGCCTGCACATGGTCCGAGTTTACAGCAGCCCCACACAGAGGGGACTTCCCCTTCCGCACCACTTTCGCCCAGGTACCTGTCTGCTGCGGCTGTACAGGTAGGCAGTTATCTTTGGCTGTACTTTTTTTCCGGACACTAATTTTCAACTGCATTATAGTGTATGTAGAACTAATGACATACATAACCTCTCTGATATTGATTTACTGATGTTTCTGCTTCTGTACCTTTTTCCTTTACATATTAATTGGGTTTAAAGCTGTGAGGAAAGTTCTGTCTTTAAGGAATTTTCTTATATTGGCAAAAAAAGTGGTATTTGTATGAAATGTTTGCAATGGAGACACAGTATGAAAACAGGCATGAAAATAGATAAAAGGAAATCTATTTAAAGGCAATTTTCCCCCTGCTAACTGTGGTTAGGATGACTCTTTTTTTGCTGTATTCCTATCAACGGTGTACGTGAGTTTGCTGTGCTCTGTGTGTGTCTGTGCCCCAATTTTGCCTCAGGTGCCATTAAAGTTTCAATTGATGTGGTTTTAGCTCAAAAAAAGTGAATAAATATTGATGTTTTCCTGGTTACTTGAATTACTTTGTGTGAGGAGAAAATCTATGCATTGGAAAGGAGCTCGGCTTTATGCAATAAGCTATGAAAAAAATTACTGTGGTCTTCAATATATTGTGAGCTTTTTCACTTGTTGATTTTCAAACTCTATATGCATTTATGTGTTTCTCCAGGGCCAGTGTCGTCCACTATGTCAGTATAACTTCCTGGACCTTGCAGAGGTAGAGGAGAATTTACTCCGTGCTATGGCCTGTAAAAAAATCAGACATCTCATAGTGGACCCAGACCTGGCTAAACTGGTAACGCAGCATCTAGGACCTGAGGATTCTAAAGCTGTTATCTTCGAATGTAACCCAGGTATGAATTTATACAATGTTTACATCAGTGAAACACAGAGGTGGACTTGATGTATGAATTTTTGTTCTTCTGCAAGTGCATTTCATGTACAATTTTCATCTAATTTGACAAACTAAACATTTTTTCTTGTCTGTCTCTCTTAGGTCCTGGGGTGTTGACCAGGACACTGCTAAATGCTGGAGCTCAGAGGCTTGTGGCTCTTGAAGGGGACAGGTTCTTCCTGCATGACCTACGGGTAACACAAACATCTCTAAGAATCAAACAACTTTTTGTATCATTACACAAATCTTAAATGGATATTTTGATGTATTTGATGTGGTGCTGTGTGAGGTACTTAACTTATAGTCAGTGTATTACCTGCAGTAGATTCGGATTGGTGAGTTCCAACTGGAGAGGCAGCCAGGAATACCAGCACAAAAGCTGAGAGATGTACTACTGTGGACACGCACAGCTGCAAAACATGTGTTTTAGCCCCCTTTAAAAAAAAAAAAAAAAATGCCTGCAAAAAAAGCCAATATCAGTTGAAGTGTACACTATATTTTGAATACTTTCACTGTTTTATCTTGCCGTCAAACAGCCCTTTGGCACTACAAAATGTAGTTTTGGGATCTTTTGACCTACTGTATTTCTGCGCAGAAGCACACCTACGCCACTGTATCGCACTGTAGATCAGTTGTTTGAGTGGTTTGTGGAAGTGACGACAAATAAAATAAAATAAAATAAAAATGAGTGATTATGATGGCACAGACAAAATGCCATTGTGTGTGGAGACAAAAGGATACTTTTATGAGCCAGAGTGTACAGCAGAAGAACTTTCGCAAATGCAGAATGAATGACCTGAAACAGAGAAAAGGGAATTTTCTGGGGAAGCTGGAGGCCAAAAAAGAGCTCACATGCACTACCTGGTGGTGCAGATGTGTGAACTGTAAGCCCATGCCCATGGACCCGGACAGCTGCTGCTGCAATGAGGGGGACTTGGCTACAACACAACTTCAGGATCTTTCTGAATCAGAGAATGCCAGCATCTCACGTCCAGTCTGCATCACCAGCCATCCATTTTCCTGCCTTAGTGAATGCTAAATGAATGCTGAATACAAACATGTGCCATCTTAGAAATGTTTACCAAAGTGAAGTTCAGCTTTGTCAGACTAAAACAGCTGATCTACGACGTACCTTGTGCATAGGAATACGGTAGTTTAATGGTTGAGAAAATGTAGTACCAAAGGAAAGGGCTTTTTGATGGCAGATAAAGCGGTGAAAATATTGAAAATAAATCTTACACCTCACCTGATATTGACTTTTCTCGGTGGCCTTTTTTTTTTTTTTTTTTTAAAGTGGCTAAAACACATTTTTGCGGCTGGCTCTGTCCACAGCAGCACATTACTCAGATTCTGTAACAGCATTCTTGGCTGCTTCTTTAAACATGGAGCGCTCTGTTCCAAATGTACTGCAGGTTATACACTGGCTATAGATAAGTACTTCACACAACCTCAAGTCAAGTTACCCAAACTATCACTTTCACCAATCCCGAGTTCTAATCCAAATCACTGTATATATCTGGTGTTGTGTCTTCAATTCATCTTTTTTTCCTTGAGGTATCAATGAGACAAATAAATGATGTTTTCATGTTCTAGGAGTTGGAAGGTCGTCTTGATGGTCAGCTGGAGGTGGTTCACTGTGACTACTTTAAACTAGATCCCATTGGCGGTGGAAACCTGAGACCCCCTGTCATGTTCACTGACAAACTGTTCACTGATCTGGGAATATCAGAAGCTAATTGGACTGATGGTGAGAAAAAAACATGCACACAAACAAACAAACAGTGCAGCTGACCTACGACACTGCAGTGTTGCAAGTTCACTCTTTCATGTATACACAAAGGGGATTTTGTTCCTTTAGTTGAGCCTCTCTGGCTGTAAACAAATCTTACCTCTTTCATACAGTAAATATTATCCTAACAATTCTTTACCCCACTGTAGATACCTGAAACATTTGATTATTGGAACTTTTTCAGCAGCTCGCTGGTTTCAAGCATTTAGACAAGTTTTTACAATCAATAGTGATGAAAAGGTTTGGAAAAAATGACATCACATTGCATCAGTGTAATGGTTTGGTATGTAGCTTTTATGCTATAACACACCTAACTGAATGAGCACTGTGCATTGTATAGTGTTACATCCCTCTAAAATGTGTTTTGTAATGTATTCATGTGTGTCTCTCTAGACATCCCTGTGAAGGTGGTGGGTATCCTGCCTCAGCATAATGAGCGTGGCATGCTGCTGAAGATGGTTTATGCTTTGTTTGAACGGCTCTCTGTCTTCAGATACGGAAGGATAGAGCTCAACCTCTTCATGAGCGAGAAGGAATACCTGGTAAAAGAATGACAGCCTTTTAACCTCTTATCTGTAGAAATGAAGGAGGAGTATCAGTCAGTCTACTGCTCACAGCATAACCTGATGTGTGTATTTATCTGCAAGAGGATGAAGATGGTTACACTTGTCCTCCCACATACTGTCAGCTCAGATCTACACTTAATTACTAACAATGCTGACAGTGACAACACATCCACTAGTTGATACTGAGGGTAGACTGGTGTGTGATATATTAAATTAATCCATAATCTGACAGTTTTTTTGATCCTTGTGTAAAATATTTAACTATTATTTTTCTGTCAGAAACTGGTGTCACGTCCAGGTCAAATGATGCACTACAGAGCCTTCAGTGTCCTCTGGCAGATGGCCTGTGATATCGACCTACTGCACAAGGTACAGTATGATGGAGGGTGGCAAATAACATTATTTTAGGTATTTAAAAAAACGTTACATGGCTTAATTTTATGATACTTCCTTGAAGCTAATGCGTGGGATCATACTACAAAAAATTCTACACTTTCCACACATTTTTGACATAAATAGGACAAATGAGTCTTCTAGTTGTCAACCTCCTTATCTTTGTCTTTGCAGGAGCCCTGGGAGTCATTTGTGATTTCTTCAAGACAGAGTGTAGCTGATCGTAAAGGCAAGGTAAGGAAGAAAACAGACTCAGTAATAGCTATGTAAACTTGATTGGTGTCGCACATTTAATACAAGCCCCCCCCCCCGTCTCCCTTCAGCTTCCCAATGACCACCTGTGCCTGGTGCGTCTGCGTCCACGGGCTGATCTGTTTTCTGCAGGCCTTACTCCCTCTAACGCTTCAACTCTACTGATGATGATCAAACAGTGTCTGGCAAAGAGGAAGGTCAAGCTCATCGAGAGGCTCAAGTAAACAACGTGCACACACACACACACACACACACACACACACACACACACACACACACACACACAAAGTTGTTTAAGCAGGTGTACAGACTGCCACACACTGCTCTTCTTGCATCAGACAACTGCTCTTAGTGGAAGACGTGCAGACACAACAAGTGCCTCAATACTGTAGTAATGTTATAGGCTGTTGCAGTTGACATATCTCCTGAGCTTGTTTTCCTCTTGCTTATTCTTCCTCTTTGGTGCTTTTTTCCTTCTTCTAGTCTCTGGTCACCAGATAGCGGGAGTAAGCTGTTATCGGAAATGGGTATGCAGGAGGACATTCTGACAGGACACGTATATCCAGAGGAGTATCTCCAGTTGTTCCAGTTGATGGACAAGAGTCAGGAGTTCACACAGAGTTGGCTTTATGAGGAGATCCTAGAGAACACACAGAGAGAAGGTTGGGGCTAACAGACAAACAGGTCAAATGTATAGGTTTATGCAATTAAAACACAAAGAAGTTCATAAAAACATGTATAATATAATGGTGGTGTAATGTAAAAAAAGAATAATATATGCGATGTAATGCAACATGGGACATTTATGCATAAAGGAAGTCATAAAATAGTAATAAATGTCAATGAAATGAACTCAACTTGACTGCCTAAATATTTTTGTTACTGAAATGATGAAAATGTTGACTAACTGTACTTTAGGACAATGGAGAAACAACTTCAAATGACCCCCACTTCTTACTGTAGCAGCAATGGTTTATTTTGGGCCCCCACAAGATACTGCATGTAATCCACTTTTCATCCAACTGATTATCAGTACACAAAGAATGAAGAAGCACAACAGCAGCATTTCAAAGCTGGCTGAAAAAAATGCTAGTGGATGCACCAGATCATGCAAATCATATTGTTTTAATTCAGAAATGGGTTTGTACTGCACTTGAGTTTTGCTTATGAAGTAGAGTGTGCATTGTCACAAAAGCTTCACAGAACATAATTCTACATGTATATTGTATTGCCAAACTGATGTCTTGAGGGGAGTACTAGTGCAGTTAGTGCACAGCAAGAAGGATTGCATATGTAAAGGAGTTTTTCACTGTATAGCCTCATGTAAATTTTTGTATATTCATTGTGAGCAAATAAGCTTGTGTACCTGGCCAGAATGTCATGCTCTAAGCAATGTGTAAGCTTTGTGTCTAATATAATTTTTTTTTTTTAAAATCATTAAATCTGAATTTTGATAATATAGTGTGGGGGAGAGATTGATTTTGGGCCTTTTTTAGGATGTGGTACCATCATTGCTCTTACTTTGGTGAGTCTTGGGGTTTTAGCCAGGCTAAATCTATTACTTTGCTTCTCTAGTTGCATACAGTGAACACAGTGATTTGAGTGACTGATTCTTATAAGATGGGGCTTTGGATTCACAGTAAGCTCAAGTCTCTAAAATCTAAACTTATCCAATAGCTATCCCCAAAGCGCTGTAAACAGCCGGGTTTGCCAGCACCTTGAGGTGAAAATAGGTCAGTGAGAGAAAAGGCACTGGAATTG
>NW_019525316.1:445234-516038 GCF_002814215.2 Seriola lalandi dorsalis
CTTGTGTACCTGGCCAGAATGTCATGCTCTAAGCAATGTGTAAGCTTTGTGTCTAATATAATTTTTTTTTTTTTAAATCATTAAATCTGAATTTTGATAATATAGTGTGGGGGAGAGATTGATTTTGGGCCTTTTTTAGGATGTGGTACCATCATTGCTCTTACTTTGGTGAGTCTTGGGGTTTTAGCCAGGCTAAATCTATTACTTTGCTTCTCTAGTTGCATACAGTGAACACAGTGATTTATAAGGTTGGAATGACATGGCCATTTGTTATGAGTGCTTCACTTGTCTATTTTCATGTCATACACGCCAAGCAGTAATACATCTGTACAAAAATATAGCTTCTGAAATAAATTATTTTACTGTAAAGACCACCAGGTAGATGTGAGTGACTGATTCTTATAAGATGGGGCTTTGGATTCACAGTAAGCTCAAGTCTCTAAAATCTAAACTTATCCAATAGCTATCCCCAAAGCGCTGTAAACAGCCGGGTTTGCCAGCACCTTGAGGTGAAAATAGGTCAGTGAGAGAAAAGGCACTGGAATTGGGCTGGTGGCAGTGTACTAAGAAATGCTCGTTGAACAAAATCCACGTACTAACAATGAAGAGACAGAAGGTGGCGACAGTGGATCTGGTGTCCGTAGGTTTTGCAGCAGCAGGCCTGATGACAGCGGTAGCAACGACCCCTGTCTGTCTGTCGGTGACACTTACAGTCATTACAACAACATCCACAGCAAGGTGTCTGATGCCCGAGCTTTTACCGTTCATGCAACATTTTCAGCCGTAAGTATCGTTTTACTGTTGTGTCTGGCAGGACTGGCAGAAGTCTAATAATATGAAAGCTATCGCATTTACGTAAAGCAAACGAAGGTGTATGTTTTTAAGGTTTTCTCCGCGGTGTACTGCCCAGATGTTTCTCCTGTACTCGGCTAGCTCACGTTAGCTAGCAACAGCAACATACTATAACGTTAACAGTATTTTGTCGCCGTAGCCTTGCGGTTAGGTATTAATATTCAGCTAGCGTTGGTTTAACGTTAACTAGCCGGTCATTAACTTGGCTCTGCTCAGACGTTTTATTGCAATTTGACGAAAACGGCTAAAGCCTGTCAAGAGGGGTAATGTCAAACCAGCACTGTGCTTGAACCGTAGCGGTAGCGACCAAGCTAATGTTTCAAGTGTTATTACAGTTAAGGCGAGTCAGGCTAATTAGCTTTTTATTAAAAACCAAATCTAGCTTGGTTAATGAGACAACTAACGTCACCAAGCAATTAGTGTTAGCTGCATCTGTGTAAGTTATATTACAGGGGAAATGACAGACGCAGTCTGCCGTCACTGACTGTCATTTGCGGTGTTTTGACCTAGAGTGGATAACTTGCCCAGGTGACGTTAAATATATATAGGCATAGCGGCGAGTCAAACTTTCCTAGTTAGTACACACATTGTAATTTAGCTGGAGACTTTCTGGCCTGAACTGATGTCCAGCCAACACTAACCCCCCCACATCTCTGAATGACTAAGGTGCCATCACTGCATATATTTTACGTCTCGTTTGCTGGCTTGCCAGATTTTCTTTTGTGATATTTAAGTAATTTATACAAGATCACAATGTAAACATGACCTGGTACTCTGCCTGTCTCACAGAATATGTTAGTAGGTTTCATGTTGTTTTAAGCTATGTTCCTGTCTGTGGCTCTGCTGTCTGTCTCAAATCTTAACAGTGGCCTCTCACAGGACAGGGTCTGTTTCTTCCACCTTTGTGTTTGTCCTTTTGGCTGAATTCCCTTCTTCGTTTGTCCACTCTCATGTGTTTCATTATTCATGGTCGCCTCTGGAGGAGGGCACAGACAAAAAGAGGAGGTGATAGATGGTTGTATGGACAGATGGCTCTGTGGGAGAGGAAATTAAACTGTAGATTAAAAAAAAAAACTCTACAAAGCATAATAAAGATGTCTGGTAGGTACAGTGACACCTGTGTGTGTTTGTGTGTGTGTGTGTGTGTGTGTGTGTGTGTAATCTGGAGGTTGTTCTTGCATAAGCCTTAATGTCAAGGGTGTTTGTCATAGTCTGGGACTGTTTTAACTTCCAGAGGGACATTCAGCTTGGTGTAATTGGACCCCAAAATAGCCTCTACTTGGTTCTAGTCTGATCTCAGAGGCATGTTAATATCAAAGAAAGCAGACTTTGCTCCCCAGTGGGGTATAGCATGTATCCAGTAGGTGCTGTTTAAATATATAGATCTTATGCAACCTAATAGCAAGATGATTATGTATTCCCTCACTCCCCTTTGGAGACAGCAGGTCTCAGGGCGGATTTTGTTCATGGATTCATCTACCAAGGCATTTCTCTGGGACACTTGTCTATTACCATATTTTATGTGCAAATGTCACTAAGGGCCTTAATAATAAAATGGACACAAAGAACCAAAATTGTGCAAGGTGCAATTGTCCTGGCTTTCTTTTTTTCTTTCTAAATGTTTGGTCAGAGTCTCTCTCAGGGCAACACAGGGTTACAGGAAGAACAATTAGCACAGTGCTGCAGGAAACCAGGACTGCATTATTCCTCTGAGATAGGCTTTCATTAGCCGGGCTGTGTTTGTTTGTGCAGGATTTAGATTTCACCATCTTGTGGCTTCAAAATATCACCAAAATCTATAAAAAACAGTTTTGTATGTTAAATCGCTGTTGTCATAGGATTACCTATGAGGGTACTGTAAGATGTGTATGTTGAAAATGGGAAGTACTTTTGACTGCAGACTGCAATATGTCAAATTACATTCCCTAAATAATTGTTGTCTCACAGACCTGAATGCAGACTGTGTGTGTTTAAATTGCATAGGTCCAGACACTGATTGGAAGGAGTTTGCACATGATTCAAATGTTAGACAGAAAAGTTAAGGCACTGGCAGCAGTCTCATTTGCAGGAGATGCAGTTATTTATATTCACAACATGACAAAACTTTGTCAAAAAACAGGTTTTTTGCAATGTCAGATTTTGTGTTCAGTTTGTTGCTGAGCCAACTGAAGTGTGGCACTAAAATGAAAAAGCATATTATTGCACAATACTGGTTTACAGTGTACACTTTTTTATCTTTGTACACCTGCACAATCTATTGCAAACAACAAACCTGCATAAATCCTGTCTTTGAGAATTTATTTTTCACTGTCAGAGAAGTGTTGATTTAATTATGTAATAATTTTTGAGGTTTGTAGTGTTGTTTTGGATTACACTGTATTGTTGGTTATAATATTTTGTCTGCCTCATGTATGTAAATACGGGTAGACAGTATATAATTTGTTAATGTATATATTGCCATGCTTGTCTCCCATAGGTATTTTACTTTTTCTTTTCTACACTGGGTTTACGCTGACACTGCAGTCTCCATGTCATAAATCTTTCTCGTAAGTGTCTTACTGTCGTTGTCTACCTTTTTTTTGTATCTCAGTCTTTCTCACTGTACTTAATATCTAAAGTCTTAGTTGTTGTTTTACTGGTGATGCAAAAGCTGTTCTCTCAAATTTTCATTCTCATTCTTGACATATAACTTGCTCTTTGAGTTTTAACCTTGTTGGCAAGTAGATGATGTTTAGGACTTGTACAGTTTTCAGGTATTTTTCTATAATATGCAGGTTTGTGTCTTAAGAGTCAGTGAAAGTGTTTTGAAGTCCAAACAATCTCTAATCACCATGTACATGAATACGCTTGTTTGCGTTCTTTAAGCCCTAGGGTTTGTTTGACAGCTTGGGAATGATGTTAAACTTGTTTCGTATCTGTGTTTTGTCTCAGGCTTGAAGAAGGGCTTGTCTAACAGGTGGCACTGACCTTCAGGGTTGAAAGGTCAGACATTGTGAGAGTGAAGCCCAATGGATCATGGTGGTGAGCGTTCAAATTTCTCTAAAATATATATTTCATATATAAAATATAAGCTCAACATATTTAAGAACAGCAACATCAAAACCACAATATAAACTCTGATTGGATGTGAGTTACAGTGAAAGTAAAGCTCTGGAGAATGAGAATGGCTGTTTTTTTTTTTTCTATGCTGTGGTTGGTTTGTCTCAAGTTGCAGTTGACTGTGTCGCCTATAAATATGGGGTCCAATGAAATGACATTCATGCTTTATAGGAATTCAGTTTAATTTCTTACTTTATCTCTATTGTAATTTAAACTAATTATTTATTTTAATACATTATTTCTTTGATCTCCAGGTCAGTTTGAGAGGGAGGGCAGAGTAATGTCACACGTTCCTGTGGGTGGGGTTGACCTCTGTGATAACCTACCCAACCCTGAAGCTCTCACTGCCCAAACTCGAAACCTCAATGAGACGAACTCACTTGCACAGAGTCAAAGTCTTTCTCCTTCACAAGATGAAGAGGGGGCGGGACGCAGGCTCATCCAAAAAACCTCTTCCAACAATAACGGGAAGGACGAGGAGGGGGAACAGGGGAAGGAGGGATACACAGGACGAGGCAGAGAGGAGGATCAAGTAGAAGACATTGATGAGGTAATGAAAGAAGAAGAAGAAGTGGAGGACTCAGAGGAATTAAGCGGTCTAATACGCTGCCAGTCTCCAGACACTCCCATGACCGATTCTTCGTATTCAGAAACTGGTAGGAAACATACATACATATATATTGAAAGAGAATTTGAAACAACACTGTGTGTTGTATGTCCATATAATGATATTATAGTATATGGACGTACACCATCACACAGTGTTGTTTCAATTTTTTGCTTCTTACTTTAATATTGTTTTTTTTACTGTGCAATGAGTTGTACATAATTTACGTCTTATTTGAGGTTAAACAACAAAAATTCTAATCCTCCAACAAATGTAGTATGGAAATTGTTTGCCTGGGATTTTTAACTATTGCAGACACTTTTTCACAAATATTGACTAAATAATTATTCAGAAAATTAGTTTGATAGTGTGATAGTTCAAGAAACGACAGTGAAGGCTAGCACTGTGGTCAGTCCGGCTTAGTGACAGTTATAATGCCTTTTGTGTGTGTTTTTTAATCGATCAGCATTTTAGATTGAGGTCAGGCTGTCTCGGGTTTCTGATCACATTACTGAAAAAGAACATCTAGAGAGTGAAATGGGACCAATAAGATGGATGGAGGCTTTGTGTGGCATGAAAGGGAGAAAAGGAATTTGAGGAGAGAGATGAGAGGACCACACAGCAATGAAGTAGTAGAGGAGATCAGAAAAATCATAGACTGGAAACACAAAGACACACACAAAGTCTTTGGCACTACCCTGATATTGTTATTTGTAACAATTGTCAGTAATTGTCAGTGTTTGTCAAAACCAAACAAAGTCATTTTATAGAGCTCAGGTCTTCACACTTTTACTTTTACAGACTTATACATTGCTCAGCACCATTCCCATAGTCACATCTGTATGTTTGTAAGTCATCTTGTTTCAGCAGGTTCACTGTGCCCTAGTCATTCTCTGTCTTTCTCATCTCTTTTCTTGGTTGCCACTGTTTTTTCCCTTTGTAGGCAGTCTGTTGGAGACTCCATATCCTTTCAGCCCTGGAACCAGTCCAGAGCCTACCTCCCCTGTCGTTCCAGGGATCAGTCCAGAAACTGCACATCCCATCAGTCCTGTGGAATTCAGTCAGAGTGATGTCAAAGTGGACTCTCATATGTCCAACACTGGATCAGTTGCCTTCACCACAGGGCCTATAGATTCTGCTACACTAACTGTAACCTCAGATGTAAGGTCCACCAGCCCCACTGGGCCTACATGTATCACAGAAGCTACAGACAGGATAGCAAAAAATACTGACTCCGCTACAGAACATTTTACCTCGTCTACAGAGCCCATCTTCAGTCATGGGCTTGCCAGTTCATATACAGGACCTATCACCTCAACTGCAGAGACATTTACAGTAACTGCTTGCACCACAAGGCTCAACAGTTCTGTTGCTTCCACTCCCATGAGTCTAACAACAGGACCCCTTGCCTCCACCACAGGGCCTACGACTACTGGAACAGAATCCACTTCTACCACAGGACCTATAACCTCAAATTGGGAACACATTACTTCCATGCCAGTGCCCACTTCTTTCTCAGTCTCCACCTGCGCTACTGGGCCTATTCCAAGGCCTGCTCTGCTGGAGTCTCTTGAGCAGTTAGCACAAAGAGGAGATGACACTCACTTTCCACATTACCTTCACCAGGTAACCCACCTGTCTTATATGTGGCATATGACAGATACTTTGAGCTGTGTATCCCCACCACTCACATATTTGAAAACACTCTTCTCTTTAAAGGTTTCTAAAAGTAGTTTCTTGGTGTCTTTTTGACGTTTCAGTCTCTTTAAACTCTTGATCTCACACTAGTTATTAAATCACCATCATCCACTCAACCCTGTAATCCGAATGGCACTTTGTACCCTAAGGCATGGGTGTCCTCAGTGCCTGTGCTACAAACACTGACATGCACACATAACACACATACAATGAGACACATGCACAGTACATAAAAAACCACACTCTGTCTTCTGTGCTTGTTTCTCTCTCACACACAGGCCTGCATGACTGGACATGTATGTTATATGGTGTGCAAATATTTCTGTCAGTTTGATTTATAAATGGCTCACCTGAGCTATGCTTACTTCCAGGCAAACAGGTGTGTGTGTGTGTGTGTGTGTGTGTGTGTGTGTGTGTGTGTGTGTGTGTGAGTGAAAAAGAGAGAGAGGGGAAGTGTCGAGTGATTTATTTATATATTTATTTTATACTGTGACACATGACTGTGCATTCAACTATTTTTTAACAAACCTTTTTGGAAATATTGTAGCCAATGATTTCTCAGTCAGCTCGTAACTTCTCTGTTATGGTAATGGTAGTGTATGGGGAAAAGGTTTCTAAGAAGCAGCACTTTCAATGACACTTTCAATTTGGAGGTCTTATTAAAGATCAGTAATCCAATACCCTTTTAAGACGGTCTTTTACGCTGCAAACCTATATCGCAACAACTCAGATTGTGATGACTGTGTTCATGCATTCTGCTCTTGTGTTTCTTGTTTGGAAGAGACGTGACTAATTCGATTGATAAGTCATTCAGATGTTCAAAAAGCACAGTTTGAAGCTTGTATTTACTTGCCCCATTTGAACTCTGATTATAAAGGTTCATAAAGGGCATTCATGGGCAGGTCCACAGTCACTACATTGACAATGGTGAATATGTTACACTAATGATATGCTCACCTGTAAGTATATATTACAATACAACACTAACGGCCAGGTTAAAAAATGGAATTGAATTTATGTATTACTATTTTTAGTTTAAAATCTCTATATAATTGTGGATTAAGCTATTTTGGTTGTTAGAATAAACTAAAAACTAGTTTTGGTAAAGTGGGAGAGGAGGGGCAAATGACTAGAGTTTTCAAAGCCAGCACCATTTGCATGAATATGAATGGCTGGAGAGAAACCCAGCGAGGAGGAGCAAAGAAAGGACAAATTGTTCAGACTTGAGGACTGACTTGAGACTATTGAGGGCATATTTTATCCAGAAAAATGAAAAAAATTAATGCATTACACGTAGTTTAATCAATCTTATTCATTATATTGAGTTTAAAGGGCCACACACATAAGGTGCCAAAATCAGAAACATTCTCAACAATATTACGGGGAAAATACATTTTCATAAGTAAATGGATATTTATTTTCACGTTTGCATAATCTTGGTTGTCATGTTCTTGTGGAAAAAAAGTTCCTGAATCTTAAAATTGGACTTTACTTTTTGTGGATATATGTGATATAACTTATTTATAACTATATAAAAAAAAAAAACAGATTTTAACTCTTCTTTCCAACTTTATCTGGACCATGTCAGTACAGTAGTTACCTAGAGAGGTCATTCAGACGTTGCACCGCCCCTCACTTTATTAGAAATACAAGAGCCTTATGTGCCCTCCCTTCCTCTTCTCTCTCTCTCTATCTCGCTCTCTTGCTCTCTCGCTCTCTCTCTCTCTCTCTGCATCCCTCCCTCTCTCTCACACACACACACACACACACTTCTCTTGTTCTGTGATCAGCTGAGCAGCATGACAGCAACACTTGCTGAAGAAAGGTAGAGTGTCGACCACAGTGTCTCATTTTCTGTCTGTCTTTCTTTTCACTCTCATTTTCAGTCTCTCCTTAATGCAGTGGACTTGCTTAACTGTTGTATTGTTTCTGAGATTGGATTATGAAGTTATTGCAGCTGTAGCAGTACAGTAACTATATTACAGCTTTGTTTAGTATGGTATTTTGATGCTCTATATTGGTGTATTTTCTGCCTGTTTTCCCATATTTGGTCAGATCCTATCTTTATTTGACTAATCCTGTGTCCTGCTCAGGACCCACGTGAGGAATAGTCTCAGTCTGGTTTTAAACCCCTCTTTAGCCACAGGTCCCCTGATAGCTTTTGTGACATAACTGATCTGATAAAAAGATAGTTTTTGGTTATAAATGATGTAAGCATGCATTTTATTTAAGTTTTTAATCTCTCTGTCTCTTTGCAGATTGCCGAGGCTTTTGTCCTTCAGGAAGACTGTATCCTTATCACCCTGTGTGTGTGTGTGTCTGTGTCGGGGGGAAGGGCAGCTTTTATTTTAATTTGTGCAAAGAGTGTCATGCACTTATTTCCTGTGCATTCACCATGCTACTTGTCCATGCAAGTATTTTCCTGTTTTGGCTATTTACTACTAGAGTATGTTTTTTAATCTGTGTTATTTCACGCAGAAAGAGAGCAAGACATAGAATAGACAGAGAAGAAAAGAGTGGAAAAGAAAAGGGGAAAAGAGGAAACACTGCACAGAAGGAGAAAAGGAAGTGAGGAAGAGACAGTAGATTTTAGTAGAATTACAGAAAGTTATACAGGGAAAAATCAAAACAGGTTTTATCACGTATCAGTATTTTTTCTTATGGTTCAATATGTAGACCCGAAACCTTCTTTTTTTAAATAGAAATGTCACTGTATAGTACATGCATAATTTACAGACTCACACAAAATGAGATACTCTCATACAAATTCACTCAAACACTTACACTCTCAAAGTGTAAAACGTAGTAGGAGGAGGGGACAGGGATGCATGAATGGGAAGAGGAAAGGCAGCAGAGCAAGTATGAGAAAGAATCTGATATTTGACAGAGGTTTAATCAGAGGGAAGAGAAACAGTGGGAGGGAAGAAATGAAAGAATCAAAGGGAAGGGAAAGCTAGCTTAGCTATGTAATGTATGTATAGAGAGTTAGTTAGAGAGAGAGAGAGAGAGAGAAAGCATTGAGCCATTTCAAAGAAGGATTGTGTTTTGGCTGCTCGTATCCATAAACATGAGACACTACATCCTTTCTCCCTGACTAGATTTCGTCGACTCCTCCTTATTTTGAATCTCTTTGTCCTCCTATTTTTCCAGTCTCACCTTTTTTTTTATTATTTTTAAATTTTTCTTCGGGTTGTCGATCTGTACGTCCCATTATCGTGAACGTGATGTCTTGGTAACGCCTTGAGGGAATTTCTTCACATTTGGCATTCATTTGTGTCTCATTTTGTATCGTGTGTGTGTGTGTGTGTTTATTTAGTTCTGTGTTCCTTAACCTGTGATGTTTAGACCATCGGGCATTATGGTGCATCCAATTAGAGAGACTCTATCACCAGAGAGTTTTGGACAACCTGAATACACTACAGGAGCAGTGGGGTAACACACAGAACACGTACATCAGATGCACACATTTACAAATGTAGTGTACACTTACTGTAATATTCATAATATAAATTTAATATGATTAACCTTTATATTCTTTCTTCCTCTGGATACTCTCTTAACCAGCAGGGTTTAAACTAATAAACTAAATAGAAACTATTTAATTGAGACTTAGGGGTTACTTAACATATTACTGAATGTCATCCTTGTCATTGTCATCAAGTATAAAACTGCTCCACAGTATGTGTTTCTCCTCTATTGGACTCCAATGTATATGGTTTCAGTGATCATATAATGCAAATTCCTTCAGGAAACATTTAGGCTCTTAGAGGCTTCCTCACAGTTATGACCATGCTCTTTACAGTCTGTGTCTCTGTGTGTCTCTCCATCTCTCTCAGAGAGTCAGTCTAAAATGACTTCCTCCGACCTGGCAACCCAACATCTGGACACTCTTAAACATATCTGCCAGACGCACAGTCGGTCAGTCTGCGTGTGTGTGTGCCTGCCTGCCTGCCTGCCTGCCTGCCTGCCTGCCTGCCTGCCTGCCTGCCTGCCTGCCTGTCTGTCTGTCTGTCTGTCTGTCTGTCTGTCTGTCTGTCTGTCTGTTCTGCCTTTATGGTCTCAAGATTGCTCTCAGAGCATCAAGAGGAACTTGCAATATGTTCTGTTGAAATCAAGTTGACTTTAAAATAGTTTGTGGGTTTACATAGTAATCCAACACTTTGGGAAATATACTTGTTTACTGTAAGGTGACATGTTCACAAGTTGTTGCAATATTCCAGAAAATGTTGATTTCACAACAGAATGATTAATTAATTAATTAACATATTACTATATTCTACTGTGTGTCTATAATAGAGAATTTGTGTGTATTGTTTGGGGATGAGTGTTTTATGTGCGTCTGTTGTTGGGTGTACCCATGCAAGTGTAACCAATTAGTCAAATGAAGCCCACCTTGGCATTTTTCAATATTTAATAAGTCCTCAATGTATCATACCTGCCGGACACACATACTTTCACATCATACACACCTGCACATTCTTTATGCTCCCAGACAGGTGGCGTCAGTGTGTATGTATCTGTTTATATGACTGTTAGCATGTATATCTTTGTGTGTGGTGAGCACTGCAGTGATAGTTAAAACATATGGCCCTCTGCTGCTGGTACACTTTCAGACACTTGAGCCATCACACTACTAGTGTTTCACCTCACGTAACACACACACACACACACACACACACACACACACTTTGTAATAGCCAGGGAAATGTGTTTGGGCTAATATTAGATTGGGAGAGTAGAGAACGGTCACCCATCTTTCACGTCTTCATTTACTAAAACCAAGAACAGACCTCTCACTCTGTCTCTCTTTCTCTCTTCTGTTCATAGACCAAGGGCTAGAGATGCTGTGGTAAGATGTTCATCATTCATCATTTTGTGTGTGTGTGTGTGTGTGTGTGTGTGTGTGTGTGTGTGTGTGTGTGTGTGTGTGTGTGTGGCAGAATGACTGTGTGGTTTGCTTTTCAAGTGACTCACTGATGCCATATTAACATGTTACATGTAAAATATCTATTTCAATTATTTATAGTGTACATCTAATGTGTAAATGACCTTTCATGTTCTCCAGTAATGTATAACTTACACATTACTAAAGCATACAGTGTATATACATTTTGTTGTGTATTTCTGCAGATATTTATTTCTTTGTGTATTTGTGTGTATGTACAGTGTGAATCTCTGGACTTTTTGAGGCCTACATTCGAAGAAGGTGGTGCACTGCCTTCATGTACTTTAGGTGAGTGAGTGAGTTTGTGACAGAGTGGGTGTGTTTATGTCAGAGAGTACTGTTGGTGATTTTGCATGTTTACTACATTGATTACAAACCACTTACATTTTACATTGCAGCCAACCAAACCAAACTAGGAATGTCCTAAGTTAAGGTCCACCTACTAGCTTTTTCAGAGCTTTCAGCTGAAAGGACAAAGAACTTTTGCATCTCTTGATTCAGTTGAAAGTTTTGGAGAAAGTTAGTAATCAGTCCTCAGGTCAGCAATAAGCTTTGACCTTTGCCCTGTGCAATACTTTGTAAAGTGGTTGGTTATGATGTAATTCATGTGCAGTTTGTTGTAATTAGATAATAGAATGCAAAACCACTGGTATGCTGACGAGAGCTGTTACTTAAGCCATGAGAATTTTAACCTTTGGACATTTTGTATGTCTTCAGTGGCCGTTATATTGATCAGACATTAGGGCAGTTTTATTTCATACTGTGTGTATGTGTTTGTCACTAAAGGCACCTGGTTTGGTATTCTACTAATTAATGAACCAAGGAGAGACTGGTGCTTTTTTTTCTTCCAGTAAGCAGTTCATCTTTTAGGAAAATCCTACATGCTTCATACTCATGTCTCAGTGAATACATGGAAAAGGTTTATATCAGTCTATTGAAGATCACAATGACCCATGTGTGTTTATATTTTAGAGCAGTTCTCCCTGCTTGTAGTAAGAAAATCACTGTCAGTGTAGAGCATTTATTATGATTCTACTGACATAAAGTAGAAAAGACTGGCCCACGCGGACTAAACACTTTCACCCTGGTCTTACGTACAGCTGTTTTAATTCATCAACTGTCTTTATTTTCTGCTTAAAACCTTTCTCTGTTTTTTTTTCTGTATGTCCTTCTTAATATCTACCGCTATTTCTACCACACTCCACACCCCACCCCACCCCACCAAAACCCACTCTCGTCCTCTACTCTCTATTTTTTTTTTTTCATCCAGCCCATCAGGTTGACGGAGGGATAGAGCAGAGAGCCAAAGACTCCTCCCGCTCTCAGAGCAGTGATCCAGTCATACCCTCCATTAATTTGGCTGATAGGCTCAATTCCCCTGAGACCTTAGAAAAGGACGGGGATGACCCAGACAGGGAATTAGACGTGAGGGATGGTTTCCATGGATCTCAGCTGACTGACAAGCACCGCAGCAACAGAGAGGGAAGAGAGGCAGAGGGAGGGGTAGGACATACCATTTCAGCCATAGGAAATGGTCTGCACCCCTCTACAGCTGGAGAAATGGATCAGTCCAAGCCTGCAGAGCAGCAGGGAGGAGATTTAGGTCCAGCAGAGGGAAAGGAGGCAAAACGGGAAGAAGAGGAGAGGGACGTGGAGGAGGCAGCAGAGGCTTTAGAAATGGAAGATGAGGGAGAGGAAGAAGAAGAGGAAAAGCAGAAGGAAAGAGACTCTGCTTTTTGTAGGAAAGCTCTGCCAGTGGAGACCCTGGTCAGTGGGGCAGAGGTGGGGGCACAACAGCTGCACCGGGAACTACATGAGGAGACACAGGTATATATCCAATATATCCAAATGTGTTGGCTACTTAAGATACTAATAATTTAGCTTTGAAATATAAAATGATAAATACCAAAACTAGTAATAGTAAATATAAAAAAATAAATAGTTTAAAGTAATGTCTGTCATTTATGTTATCTGTGAGGTCCTAGTTTGTTTGTTTTGGGAGTGATTTTACACTTTCCTGAGATCACTTAAAGTTAAACTGTCAGCAGTAGCAGGATCAGTTTCATATTTGTTTTCCTCAGTTGAGGTTTTTCGTTTCTCTAGGTTTCTGAAGTGATGGTGGCTATTGCAGCTCATGCTAACTACTCACTTCCTGTATTTATATTAATAAACCATTGCTGGAAATGTAAAATCACTTCCTCTGTTCCAGATTACAACCCACCAGAGTAGAGAAACAAATCGGATTACTGTCTTCACAACTGTATATAAATATTTAAGTTATAACTGCATTCCACAATCGCTGCAGGAGAGTGCTAAAACCTGCCTGAACCAGGAGGCCTGCCTTCCTCAGGAGGCTCATATAAAGCAACAGGAGCAGCGTGAGGAGGAAGAGGAGGAGGAGTACGAAGTAGAGCAAGCTGACATCATTAGAGAAGCTGCCTCACTGGACGACTTGGCTAAACTCATCACTGTAGAGGAGGTGCGCTTTTCTGTTGATAATTAAGGGAAAGTTATGTTCCATGGATTTAATTTGTTGAGTATTTTTGGCCATTTGTTGACTGATTTGCATGAATGCTGATGTAGGTATGTAGAGTTAAGATTATATGTACAGATATGTATTTAACCTGGCACGATTTGTCACATTTTGTTTTCCTTTCAACCTAAGCATGAATGTAATCACTCTTGAACTCAAGAAAAACACACTGGTAGAACCACAAACACAGTTAAAAATGTTCAAAAACTTCAAACTGCGAGTTGGCGACCATTTCAAGGTTTCTGTTTGACTGTAACTGCCCATCCAGGCCCTTTATAATGGACAACACAGTGCCCTTTTGTAGCAGACCTAATGATATTACCTAGCCATTACTGTGAGTCTCAGATGATGGATTTGTTTCGCGGATATGGAAGGCAATATGACATTTAACTCTTGTATACTGAGAGAATTAGACTATGAAAGAAAAGTAGGAGAATAGAAAGTGTTGTGCAGTGTGTCATGCACTTGCAATGTTGGCATTTAGCAGGATTGTTGTGTTGTTATTCTGATGTAACCACTGTAAGTATGGATGGATTCCTGAATTTGGTTTCATATCTGTCTCCAGTGGGGATAAAAAAAGAGTCTATTTTATTATTTTTTTCAGATTTATTATTGATGGTGTCTTTACTTTTCATAATTTCAAAGTTAAATCAAAATCTTAAATGTGAAAGAGAAGAACGGGAAGAGACATAAATGAAAGAGAGATAGCTGCAGAGAGATGGCAGAGACAGAAAAGAGCTGGTACAGTGGCAACTAGAGAAGTGGCCTGCTTTTATCAAATACAGGATGTAGAGCAGTTAGGGAAATATTCTATAAGCCGTGGTAGCTGTAATACTTGGAATCAAGAGGCAGCAGGTGGATGACGATATTATTACTACATGATGTAACAATAAACAGAAGTATTGCGAAATGTCTGCCACCACTTGACCAAAGGTCATTTGTTACTGTAATTTGTATTTTAAACTTTTGCAATAAGCGTCGGATGATCATGGTCAAATGTGCATAACTGCTATCATGGGAAAGTGTTGCCTGGTACTGTGTGATAGTAAATCTATGGGAGGTGGCATTGAAAGTAAGGGTTAAAGTTCAGTACTGCTGGTTATGTGGTGTACTGACACCTGGTGGACATCTGGAGGTGCACCCTTGTCCGTGAAGATGAATAGATTAAATTGTATTTGTTGTAAATAGAAATTGTGTTTATGTTAATATGTGTGTCTGTAGTTCTCAACAAGTCTTCAACTCTTTTTTTTATTTTTCTTTGCAGATGTCTCCTGCTTCTGGCCTGGTGTCCATATTGAAGAAGCGGAGTGTGTGTGTGGACGATGTGAGCATGCCTCCCAGTTCAGAGCCCCGGCCTGACAAACTCACTGCCAAAAGACGAGTCCACTTCAAAGTTCCTGGAGATGACTATGAGCAGGGTGTGTGTGTGTTTATTGTCTACGATTCAGAGATACAAACCCCCCTTATACACAGAACTAGTAAACCAACTCACTATGGCAGGATTAACCTACACCAAATGTACAAATCCATTTTCACACTGGTCAAAATAGTTGATAAATTCTCACTTCCCCAGTACACAAAATTATTCTGACCCCGTGTACCCTCCCTCCAACTCCCTCTGTCTCTCCCTCTCTCTCTTTCTCCGTAGATGTTGGCGGTGGGGACTCCTGCCTGCTTCTCTTCCTGCTTTGTCTGGTTACTGTAGTGATCAGTGTGGGTGGCACCGCCCTTTACTGTGCTCTTGGAGATGCCCACTCCTCCGTCTGTCAGGACTTCTCCAGAAATGCAGACTTCTACATTGGCCAGATACAGCGCGGGATAGCTCATCTCCAACACTGGTTTGCCCCCGCGTCATAGCAGTAAACAGTTTGTCAGCATTGTGGAGCCCTTGGCCTTACCGTTTATCGCTGTAGTTTCCAGCAGTTCCTGCTACTTCCTGGGACAATGTTTTCCGAGGTAATAGTGCCAGGAAACTGCTACAGTCCCTGCCGCCATGTGGAGTTTGTGGCCATTATGCTGCTTAATTGGTTAAATGATTATCCAGATAAAATTCCAGGGTTCACTGAGACAAAAAGTCATAGATCAGATGTCCCTTTACAACCCTAGTTTGAAAGATAAAGAGCAGAAGAGGAAGAAGTCACCTATAACCTTCTCACCTCTGTCCAGATTAAATACGTCATTAAATCTCAAACTAGGTTTAAAACTTTGATGTGATGAAATGCTGTTATTGAACGAGCTAAGAGCTGTCTCCATATGCGCGTTCACTGTCAGCAAGTTTCAAAAGTCACTGTTAAGTAAATCAGCTATGACTGAAAACAAACCCTCACTGACTCACACTGGACTCCAAAGACGTAAGTCATCTCAGTTAAGAATAAGATCAAGATAATAACAGCTGCAATCCACAGAAATAAAAAAGAAAAAAAAGAAATATATAATGTATAGTTTGTTAACTGGGGGCACAGGGATGCTCTCTCCACGCACTGCACAAATGGGAAGTGGCCCAATGGGTATTTTACAAACTGCTGCAACCACTGGTGTTGCTTTTATTGTTGACTTTTTTAAATCACAAATGACATTTTAAAATGAGCTTACCATTCTGTGGTCCTCTATTTGGATTGAAATCATTATGTCTTAATCATGTCTTAAACCTTTGAATGAATGTTTGGGGTTCATTGTTAAACTTTGCTTTGTGTCATCTGTGGGGCATTTATACAGTATATTGTCAGATAAGAGATTGAAAGAGTTATTTTGGTATTTATCAAAACTGAGCTGCTAATGGAGGGAACAGGCACATCAAATATGTCCCATGGGGGAAAGTTACACAATTTCATTGCATGTAACAATTGTGATGTTAAGTAATGTGATAATTAGTTGCTGAAGAACTCTTAAGCAGCTGTACAGCTTTACTCCATATGTACTTTCCCCCTGCACACATTTGACATGAATGTCCTGTAGCTGCCCTTTTCTGTGTAACTACCGACAATGGACTTGCAGCAAGCTCATGTGGCTGCCATTGAAGAGTAAAAGTATCTGTTTATGGGTTTCAATGAGCTAATTTTAGCTTTTTGTAGCATATGCAACATGTACAGGAACACAGTGCACCTCTGTATATATTGTCAGAAGAATGTTTAACATGTTGCACATGAGACTGGTACAATTTTATATTACAATATTTCAACACACGTGGTTCTGTTTGTCCTCAACTAAACATATCTTTTACATGATTTGATTTGATTTGAACAAATATCCACTGTTTTCAGGTAAAGTGTGAAAGGTTCATGTCAGTGAACATTAGTTATGCACAGATCGGTTAACAGAAAATACCCAATTGTAAGTATGGAATATTTCAGTAAGAAAAAAACAATAACTGATTAATGAGAGATATACAAATGTTGGAAACTATACTTATTCAGTGCACTTCATCAATACCGCCTTGATATTGATTGATCATTTAAAGTGCTGTCAGTCCAGCTCTGTGTGTTTGCTGTTTTGGGGGATTCTGGGCACCATCCTTAGTTTGTGACTGTCAATACTTTCAATGTCAAATTTTTTTTTTTTTTTTCAAAATAGATTTTTGGTACTTAGAAAGGTTTTGCCACCACTTGGTCTTTTTAAAGACTCATCTCGAAAACATTTGCCATTATTGTTAAGCATATAGTACGTCTAATGTGTTTACATTTGCTGAAATTTGAGCCCTGGTTAGAAAAAAATAACCTTTCTTTGTGTGGAGAAGTTATTTCCTTATCAAACAGGGAAAGGTTTGGTCTGAAAAAAGGCTTACACTTTATCCATGAGAGCAGCCTTTTAAATGTCTTTTAACTCTTACTTCTAATTGTTTGAAAACAGATTTTAGTCTTATTGGGGGCATTTTACTGCTTAACCTCACTTTTTGCCCAGTTAGACATCCATAGTTTTTATGTTATTGCAACATATTGTAATGTTTGGTTTCCTGTTCTTTATTTTTCCTTTCATTTGTTGTTGTAGTGGATGCGATAAAAAATGCCCTAGAAAAACCACATATCTTAAAAAGATCTTAATTGTCAGCAAGGAAAGAAAGAAAGAAAGAAAGGAAAGATTCAAGTGTCTTACCTATGCATTTTAACGGATTAGGATAAAACAGTATTATCTTTCTCTTATGCTGTGTCACTCAGAACCTGAAAATTCATTTGAGATATGAGGTTTTCCCAGGACATAACGAATAGTAGATTGAGTCTTGTTTTTATTTGCACATGTCGTCTGGCTGGTTCAGATGACTATCTTTCAGAAAACCTCAAATTTACTCTTTAGATGGTTTTAATTATTTATAATACTAAGGATGTCAAGTCAAAGTGGTAAAGAAAAAAAGAAATGCATCTTTTGTTTTCTGAGCTGGATTGTTGTCATCACACATCAGATATGTTGCTCATTTCTTATATCACCATTGTTCTTAAGGAGGCTTTGACAGAGAATTTGATTTCTTATTTTATAACTTAACTCTCCTGAATACCATTATCTGGCTCATCGATATATGTTGTTTATTTCCATTTATTTTCACTCATCGGTCCCTAATGATGATTTGAAACTGGTGAGTTTGTGTTGCTGCTGTCAGTAATGTCATCTTCACACACAGATGGTTTGTGTTTCTTTCATCTGAAGGCACAGGATATGTTTTCATTTGTTTTCCCTAATTGGTTTTTAGCAGAACATTAGAAATGAATGAATGAAAATGATTTTTGTGTGAATCAGTACTGTGTACCACTGTTATCAGCCTGATGAAAGGTGTTTTATTAATTGTTTGCTGAATTCTTTTCACTTTGTTCTTATAGATTGTTATAAGGAGATGAGGTTTTTCCCCTGTTATGTCTCCTGTTAAAGCCATTGAAAAAAGTTGTTTGTGAGCCTCCCTTCTGTCTCCCCTGCAACAATACTGACGTGTCCTTGTTCATACAAATAGAAGATAATGAGTTGAACTTTGTATTTAGAAAATTATGAAGCTGTTGTGAAAAATTTCCCACTTTTGCTTTGCAGAGCTTCAGTGTACTGGTACGGGCTGTGTGTAAGTCACACTATGGATATGACTGTCTCAGTCATGTGGCAATACATTTAGTTACATAACATAATTAAGCAAAAACAAACAAACAAACAAAACAAAATACTTTGTTTACCTTCACAGATCACGTGATTCTATCATATCGTCAGTATGTCATCCAAATTAGTTTTTTACTGACATAAAATATTCTTCATTTGTACGGGTTGTCAAAAGGACAGCTTAATCATGTATTTTGATTATGAGTGACATCAGAAAAGTAACTCTAGTACCTCAGTGGAGGCTCTTCAGTGTGCAGTGGAGGATACTGTGACTCAGAGCAGCAAGGTCCGCTCTCTGGTTAGACACTCGGACAAATACTTACTTCAGTTTCTGACATGCTGGATACAGACTGGCCAAGATCAGAAGGATGCGAGGATGAGCGTAATAGAATACAGTAAAGGTTAAATCAAGTACAGTACATTAGATCAGTTCAAGCAGCATCTTCTAAAATCCTGCTAAAACTATTTTGAACTATTGGTTACAGTCTACATATGTCTATTTTGTTCATGAAGAAAATGCTGTGCATGTGACCATTTGTACACAGGGCATAGCAATACTAATAAGCAGTAATCACAGATCAATGCACAATATTTTATCAGTAAATTGATCATAATATAAACATTTTAGTTTAGGACAATGTTTAAAACTACTGGGAGGGATGTAGAAGGGTTTCATATATATATATAGAAGAAGCGTACAAAGCGTACACAAAACCCTAGCCCTGACTGTATGTAAATACAGTTGTGACCCCTGGGTACAGGTATTGTGATCAGACAGGATGCAATTATAGTTCGGATCAAAAGAAAAAAAAAGGCAGGAAGGAAAGGGTATTAGCGTTCACAGACCTTGCAGTGTGACACAGACAAAATCAAGGGTTAACTTAGCAGGAGACAGGAAGGACTCCCAGACTTAATCGGGATAAGGGCGTTGATGAAAGGCAGTGATGAAATTAAGATGAAAAGGGAAGGGGATACAGGATTCAGAGGGACAGTTGTCAAAGTCCTCACCACCCAAAATGTGGTTCAGTTTGAGCATGCATAATGAATTCACTAGTAGAACACATCTATTGGATGCAACACAAGGCATTTGCAGCACAGAGCTGCAACAGTGATGAAATCCCCCTTGAAATGCACGAACTGCCAGAATGTTGGCCTCCTTATTTGACCTCATTTAGCCGTCTGCCCTGGTCCTTCCCATTGGGGAAAATTCTCTCCATGTGTTTTGCTCATGAGGTCTCATGCTGTTACAGTCCATCACTCCTGGACACTTTGAGCGTAGACTGTCTTCTGATAAAACCTGTCACTGGAACATCAGTCATGCACTGCAAAAAGTACCCCATTAAAACACAGACTACTCTGTGGACGACTTAAATTTTCTGACTTAAAAAAAATCATCCAGTAATGTGAGCAATATGACATCTGAAGTTTTCTTGAAATTAGAATAAAAATCTAGCCACAACAAAAGAATATTTAACCTCAAAACTAGCACAAAAAACTAAGCTGGTTTAGCTTCATATCAGCAAAAATATGTCAAAGAATTAAGTGAAAGATGGTTGACTGGACTACTACACTTATTTTGCACTTTTCTGCTTCACGGCCAATCATATCAGTGCACAGAAACTGAATGAAAGTGTAGGACCTTGTACAGCACAATTCCCTACAGGTAAAGTAAACATAAATAAAATCAAACAGAAATGATTCACATTAGATATGACAGAGGAAATCACAAAAGTTGAATCACCACTTCCTCAGTTTTATCCGAGTACATTCCCAAGAAGGTTGTGCATGAATCCTTTGGAGGTCCTGAAATGTCTTTAAAATGATTTAATTGTAAGGTGTGTGATTTGTGAGGCCCTGTGCCAAGAGATTGATCAGTTCTTTTCAATGATTTTTCCATCATAGCAAGCTTTGAAGCATTGATTCCTTCAATTGTGTGTGTGGGAGAAAGAGACAGAGAGCAAGGGGGGTGAGCAGAGCTGCCTGTAAGTGCTGGACTTAAGCCATCCATCCAATATATTAGCCCTTGGTAAAATGAGGTCATGAGGTCACTGAGAGCTACTGATCTAAAAATTGCTGGGGTAGAGGAAGAGAAAATAGTCTTCTGGAGCTACTTGAGGCCTTAGAAAGAGCAGCAGACCTCAGTCAAGGATAGGGTTTTGATGATTTTGAATACAAATCAAACCATGGTTTTTTCAAAGAAAAATAGCAACAAGCTCTTTTTCCAAACTGTCTTTGCTTTTGTTCTCCCTTCCTACTCATACAACCCAAAGTCATTAATGGGAAATGTAGGAAACAACTGAGGAAGAAGTTAAGGCAAGTTAAGGGAAAGTGACTCTAAGATAAATTCTTGGGATGCACTTAATGTCACAGATTGATGATACACTCATTGTAGATTTTGTCTTTAACTAAGACACAGTTTGTAGTGGTCGAATTTGCAACTTAAACAATATTTCTTACTCATACTCACTCCTTATATTTTCATAATGGGACATTTATAGGGGCACTCCATCAATTTTATATATGAAGTTTAGTGTACTAAAGATCAGTTGTGTAATGGCTTGTGTCACTCTGGAGGGAGCTTTCCAAAGTTTTGAAAAAATAACCCTGGTGGTGTCATTGTGATGTCATCAGAGATATTTTTTGACAACTTGGGCTTTAGACTTAAAAATGTAAGATCCTACACTAAAAAATGAAGGTGAGGGGTTTGAAAGAAGTGGCCACTGAGGGGGGTGTTGAGGGTATAATGAAAAATGTTATTAATGGAGCATTATGGGAAATATAGGATCCTGGGGTTTTTTGGGAGCTTTTGCCCATCAACAGCTTACATGGATCTAAAAGCTTGGGACAGAATCGTTTCTTTAGAAACACTTATATTGATCAATTTGCCCGACGTGATCACTATAAGCGGTTTCCGCTGTAATTTACTCATACACAAAAATGATCTGTACCAGAGACGCAAAATATAACGTCGACGGAGATTCTGTACGTGTTTGTGACATCATCACGCAGCCCGTGCGTTCATTACGGATGTAAACACCGCTCGATTCACGTGGAGGGAAAACTGACTATGGCACCGAGAATGGAGCGTTTTGTTAGCCCGGGAAAAGGTAACGGTTTGCGGTCGACAGCCAGGATCAAGAGAGGAGAGCTGGTGTACTCCGCCGAGCCGCTGGCCAGCTGTGTGTCCAACAGACTGGCCCGAGATGTCTGCCACCGCTGCTTCACACGGTGAGACTGACAGCAGTCCTCCTAGACACACACCCTGTACCGCAGTAGTTTAATATCATTCTGTGCAGGCTGCTGTGAAGTTAGGAGGTTTGCAGGCAGTGTGGTGAATAAGGACGTGTTTCTGGTCCATGTCAGCACCCATGATATCTCTGTTCCTCTCAAGTTGTGTGTGTATCATGGACTTTATAGACAGTTAATAACATTTGTGTGTGTGTGTGTGTGTGTGTGTGTGTGTGTGTGTGTGTGTGTGTGTATATATATATAATTGTTAGCGACTCAAAATAAACGGTAGTAAATGCAACCAAGCTGGTCACTAGATGGCACCATGGCTCTTTCATGGTTTCAGAGTACTACAGCGTGCAGACGTTTGTACTTGAAAATGTCAGCGGTAGAAAATACAACAGTTGAAGTAACATCTGACAATAAAATCTCATAAATAAGAGTTTCCCCTCACTGACCTCACTGTGAATGGTTTCCTCTGCACAGATATGGGTGGAAGGCTTATTGTGCAAAGTAGCTCAGATGCTAAGATGATGTAAGATGCCAAAGCTTCCAAATTCACTGTGTGGCTGTTGGATTCATGCACATGGAGTTATGCAGGACTTTTTAAAACACATTATTAGCTGATCACTCAATTATATAGAAATTCTGACTGTAGTATAAATGGACAATGTGATGATTTGTCCCGTTTCATGTCATTTGCTTGTGATATTTGTCCAGCTGGATGTTTGATGGCACGGCTGCTTTCTTTACTGTAGCCAAAGCAAAGCAGATGTATGTGAATTTAATGAGACTGGTGAGAGAAACCAGTGTACTGATTTCTGGTGCAGGGACTGCAAGGTGAATGAAGGGTAAATTACTATGGGCAATATGCAGTATGTATATGAGGCTTGGTAGCAAATGGAAGATGATTAATGAGATCAGTCATAAAGACGTAGCTCATGTCCAGTTTTGATTTCCACATGAAAGTAAATTATATCAGAGTACGATCAGTTGAGCAGCAATGGCACTCTCTAATATCTCCTGTTACTCCAGTGGAAAGGATTGTCGCTTTACTTCTTGCACTGTGTGTATTTGTGTTGTCTGGTGTGCCTTGTGTTGTACTGAACAAAGATAAACCAGTAGTTGAGAGATGTGCAGTACAGTATCAGAATCATTTGAATAGAAATAATGTAAATAACTGATAATTGCTCTATTTATTGCAAGAGTTCTGGACTGACTTTTTACAGTATGATTCAATTGCACATGTGGTTTTGTGAATAACTGTGCATGTTGTCTGGGGATGGATCATGTAGATGCAGATACAGTATGTTGGAGTGGATTGTGTGCTGGAAAAAACAAAATAAAAAAACAAGCACACTTGTCTCGTTTGGCACAAAGCACAGCATCCAGAACTGTAAGGTCAGTCAGGTCCATTCTAGCCATACTGGCACAGGTCCCGTCATTGGTTTCCTATTACTTCACCGGGCAAACAGCATGTAACTGCAATCAAACCACAGGCTGTAGATATTAAACAGCATCCACAGTCAGTGATGGGATTATGTAACTCTTAAGAGCATCTGCTTATCCATTGACAAAGAAATGAATAATTCTTAACCCTCAACTGTCCTATACCACTGACAGAGACGCTTCACCCTACTGTTTCGTAGACAGCAGTAGAAGACTGTTGCTGTGCTAACTGTTGTGTGTATTTCCTCTCTCAATTACTGGACTGTGAGCTTGTCAATTTGTCTAGCTAAAGAATAACTAACAAATGCCCTGCAGGGATGTAAATGTGGAGAACTGCTACTACAGGAAGTAACAGCAGTGCAGTATTGTTTATTTTCTGTAATGTTAATTTATTCCTCCAGCTGCTCCCTTCACATCACTGTCAGTCTTTAAAAACTAGAGTGTGAGGAAAGATGAACATGTATTAGTCAGCAGACATGTAGTTGGATTTGCATGTGTTACCTGACACATGCAAACACATGTACATGGTATAAATGTATGAAGCCATTCTACCATCACCACTGTGGCTGTCAATGTCAGTCCTGAATACTAAGGGAAGGCAAAAATATTTCACTTACACCCAAAATTGACTATTGCCTGCTTACACTGAAGTTCCCATTTCAAGACTAATGCCTTGCAGTCATAATGGCCTTTGTTGTGGTGATATGGTTTGTAAAAGTAGCTCCCACATCACCTTGAAGCGCCAAGATGAGAGGACTAACATGGAGACGTCCATTGTTCAACTGACAAGCTGTTGTTTGGTTGTTGAATTGATCCAGTCTGACATTCCCATCAGCCTTAGTTGTACTTTGTGCTCCTTGCTAATTAGCAAATAAGAAGGTGAACATTATACTTGCTAAACATCAGTGTGTTAGCATTGTCAACATGATTTCATTGAGGAATAGAGCCCTTTGTTTACGATTTTAATGTCCACATACAGGTTAAAAGATATGTGATACGCACACACACACGCAGTTTTAGAACTCCCGGCTACCATTGTAACTTGAGATTTATCCAATATCTCAAAAACATATCCACCCTCTTACATAGGAAGATGGAGATATAACAACAAAAATCAATAATAAATTTGAGAGTTTGTGCCTCCACTGAATTCCATTATTTTTCTATGAGCTTGAGGCAAATAGAGAAGTATGTGTGGAAGAAGACGGAGGCCATGGAAACCATGTTGTGGGGAGTATGACCATGTTTTTGAGATATTGAATAAATGTCACGACTACATCTGCTTGACTTGTGGCCATTACTCATGAACCTGAGTGTCAGAATGTATGTTGCACATCTTTTATTGATTTGACATCAGTGAGAGGTGTGTAAGTTGTATTGGTGTGGCAAAAACAGTTGTACAATGTACTAGTGACACACACACACACACACACACACACACACACACACACACACACACACACACACACACACGGACATACAGATATTGGTCTCAGAGATGTGAAGTGTGTTTTCACTAAAACATAATTAGGCTCACAGCATGACTCAGTGTTGAAGAGTGAGAATGTGTGTGTGGTATGTGTGTGTGTGTGTGTGTGTGTGTGTGTGTGCGTGTGTGTGCATTCATTTGTGTGACTGTGTCTTGTTGCACGAACAACAGAGAGATGTGCTTCATGTTTGAATGCACATGTGTTTCTGTGTGTGTGCAGGAAATGAGCAGGTGGGGGCATCAAAGCTGAAGTTAATTACAGGCCTTGAAGGCTGTATGATAAACACAGAACACATAGAAACACACACACACACACACACACACACACCTCAGCAGGACTGAAATCGCCAGAGGTCAACAAACAAACAATAGAGGTTCTCAGGCTCACAGAGAGCAAGGAGGGACGAGAGGAGAGATAACAGGAGGAACGAAGATGAAGAAAGTAAAAAGGGAAAATATATTTTAGACAGAGTAGAATTCCTTACTATTTCAGAAGGCACATATGCAAAGTAAAGCAGCATTTGAAATGTAGCCACAGTATATTGCTCATTAATTAAGTGGAATACATGGTGTTACAATCAGTGTTCCAACTAATCGTGTATCCCTAGTGTGCTTGAAGCTAATCACTGGTAAATTGTTTTTATTAGATGTCTCATGTCTTTGGAGCGCTGTGTCATTTATTGATATCTATTGTTATTAATCCTGATATACTGCCCACCTGTCTGATGGTTTCACATGTCAGCTGTGTTTTATGATATTGTTTTAAAGTTTCTTGTGGCCCCCAGGAGGACTGGTGGTCACTGAGATGTCAGCTAATGAGGGTTTGTGGGAAAACATAACGAGAGGCAGAGAGTGACTTCAAGGTATGGGCTTCATTTATGACTGAAGTATGAAAGCAGCTCTAGTGAGAGGGAAAAAATGCTTGTCCAGCATCCAATGAGGGTTGAGGGAGGACTGTATCGTAGCCCTGCCCTGTCATTCTCTTGTCAATCAATCAATCAAACTTTATTTGTATAGTACTTTTCTACAGATTTGTGCAGATCAAAGGGCTTGTGACTGATAAGCTAAAAACAAAAAGACAAATCAAGTAAGAAAGCTGACATGAGATACAATAAAATAGATTAAAAAAGCTATAACATTTGCAAAAAAAAAAAAAATGTATTCCTGGTTATTGTTTATGTTGTGATTGGTGAGTTGCATCAGTGCATTACTGCAACGCAATGAAGAAAATGGTAATGCACAGTTTTGTTTTTCATTAGAGAGGATTAACGCTGAGTCTCTCAAGGCAAAACTGGAGTCCAAGCAAGTTTATACAATTAAGATCGCAGTCAGTGATTAACTTGCAAACTGTTTCAGCTGGAAATGTTTGCAATTAACACTGAGAGACAGAAAGTCTGCCACACTTAAATGTTTGTCTTAAAACTGTGAGAGGAAAAAGAGGAAGTAGATAGATGCAGAGATGATACAGTCTCTATTGGACAGATAACACATCAAACACACACATGCTTTGATGGGTTCTTCTCTATTTTTGACAGACCAAAGAAGAACTTAGATGTCTCTCTCTGCTGTCAGGTTGCGATCTCTCTCTGTGTGTGTGTGTGTGTGTGTGTGTGTGTGTGTGTGTGTGTGTGTGTGTGTGTGTGTGTGTGTGTGTTAGATGAGGGGGGCTGTGGCAACATTCTCTGTCAGATGAAGTCTTTATATTTGACACCAATCTCTCACTCACTGTCTCTTTGGCCCGCACAGAAACAGACGAACACACGCACACACACTGCAGAAGAACAGAAACAACAACAAAACACTGAAAACTTTTGATTGAAAGTTGGATAAATTAATTTCCAGGGGGTCTTTATTTCAAAGAATATAAATATTGACAGGCGGTTGACTTGAGAGTTTGTGAATGCTTGTTATAGGGAGGCTGAACTTGTGCAAAGACAAAATAAACTATTGAATTGAGATGCAACTCTTAGAGACAGCCTCAATTTATGGAGCTAATTCATAAAACACCAGGATCAGCTCATATTCCTTTTTTAGTTTGAAACATTTAAAAAATTTTTGGATGCATCTTTCACTGTCTGTTCATTAATATTTGTTCTCTCTGAACCCACCTTTAGATAACTCTTAACTGTTTACACACACCCATCATCCACCTCTCTCACTCTCTCTCTCTCTCTCTCTCTCTCTCACACACACACGGACACACACACACTGTATGGATGCAGTGGTATATGAGGCATACAGATTACTTCAGATGCAGTTTGACGAGCCTGGGGAGGAGGAGCAGATGAGAGGAGGGAAATGGTTCAAAAGGAAAGTCAGCACTCCTCCTCTTTTCACTTGTTCCCTCCTCTGGATTTATCCTCCCATCTGCTACTTCTGACATCTGTCTTCCTTCCACAGTTTTCTTCCCATATGCTTTCTTTCTCTCCTCATTCACCCTGTTTTTCCTCACCCTACACTTCCACCGTCTCCTTATCCCTCATCGTTCATGTACATTTTTTGTCCCACCTGCCTCTCCTCTCTCTCCCTGCTTCATGCGTTTTGCTTGCATCTGCTTCTTTCTCCTCTTCCCCTCTGTTCTCCATCTTCCTCTAGTTTCCCTGCTTCCTGCAGTTAAGGTGCCCAGGTGTCTCAAAACATCTCATTGGGAAACACACGTGCACGCATGCACACACACACACACACACACGCACGCACGCACGCATGCACACACACACTCACACACACACACACACACACATACACACACACACACACACACACACACACACAGCTGTATCATATGCAAACCAACTGATGTGCTGTAAAGTGGGAACACGCCTCCCCATGTGTGTAATGCTTGGTATTCATCAGGCAAAACATCTGGGTACATAATTTTTAACTCTACTTGTGAGGACCACAGGCTTTTATAGAAGTTTTACATCATCCCTCATGAGGTTGAACATTTAATCTTCCTAGGGTGGTTAGGCATAGTGCAACAAAATTAATGAAAACGAGTGTGTTTTTCCAGCAAATGCAGAACCGTGTGTGTGTGTGTGTGTGTGTGTGTGTGTGTGTGTGTGTGTGTGTGTGTGTGTGTGTGTGTGTGTGTAGAAATTTGAAGGCTCCCTGTAGATTCGCATTATTCCACTGATCTTAGACATTGCATCTGTTACTGGTGAATGCTATTGTGTCTCTCAAACCTCAGGGCAAAAGGCAAAAAAAAAAAAACATAACAAAAGAAAACATAATTTAACTCATACCTGGACATGATTAGATTTCTGAATGATGTCTGAGATAAATCCTTCCTTTCATTTTCTCATTCAGCAAAGATTTGAATTGCTGTTATCCATGACCAATGTGGATGCGATTTCTTCCTTCAGTTTAATATTGATGAAGACAGAAAACTTGATGCCAATCCTGAAGTTCTTTGAAATTCACTTGGCTTGGGATTTTTGTGGATTCTTGTTTGCATTTCAGTCAGCACATCACAAAATTAGCTCAGCCATGCTTCTTTTATCTCAGAAATACAGCAAAGTTCAGATCCATCCTTTCATTCTAGGACACCAAGAATGCTATTTGTGCCATTACACAGCTCACTCAGACGATTAATTCTCTTTTTACTTGCATAATTCAGTCAAACTTAAACTCTGGTTGTTTGAAATTTAACTTTTAACTGAGATCAAACCACATCTGCTCATATTTCTCTGGGATTATTCTCTTTACACCAGGTCCTCGTATGTTTTAGAATAGCTTTTAAAATTCTTCTGATCACTCACAAGACACTGAATAGAAGAGCTACAGTATTACAATATAATATCAGAATGACTGAATATGTAAAATACACTATAATGATTTCCATCCTAACCTGTTCTTCTAGTTTAGTGCATTCTGTATTTCAGATTTTGGCTTTTTTTTCATCCTGATCTTATTAGATTAATGTATATATGTCTCCTTATGTGTTTTAGTTTTCTACTTGGAGAAATGGAGAAACTAATGCCTTTTGAAAAGGGCTTTAAACATTACAAGAAACATGGGTAGATGTGTGTGTGTGTGTGTGCGTGTGCGTGCGTGTGTGTGTGTGTGTGCATGCTCATCATCACTATAATAAAACCATAAGGAGACTCGTCCCATATGAGTCCCCTCAGGTGTCAATGAATCATCCTCTAAACAACCATTAAGAACTCGGCAAGGGTTCTAGGATCGCTTGAGCTGCAGCACAGCTGGTGTCTCTCTCTCGCTCCCATTCTCACACACACACACACACACACACACACACACACACACACACACACACACACACACACACCGGCAGCAATGCTTTACATGCCAGTCACCAGTCTGCACTAAACTCATGTGCTGATGTGTTGCTGTAGATGTGCTGTGGATGCCCGCAGTGTACTGAGTGTTTCAGTTCTGTGTAGGCTGTGCTGCTGTAGCATTAATGCAACACTAGATGGCAGTAGTGGCCCTTTAGTGCTTCAGAAGTGCTGCTCATTTGTTCAATACTCATGCTTACATTCTCTCACATTTGCTTTGAAATACAGAGCAGTAGCAGTGCTGGCAAAGTTTGCTTTGCCTGGTCGGTGCTGGAATTGGCTCTGCTGCATGAGGAAAAGCTAATTTGTCAAACGCTTTTGGGAAGAGCCTGTTTCATGTCGTTTTCCACTATCAACAAAGACTGCAGGAGACGGAAACGCGAAGTGGCTCAAGCAGACCAGACACAGTCATTCAAAACTCTACAAAATCACAGGATTGAGGTTGTTCTTCAACAATTTTGATCAAGAATCGTGCTTATGATTTATGTTGACATTTATCAGTAATTTACTTTACATACACATACTCTCACACCATTACCTGTCATGTGGGAAGCCACCATGCTGTGTTGGCCACTCAGCCTGGAAATGAGAAAATTCACTCAGGCACGACCGGACAGCCCAGAAAAGAGGACCCCACTAATTATTAACATACACAAGCACACACACATAAACACAGAACTAACTCTCGTGACTACAGTGCAGCAGCCAATACTCACGGGAAATTAATTACCATGCTACACACACATACACCAACAGAGACATGCTGAGGTAGGCCTAATTAGGTGTCTGATAGCATAGACTTCACAAAATTGACTGCAGATACGCACATGTGAGAGCACATATCTATGCTCTTGCATATCAATGCGCAAAAACCTCAGTATTTCACCTCTACTACTGAGTGGCAGTTTTAAGTCCTCCTTTCTGTCATATCACCTGTTCCTTGCATGAGGCTTTTGTCTTAAAAAAAAATCCAGTTTTCAGGAATTGATGGTGACTGCATGTTTTGATATTTTGCATAACTTAAGAATCCGCTAATTTGCAAGGTCATGACGATATACTGTCATGACCGTATACTGTATACCTCAAAGAAATAGACACAATAAGCATGATATTCATACAATTATATGAAAATGGATAATCTGATTGTCTCAGCAGTCTCTTCACTGACTTCAGTGTTTATCTCACATGATTTGTCTTTTTAATACTTGTTCCATTGTTAAAGTGGTCTCAGACTTTTGGATCCCAGTGTATATGAAAAGAAAAATGATGTTCCACCTTTTAACTTTTTTTTTTTTTTTTTTTTACAAAATACATTTAAGATTATTGTGCTGTTTGATTTTAGCAAAATAACATGCAGTTAAAACAACCAGGCTTTCAATGGAAAAAGGGTCTAATGTTCTTTGTAATTAGTGACGTTATGTTGTATTTAGTGAATCTCCTCTTTTTGTCTCTGTTACTAAGTGAGAACATACAAAGCGCTCCATCTCGGGGCCATAGACTTATACAGTGATCTTCATTATGGCTACAACAAACAGTTGTTCTCATTATGGATTAATATGTGGATATTTTTTTTAATTGATTAGTCAAGTAAATGTCAGGGAAAAAAACATATTAAAGGGGAAAAAAGCAGCAAGCATTTTTGCACAACTTAAATGATACATTGATAATCCAAATTGAATGAATGACCCAATGAAAATTTGAGGGACACACACACACACACACACAAAATAAGACAGTATGATATTGAGAGGGAGAGGAGGGGGTTGCAGAGAAAGTGTCTATTTTTTAATTCAGCCTTCTGCATGTTCCTAATGAAACCCATCTAATGTTATTCATGAGTTTTCCTACTGTGCCAGGCAGAATAGACCAAGCATGGACCTGCCATCCAGAAGACTATCACTTCACACAACATCTGACGGAGGCATAGAGGGATAAGCAGGGCAGAAAAAAGACAGGGGGAACAAAGTGAGAGCAAAAGAAATGGATGAAAAAAGACGGGGGGGAACATGACAGAAAAGAACATGGCTGAAAATGAGACAGATATGTTTCCTAGGGGGAATCATAATCGCTATGAAAATGAGTAATTTCTATGGTTCTGTTGCACACTAATGAGCTGAAGACTAAGGAAGTTTATATCTTTTTGCTGTCTTTTCCTGTTTATTGCGGTCCTTCTTGCTCTGCTGTTAGTGTCCACCTATATTTGTACTGAGTTAAATCGGTGTGTGTATCATACTGTAGCCTATGTACTGTATATAGGCCTACTGTATGTACGGTATGTAGCAGCGTATGATCTTGAATTCTTGTTGGTTATTGCCTAGAGGCCGGAGCAGAGTCATTTCTGTGTATTTGAATCATGAAATAATGTGTGTGAAATGTGTGGGTGTTTTGTTTCTTCCCGAACCAAATGGTCCCAAATGACAAACAGGAGGCAGTCAGCTGAAAGAGCTCTTGGTTGAACTGATGAACTACAGGATGATACTATAAAAAGAAACGTGTTTTTGTTGTTGTTGTTGTTGTTGATGATATGGAACTATGGTTAGATATTTCAGATACCCTCAAAATCACATTTGCCAATAAGCAAAATTAATGTCACATTTTTCTCTGCTAAAGAGGACATTTCTGACTGAAAGTTATTTTGTTCCACGAATGTCCACTTATGTTCAGCCAAGATATGACCTCTTCAGTCCTGCTGGAATACCTGGATCATGTGACTAACACATATACACTTGTGTGTTTGAGTGAATATCCTGTAAATGCTGAGAGCTTTTCAGCCTGGAGGCGGTCACCATAACAACAGTTGCTGTGGTGCAACTGTGCATTAATGTGGCTGAGTAACTACAAACAGTATATTATTGGAATGATTATGTCTGCCTCACATCCTCCCTTTTATTATTACTCTTCTCTCATGTCACTCAGTTGTTGGATCCATATGTCATTGCTTGGTAGTAGTAATTTAGTGTACTGTATGTAAAACCGTACATGCATTGCAGTTTTGATAGTTTGTTTCTTGATACAGAAAATTTCCTTGAGACTCATTTTGAGGAATGAAAAAATAAAATAACTAAGTCTTTTTTGGCAAATCCAGTGAACTATACTAGGGGAATCAGGCCACTTCATCACATTGATTCAGAACTCCTGCAAACTCAATATTACCATAAAACGGTCCCGCTCGTTGATTTGCAGCATTGCCTACAATGGGAAATTCTGACTGTTGGAAATTTGTTATCATCACATGGCATATATCATCTGGTTGCTTGTCCCTATCTGTCAGAAACTTTTGGTAAATTATGTTAGTTTAATATATTTGTAAAATATCTGAAACTGCTGCAGTGTTGGTGGTTTCAGAGATGGCTTTCTGATCAGATCAGCTGGTGCTTCATGTATAGATCAGATCGAAGGGAAACCGTTTGGAGGGCACTTTAGATTAATATAGTTTAGAAACGGTGTTGACAATCTCAATCATTTAACTCATCAATGGCCAGTTTCACCATTTTCATTACAAGTCAACAATGTCTTCTTTGTCTCATGGCTGACCTTTTTACAGTGTTTCTTAAGAATTACCTCATAACTTTATTAGATGTACAACATATCTTGCTAACAAAGAGAAATAAAATGTAGAAAAATGTATTATAAATATATATTTACAAAAACATTTATATACAAAATCCTTAACTAGTTTGAATATGATTGCTGCATAGTTTTAAACACTGGTATGTGTTTCTCTTTTCAGTCATTAGAATAACCCTTTAGAATAACTGATTTTCCCCCTCATTAAATGTCCTTCAGAAATTACTCTGCTTTGAATTTTTGTATAACATTTTCCAAGTGTTCTTTTTCTATTGTGCTGTTTCCAGCTCTTTTTAGCTTTGTTGTATTACTTACCATTACCTCAGCATGGAGCCTCAAGTAATGACCATAAATCCCATAATACTTCCATGTTTGTGATTTAATTCATTCCTAAACAGATTTTGAACAGTTTCTGTCCTGGTTTCCCCAAATAGCTCTTTAAGTTTAAGATTGCATCCCGAGGCGCAACATTTCCCACAAAGTTAAGCTACAAAGAACATGTATAAAGGTAAATATAGGGGTCGTGGTCAGCATCAGCCCTCCTGTCTGGGGTCATGGAAGATGGATGGACTTCCCAGCAGCCCGCTGCTTAAGATGTGTCCAAACCTTTAGTGTCTGAGTTATGTTCTCAGTGGATCTGTTGAAGCTGCACAGAACCTGACCGTGTTTGGGTCTGGTGTGGTCCTATCTGGTGTTATAGCTTTGCGTCACATACTGCAGGCATGTGTTTCTTACACTGTGGGTGGCTTCCCTGTTTGTGGTCGGTCTCAACATGACAAGAATAGCTGTGTTTTCATGAACCACCATCCCAGGGTGAGACTATAAATTCACCACTGGGTTCTAGGCTGGAAAGGTCATCGCAAAAAAGACACAGTGGCATAACAGGAGGGGGGTGGGGAAAGGGAGGAAAAGATGAGATGGATGGAGAGGAAAGCTGTAAATTAAGGAACTAAGAGGGTGAGGAGGACAGAACAGAAAAGAGGAGTGTGTTTTGGAAACTAATCCAAGCATACAGTGGCCTCGAGCCAAAAACAACAGACCAGTGTTGTCACTCACTGATACATGGTCAGAGGAAACGCACTTAACTTCTGTCGCTAATGTTGACAGGCAACAGCCTTCTGTCAGACCCACATTGTGTGTATTCATATTCTATGTCTGCTTTTGCCTTTAAGGTTCTTATAATATCATCCACTGCATCCATAAGTAGGTCCAATCTAATCAAATATCACATTGAGTACGATAAGCCCCGGGCTAGTGTATTTACATCCATCATAACATGTTCTCCATTATCTAATTTTCTGTGTGTAAGCTCATAATACCATCCATTGTCACATTTAATTAGCAATACTTTATCATTTCCCCTCCATCGTATGATGAACCACACTGAGTGATTTCTTACTGTATATGAACTCATACCAAACCAGCCTTAGGCTCCTCTGCCCACCACGACATGCTTCCCGTACGCTCTAGTGTCGGAATGACACTAATACTGCAGAGAAATCCTTTACACACACGTGCGCTTCAGTGCAAGTCACTGAGCATTCGGGCTTGTCAGTTGTTGTTAGTACTTACTTGTGCATCTACAGTGCATTGAGAAAATATTCAGTCAGTCAGACTTCACTTTCCCTTTTAACAAATTTGCAAAAATGTCAAAAATTCTGTTTTGGCTTTGTCATTATGGGGTGTAGAGTGTAGATTGATGACAGAAAAAATTTATTTAAATAGCATAATATAATGTGAAAAAATTGAAGGGGTCTGAATACTTTCGAATGCACTTTAAATGCAGACTTTCAACATGACTGTGTTTGACAAGATGAAATCAAAGTTGTGAGACTGAGCGTCTGGCAGAAGTGCCTCACTGAAGCCCAGAAATACTGCATAAAATGAGATTATAAAGTTCTACAGACACAGACATGGTCCATCACCATGTTGTTACAGAGGTGACATTCAAAGTTAAAGACAAAAAAACTTCTGTATTTGGTGCATCCCTGTCACTCAGTGGTCTAAGGTGCAGACCATGTAATCGTATCAAGCCCCGTTTGATTTCAGTTGGGGATATTTGTTGCATGTGTCATGCCTGTCTCCTTTGTGACATATTAAAAAAATGATTGTAAAAAGAGAGGGAAAGTATCATCTTAAACTAATATGTATGTTTAAAAACTACTAAGAAGATTAACCTGCTTGGTTTCTTAGATTGCTGAATCCTTGTGGTATTTTCAGATAAACATTTGAGTAGATTTTGCAAAATAACAATATAAGGACTGTTGATTTTGCCTCATCACTTTCATTGAAGCATGTTAGTAAAGGATCTGTTACTGTCATTTGATCATTACTTGATTTGATATGCCAAAAGCCTGGCTTCTAGGATTGCTTCTGCATCGTGTGGCCCACTGCACATGCACATTAGTGTTTGTCCATAGACTTGGAATAGACACTGGGATGACATCATATAGATTAAAACTTTTCACTTTTCTAGGCTCTGGGAAAGTTTTACATATATGAAGCCATAGATAAAAAAAATCATAACATAAAGTGATAATTGACCTAGTTTTAGTCGGGGTTGTCCTCTCCACAGTTTTAAAGATGTCCCTTTTATAATGATAGGCTGAGGATAAAAAAAACATCTTTTTCCGCTGCAGTACCACAAGTAGCCACTGGGGCAAATTGGCAGAACGGCTGAGTGGCAGCGCCGAATCCAGCTCTGTTCATACATTCATGGAATGACTGCAGCAAGTAAAACCGGTTTCAGTGTTGTCATGTGAAACTGACTATTCTTTTTAGACAGGAAACTGAAATTATTCTTTAATTATTCATTGTATGACCATGAAAGCACTGGAGTACTTTTAAAGATTGATTGATTGATTGATTGATTGATCGATCAATCAATCTCTACTGCTGAATAAAAGCAAAAATGCCAAATAAAACAAAAAAACCCTGCTGTAATATTATGTATTGCAAGCACATTACCTATGTATATAATCTGTATTTATTGTACCGACCTATGCCCGAACACACACACAAACTCTGGCAGAGGTCGTTTGACTCAGATCTTGTCTTGTGTGTTTGTATGTGTGTTTTAGTGATGCACTGTCTACTGGCTGTAATTGGCTGTGTCGCAGACAGACACTGCTGTGCTCTTGCTTGTCATCAGACTGACAGGCAAACTGGAAAGGACAGTGGTGTCACTCTGAGAGACACATCAGACCTCGGAGGCAGGAAACGTACATACACACAAAAACAGATATCACAGGCGGGCACACACAGATGCTCAGACACCTGCGAGTACTGTAATGCAAAAACAAGCTCTGACAGAGAGGAGAATGGAGCTAATGTATTGCTCTTAGATGACAATCTAAAAGAAGATGAGCAGGTAGATACAACTAGGTAATGGATGCACACACTCAGCTTAATATAGCAAACAGAAAAGGATAAGACAAGATTGTTGATGGGAAAAGGTCAAGACAATGACAGGAGCATAAAGGATGCTTGAGTGGATATGTGGGTCTGTTCCTAATGTAACCGCTTAGCTATGACCAATACAGTTTTGTATGCGGAGCAGCTGAACAGTTTTTATTCAGACACTTAAATGGTGCAACAGTAATGAAAGTCTGACGTCTGTGATTTTAGAAATCTCAAGTTGCGGTTCCATTCCTGGTCACTGAGTCATTCATTTTGTATGGAAAGCTTAAATATTTTTTAACCTCTGGCGTAGAGAGCTTCTTGATAACAGTGAATCAGCCTTTGAATGATTTTGTTTTCTTTAATGCTGGAGTGCCAGATTTGTTTAAGTTCAGTTGACAGTATGTGCAGAATGATAAATCTTTTTCTCTCTCCTTCTGTCTAGACGTGAGACATTGTTGAGGTGTTCCCAGTGTAAGACGGCTCGCTACTGCAATGCCACTTGCCAGGTACTATCATTTGTGTGTGTGTGTGTGTGTGTGTGTATGAAAGTGTGTGTGTGTGTGTGTGTGTGTGTATGAAAGTGTGTGTGTGTATATGTTTGTTTGTGTCAATCTGTTAAAATGCCCTTCTCTTGCAGAAACAAGCATGGTCTAGCCATAAGAGAGAGTGTAAATGTCTGCAGAACCTGCTACCCAGAATTCCCACTGATTCAGTCCGTTTGGCTGCGAGACTCATCTTTGCCTTGGTATGTTTCTGGAGTTTCCTACAGACAGACACTTTCACAATAATGTGCACCAAGAAAGATGCAATAATCCTGCTAGTTGTGAAGTGCTGCACATTGCTACTGTGTTATGATGACCTTGTAACTTAAAGGATGAAAAGCACTTTCTTCTTCTTCCCCTTCCCTCTAGTTAAAAACATCTAAGGGCAGTAGTGAAGAACTATACACTTTGGAAGAGCATGAATCACGTAAGTCTTGTGTGTGTGTGTTTGTGTGAATCTAATACCGGTTCAATAAAAAAATGGCAGCCCTCACCATCATATTTCTGCTGTTAGAGATGGGTGTATTTCTGTGTCTGTCAGTGTCAAAGCAGAAGACAAAGTTTGCTTGTTCTAAATCTCTTTCTGCACATTTCTCACAGGGACAGCCAGGCGATTTTTACTTATTCATTTCTTTTTTTTCACCACAGACCTGAATTCCATGTCTGAACAGAAGGAACAAGGTTTGTCTCAGCTGGCTTCCATGTTAGAGATGTACCTGCAACCGGAAATACCTGACCTGGCACAGGAAATGACATCAGCACTGCCATCCTCCTGCCAAGAACCTCTCAGCCTTATTGCAAAGGTGGGCTAAATGCATGTAAACACAATATAAATAGACACATAAACACCTTTGCGCACTTACGCACATGAGAATATACATACACAAGGAGACACTACGCCTACCCATGCACAAAAAGACAGACAGCATCCCCCGGCTGCTTTTGGATGGACCCTGACATGTATCTAAGATTTTGCTAGCATCTGTGATTAGATCCGTGTGTGTGTGTGTGTGTGTGTGTGTGTGTGTGTGTGTGTGTGTGTGTGTGTGTGTATTCCCAGAACAACCTCAGGTCTTACTCTCTTAAAACACACCAGATGCCTTCACTAGAATTTAAACCGCAAGTTGTTATGTGTGCAAGGACGTGTTTGTCTGGATTTCACTGTGTGATCTGATGCCTGACTCCTCTGAGACTTCATGGCTCCAAGGTGTTTGAATTTCAACAAGTGTGTGTACGTGTTGTGTTTGTCCCATCACAATGATTGTATATGTGCAAGCATTAATTGAAAGCAGCCAGGTGAATGAGCTCAGAGTGAACGTTGCAAATGAGCAATACTCACCCATAAACTACATGACATAGCTGCTCTATACTCAAAGCAATAAACCATCTACTTATTTCATCTAATAATTTTTTCAATATCCAAAACTTAATTTGCATTTGACTTTAAAGACAGTGTTTAGATATATAGGAAAGATGGTTATGTGAAGCCAAATATACAAAGTGCTGAGATGCTTGCCTTTTTCTGCCTTTCTTTCAAGAGTGATGTCCTCCTTGACTTTTGCTCATGGAGCCCTACTATTTTTCCTATCATTTGTTTTGCTTGAGGAACTCATCTAAATTCAACAAAAGGATGCCAATTGTGTATGCGGTACATTTTACGTCTGTATTTTTTATTTCATTATATGAAAACATTTTTGTTTTTTGTTGTTGTTCAATAACTTTGGACATTTTATTGAATATTCTGACTGATACAAACTTGGTTCATTTGCATTTATTTCTGAAGATATTCTAAATTCTATACTTAAAAGTCATGGATGCCAACATATATATATATATATATATATTTTTTATTTCTGAAAATGTTTCTGTTGAACAACCAAGTCAAGTCAGTCCAATGACTTCAATGTCAGATGCCAATAATTCTGACCATGACTGTAACCTCCTTGGCAGAGGTAATAACTTTATTACTAGCATTACCATCAGGCCTTTTTTACAACACTTTGAATTATGATCAAAAACCTGCAAAATAACAACAGCAGCATATTAACACTGTCACTAAAGCATTTCAATATGACTACCATTGCCTTACAAACCACTACCATTTTTATTCACTTCACCATGATGCTTACAGATAAAACGTAAACTCTGACTCACACAATTTGGTTTACAATGAGCATTACAACCTCACAGCTGTTGTTATGGCTGTCGACTCTTATTCTTGTTTCGTACAAACACACTCATATTTTTGAGCATGGATCTGTTTGCATGTTTTTGCATGTAAAGAATTATGAGGGTGTAGTGAGAAAGTAATAGAGACAGAATGTTAGATGAGATATGGATAAGTGTGTGTGTGTGTGTGTGTGTGTGTGTGTGTGTGTGTGTGTGTGTGTGTGTGTGTGCGCGTGCGTGCGTGCGGGCGTGCGGGCGTGGGATTGGATTTGAAGCTGGGAAAACTGGAAAACTGCTGATTAAATGCGGTTCAAGATTCCCATGGGAATTCGGCTCCAGTTTGAGGGAGATGAAGAGCCAACTACGTTGAGTGGATTAAACAGAAGAAGAAAGGGACGAAGAGTTTGTGAGAGAAAACAAGAGGGGAACAGAGAGAGAGATGCGGCAGGGAGAAGAGAAGAGGAAGTCATACAGATAGAGGGAGGGAGAGATTAAAAGAGAGCAGGAAATGCACTGTGTGTCACAGCTACTTTGTCAGTTAACATAAATTGTCACAGGGTGATACTTTTCAAAAACAAGAGCCAAGGGCATGAGATTTTAATCATTTAGCAGTTAGCATAACAGAATGTCTGCAGTGTTCTGCCTGTAACTGTGAATGGTTTCCTGCATCTGTGACATTACAGATGATGTCACGCGTCAGACATTATTGTAGGCAGTTATGCTTGATTTGTCACCTGCCATTTAGTTATTTATTTATTTATTTACTGAGCACCAATAGTTGTGCTATGCTTTTAGCTTGAGTCCTGCTGGATTTCCCTCGATAAGTTTAAAGATGATATGGAAATGAGCTTTATAATCAGAAAATATATCCCCAACAACAACAACAACAACAAGAACAGTACAATATGATATATAATATACCACTAAGCATTCATGTGTAAATGCTCGAATGTCATCACTTCTAATGTATAAACTTACTCTGTGACCTCAAAGACGATGTCACATTTCAGATGATTATAGGCTGATGTCACAGTTCATATTTCATTGTCAGCTTTTTAGCCTCCTTTGTGGACGTGCACATGGACGGCTGTTGGCACCACAGAGCCTCGCCTACACCCTCTGATGACGCAATTCACATCACTCAGACCTGAGTGGACTCTCATGTACTTGCATATGTGTAAAGAATAACACTGGACCTGGCCTCCTATATAACCTCATAATGATGTCACCAGTTATTTTATTAAGTCAGTATTTTCAAACTGACCTCTTGTGTGGGAGAAAAAGGGGGTGACATTTACAGGATCACTTTACATAGTCACATTTACTGTAATTATTGTACACAGACAGGATGTTAAGCCTTTTTTAAACATCTGTGAAAGGTTTAAAAAGAAGTTGTTTCTGAACCACCTGTGATGGCTTTGAAAGTATTAAACCAAACAACAAAAAAGAACAAATTGGGAACAAGAACACGCACATGCAGCTAATTCCAAACCCATGCGACACCCACTCAGCCAAAGCTCCAATCACATTAGCTCTACATGGGCAATGCAGAGACAGACACAGCCAAAACCTACAATAAAGCACAACAGAAATGCAGGGAACTTCAACCTGGATGTCATGCAGATTTGCCCATATCCATAGTGGTATTCTATAGGCTGCCGATAGGGGGCACTGTCATTGCATGGACAGCATCCTGTACTGGCCAGCTGAAGAAGTGGAGAAGTCCTTCATTTCACTTTCTTCCTGTCTTTATCCTTCCGGCTGTCTTCTTGCGGTTTCTCTTATTGTTCTTATTGTATCTCTCATCTACATTAACTATCACAATGATACTTCTGATTCTTCTGATTCTTCTTCTCTTCACGTGCAGCCCTTTGTCTTCTTCCTCTTTTCATTCTCCCCTCTCTACTCCTCCTCTCCTTGTGCTCTCTCCCTCTCCCCTTAATGGCTTAAGTACATAACAAATGAGGAGTTTATTATTGTGTACTGGGAATGTTCAGTGTGCTTTACAAAATAGGTCATTAGTGTGTGTGTGTGTGTGTGTGTGTGTGTGTGTTGGGGATCTAGTCTTTTTTTACAGTGGGGGAGTGTTTTGTGCTATAAAACCATTCTTTATGTTAATAGCTACTCTGTCCACAACACCAGCACCAACACATACATGCATGCACACTGATACACACAATGAAGTAATGCCACAGCATCATTACTGCTCTTAATATAACCAAGGGAAGCAAAGAGAGAGGGAGTTTATATGTTTGTGTGTGTCTGTGTTTGTGTGTGTGCGTGTGTGTGTCTGTGTGTGCATGCAGCACTGTGCAGTGATGCAGATAGACTGCCGAGGGATGTGTGTGTGTTTGGACCATGTTCTGCACTGTTGTGTGTTGCTGTGGACTACAGAGGGGTGTGTGTGTGTGGGTGTGTGTGTGTGTTTTGGTCAGACTGCAGTGCTGCAATAAGCAGTGACAGATGAGATCTGGCCACAACACATTTTATTGCTTCCCTCAAGCAACTTCCACTCTCTGGAGTGAGCATGTGTGTGTTTGTGTGTGTGTATGTTTAAACTAACATTTATGTGTGTGTGTATATATATATATATATATATATATATATATATGTGTGTGTATGTGTGTGTCTTTGTCTGTATTTGTGTGTGTGTGGGCTTGTTTTACTATATTATATTATGTGTGGTTCGAATCTGGACCCCACAAGTGTAAATGGCTGTTTGAGGGTTAATGCCTGGTTTTAGGGTTCAGGTTAGAATTCGGTTTATTGTAGGGTTAGGCATTCAGTTGTAATGGTTAAAGTTAAGGGGCTAGGGAACATATTAGTTCAATGACAGGTCCCCACAAATATAGGAAGACAAGGGTGTGTGTGTGTGTGTGCATGTGTGTCCATGTCTGCATGTTCATGTGTGAACTTACTGTTATGCTGCATCAGCCCTTGCTGGCTTGAAACCCATTTCTCACACATACTCCTTACATGGCCAACATGCTTCCCCATAAAACACACACCTACACACCTCTCTATCTGCTCTAAACCTGCTCCTATGCGTCTCGCTCCCGCTCCCTCAGCTTCATTCATTCGCTCCCTGCTGCCTGATCATCATTTCTCTACTTGACTGACACTTCCTCTTTTCATTGGCTCTCAGGCCAAGTCTCTTTAACTGCATCTTTTGATATGTGCATTATACTGTATATAGCTTTTGAATGACACCTCAAAGCTCAGTTTTTTTTTTTTACAGACCAGTGTCAGCATTTGAATTTGAGAATCTTGAGGTATAGAAAATACAGTATGAACTTGTATGGATGGTGATACCATTTCATAAAATCCATACTGTGGACTGTCCCTGCATACACCTAAGCACACTTGGTGCACAGAATAAAGTGAGCAGTCTGCTCCATAGTCTGACATGAGAAGTATTAGTAGATATGCAGTTTGGGCGTGTAACAGAATATGATTTTTCTTAAACAAACTGAGAATCAGGCAGTGGTGGAAAGTAACTAAGTACATTTACTCAAGTACTGCTTAAGTACAATTTTTAGGTACTTGGGTTTTTCAATTTCATGGTTATACTTTAATCTTCCACTCCATGACATTTCAGAAGGAAATATTGTACTATTGACATATTTGACCTCATCAATGTAATGATGTCAAATATAATAGTATATAAGTTAAAGGGACTAATCCAGTACTTTTATTTTATTACTTAAACTACATGCTGCTGCTAATACATATGTACTTTTACTTAAGTAAGATTTTTCATGGAGGACTTGCACTTGTAATTGATATTTTTACATTGCTGTATTGTATTGTATTTTACATTAGTAAAGGATCTGAATGCTTCTTCCACCACATGAGCTACATAACATGCCTCATCTACTACATGCTCAATCAGGTGTTCATTGTGAGTTTTGTGTGCATTCACCAAGACTTGTGTGCAATGGTTTCAGATACAGTCTGTGATAAATACTTCATTCAGACCAGGAGAAAAATACAATCTGTGACTTTGCACAATAACTGTCCTGTCGAGTCTTATCTCAGAGGAAAATGACATTGTTTCTCAGAGTTTTGACTTCCGAAGTTGTACTGTACAAAAGTTTATCAGTGGAAGCTTTTGGACGCCCTGATTGCTGTGAATTATTGTAGTTTTCTCATGTGATTGATACAAAAGGTTGAATGGAAAATGTTGGCTCCTCATTTGTAGTAGCGAAGGCCGGAGGTAAAAGGATTGTGAGGAAAAGAGAAAAATAGATGAGAGGGAGAGAGTCTTACAGGATGAAATAAAGTACTCACAGGGGCATAGAGGATAAGGGGAAGAATAAAAGCACAAGATGGAAAATGGGCAAAAGCAGAAAACTTGAGGAAAGTGAAAAGGAGAAGGATAGGAACAGGGAGAACAAACTCTGCTCGATAAAAGGTTTGAAGTTGCTGTATTTATGGTTCTGTGTGTATGAGGCTGTAACTGGGCCTCTTGGGAAACACACACACACTAACACACACACACACACAGACACACACACACACACACCTACACCTCATTTGACCATGGTGGAAGCAAGGCGTCTCCCTGTTGAACAGTGTGTTGTATTGTTTATTACCTTTGTATAGACACGATGAGACGATTCATCACAGATCTGCTGCACACAGACACACACACAAGTACCTGATGTCATGTGTAAGTGTGGAGCCAATAAATTTATACCACTGCTGAAAACTGTTGTGGCTTCAATTACACAAGCAGAAATGAGTCTGGGTTCTTGTGTGTGTGTGTAGGTGTAACTTTCTATTTGTGTGTGTTGACTCTCCTTTTTGGGGTTCTTACAATTTTCTGTGTGTGTGTCGGGTTTGTCGTAATATAGCTTTGCATATCTGTGTGTAGGTGTAATTCTCTGTGTGGACAGATGTGCGTTGTAGATGTGTGAGTATAACTTTCTTGTTTGTGTGTAGGAGTAATTTATTCTCATGGCTTTCCTTTATATTTATTGACCATCTGTTGAGCGACTAAATGAGATGCAGACACTGTCAGACTAGCATACCTTAACAAATGGAAAAGTTATCACTCTCCAAATGTTTTACATGGGACAAAGAATATCTTGTGCTGAAATACAACTGATGTATTTTCTAAATAAATGACCTAAGGAAGGGAGAAATCAAGGAAAGGGGGAGGAAATTACAGAGTCAATTAAAAATATATGTGCAAAAAAAGAGGGTGCAAAAAGAAAGTTTGCTTGATTTGACCCCATACATTAGAATATCCCTGTGCCTTGCACATGTGTGTTTGCCTGAAGTCATTACAATAATCCTTGTCTGTACGTGTTAGTATGTTCAGCCTTATCTCTCTAACATTTCCTTGGTCTGCCATTGTAGCTGGCAGTGCCATGGGTGCTACCTAATTAGCTTATGCTTTGCGAAATCACACACACACACACACACACACACACACACACACACACACACACACACACGTACAGCTTAGTGTAATGAATGACTTTAAGTCCATCATGAATGCAGCGACAGACAGTATAATAGGAAGAGAAAATAAAAACCATTTGTTTAATTGACTTAGATAGGCTGCACAGTGCGTGGGCTCGTGGGGAGAGGTGAAGAGAAGAAGGTGAAGAATGGAAGAGGAAACGAGCAAACTGGGGGAAAGAAAGGGGGGAAAAAAGTATGGAAGGAAAGAACTGAAAGAGATGGAAACGATCAAGGGCAAAGAAAGGGGAGTTACAGAGACAAGACAAAGAGGCATGGACATGGAGAGAGTGCATGAAGAAGAAGAAGAAGAAGAAGAGAGGGTCGAGGAAAATGGAGTGATTGCAGGAAAAAAGACAAGGAAATTGGGAAAGGATAGAATGAGAAAATTAAGAAAGATTAGAGGAGGAACTACTGAAAATTTGAATAATTGTGAATGCTAATCTGAATGTTGCTTACTTCTGCAAAGTGATCTGAACACCAATGTGTTGCAGGAGATAGGCATGTATATGTGTATTGTATCTATGTTCTGATGTGCATTGCAGTGCCATGTGTGAGTGTGAGTTGGGGGTGGGGTTGGTTTAATGAACAGCTTTTGGCTCCAGCTGCGACAGCCATTATCTCTCTCGTCTCCTTTATCCTCCCTCGCGCTTTCTCTGCTCTCTCCTCTGTTGCTCCGACGTTTACAGTAATTACTGTTCTTTGGTGGTTCAGAGGGATGGAAACAGGGATAGAGGCTGATAACATACAAACGCGTGAGTGTGGATTTTGTCTAATTTCCTGAATGTCTTCCAGAGGGATGTTCCAGAAAGTGAGATTTCTAAAACAGGTTAATCTCATTATGACCCGGGAAAGACCTGTGTCTGCTGTTGGGGTGAAATGGTCTGCACATGTTCACTATTCCAACCTGGGATCATGAGCCTTTTGCTGTTTCCTGACCCTTAACAAGGATCTGAAACTGCTCATCTTTGTGATAAAAGGTTAAACATGGCTCTTGTGGCAACAGTGGGAACAGGAGAATAGGACTTCTTGTGCCTTAGTCATAAATGACACGGTCCACTCTTTCATTTGTAGAGATATTTTAACATAGTTATGGTGTGTAAGTTGGCCCATTGCTGATAACAAGTAGCCCAAATAAAGAAATCCAGATAAAGAAGTCACACCATTTTATCTGCACCGTCTACCACCTTGAAACTCCAGTGAAGAATTAAACAATATGTGGTATGCTTCTGTGTTTTGGTGAAGAGTTCTGCAGCGAAGACAATGTAATCATACACATGGTGGCATTTTTGCTGGCTGGTCATCCCTCTGGTATATTCATCTTTACATTTATCATTACTCAGCGCTGTGGGTTATCGGCTCCTGTCCTCATGATCCTTTTATCAGTCCTCTCACACAAAGGCTGGGTGTTTAATAAAGGCTCAGGCTATCACTGAATGAACCAAATTATCTGTTCCATTGCAAATACTGATGTCCCACAATATGTGCTCATGGAGCTTAATTGTTAAAGTCGTATTTGACACTTGTTAATGAAAGAGAACTCCATACAAGGGCTGTCTATCATCAGTCCATCTGACATGCAGTATATCCAGCCTGTTGCTGATAACCCGAGTGTTTCTATCCTGTTGCCCATGTGCTAACAAACATAAATTACAATATTAACAGACAGGGAAAGAGATAAAAAACAATAATATGAATAATCTATTTAAACAGCTGTGTAACAGATCTCACCTTTTGGACCTATGTATCTGTTCATGTTATTATATCCAGCCCCTGTATAGCAAATAAATTATTATTGATATAATATTTCTTAAAACATTTAAAATGAAGCATTGGTATATGAGTTGTACATATATGTAATTCCAAAATACAACATGGAAACCTAAAAATTGGTCTGTGTCCACATTTATCCAATTTTTTATATTGCCTGCTAAGATTGTAATTCTAGTATATGGGAGCAGAGATACACTTGTGAGATTTAATGAATTTATATCCCTGCTATAAACACACACACACACTGTCTGGAGCTGGCAGGCCAAACTAATGCAAGATCACACAGCATGAGACATTTTTTAATCTTTTCATAACAGTTTGAGTGGCCCATTGGGAAATGTGCAGGTACTCCAGATGGCCACTCTGCCACTGATAGCAGCATTCATTTGTTATATTTCACAGTTTATGTTTTGTTGTTTACTAAATTATTGTCTCACAGCTAATGTCGTATTTTCATGGACTTATTTTGGCATTTACTGTGTGCAGATAAATATATATTTATATTTACAGTATATTAAAGATAAATAATAATATATTTAAAAATACATATTAACCATAATAATGATAATATACCATCACTGCTTGAATTCTGTTATAACTTCAAACAAGAGCCAAACAAACACACTGCAGGGTTTTCTGCAGGAAAAAAACTGATAGTTTTGCAATTGTCCATTTGGCAATTGTGGACTCGAGGGAAGTAGAGATTCTTTTGGTACTTTTTTCAGCCTCATGAGCCTTATGATTAACTTAGCCTCAGTAACTGACCTGAATCTTTAAAAAGATTACATTTCAAAGTCTTATTGACAGGTCGGTCAAATATAAAGGTCGGTCGGTGACAAAGTTCAATTTTCAGGTTTATCTACTTTAGTGTAAGGTAAAAGATCCTCTCAGCAGTTTTGTGAATAGATCTTTCGAGGAATACTTTCCATATCCCATAGATTGGGGGTGACACTTTTGTTTAGTGACACTGTGGGCTGATACGCTGCCTTCAGAATGGTATGATGTCCTTGCTGTTTATAGGTGCTGGAGCGGAACAACAGTATTTCTCTTCTGTTTTCTGGCACAAAGCCTTTAAGCAACTGTCTCATGAAATCTGATCCTCATGACAGCAAATGAAAACACACTGCATGGATGACTTCCACTCCGCTGGTTTTGGTTTCATTTATTTATGTTGATTATGCATTTCTCAATATTAATTTGTTGACTGATACATGCTGAGATGCCACATATAGTCCCTTAAAAACTGACAAGTTGAGTCTGATTATGAGTGTGTGTGTGGATGTACCAGAACACAGAGTTTGGCATTTTGAGTGTTTAGTGTGTACGGATAAGGAGGACACACATTATCGCTTTTTTCTGCTCGTATTAGCTAAATATTCTGCATTAAATATCAGTGCTGTCTTAAAATATCACTTTGACAAATGCAAATAGTAATGTGATACATTATTGAGTAGAGTTAGGTTTTTGCCTTTGCCTCCACCACAAGGTCAGAACACAGGATCATCCTCAGAAATGCTGAACAGAAGAGTAGCTGGCTGGAAATCAGTGTTTTGGTTCATGAAATGGGTTGGGAATGCTTTCAGAGTTTCCTTGGCTGCCAGTTTCTCAGTGCCTCAATGAGCTACAGTAAAGCTGTCCAGCTTCAGGTCCCATCACAGGTTAGAGTATGCACCCATCCACCCACTCACCCGTCCTCTCTCCCTGTTCTCCCGTCTTTCTCTGCGGGTCATTAACAAGTTATGTAAAGCTTCCATGAGTGATGTCTTGTGAAACAAAGACACAGAAGCCTGTAAAGTATCCAGCTGAAGAATGCTTAACCATCAATCCTTTTATTTCCATCCTGAATATAAATTAGTTTCCTCAGGGTTCATTCCCTCGTTCTCCCTCTCATCTGTCTCTCATCTCCCTCTCTCTGTCTCCTCTTCTTAAACCACAGCCAAGCACGAAACCCTCAGTTCTATTCAGGGACAGTGAGACACACCTCGCCGACTTTCAAGTTGTCTGTGTGTGTTTGCAACATTTATGTTTTTGCCATCTTTTAAAGTGCAAATGTGCGTAAAAAACTTGGAAACCCCAAATGCCTATTCGCTGCACCTCATTATGAAGAGGATTATTTTTAAAGGTCAGGGACCAGAAAATAAATGTATGCCTGCTTTTGTTTTAAGTATGTTGAATTGGTGTCCCGCAGTGGCTGCAGAGATGAGATCTCAGTTGCATTTTGTAGTTGTGGTTTCTACTCTCTCCTTTTTAATGGGCATTCATGCTGTGCTTCCTCTTGTTAAACATCAGCAGCTCATTAGGAACCCAAATAAGACTGTGTGGGTGTGGATACAGACACACACACACACACACACACACACACACACACACGTACACATGCTTCAGTCTCTCCATTGACACAGAAACAAAAATAAGAAAATAGACTTACTGTTGTGAATAACTATTACATTTCTGTGGAAATACTGAGTTATTGCAAAATGACAGTTGTGGCAGTTGTTTTTAAAAGATGATATCACAAAATGTAAAAGTGTAATACATTTACATCCACAGTATATTTACGACTCTCACGTCTGTACTGAATATACAGCTACTACAGCAGCCAGCCAGTTTAGGGTTAGCATACAGACGAGAAACAGGGTGCCTGGCACAGTCAAAAGGTAACAAAATACCCAGCACCTCTAAAGTTCACTAATTAAATTTTCAGATGGGTCTGGACAAGGATAGCAGATCCATGGGGATGAGCAAATGTCACCCAGGCAACCCACAAGTCAAGGTTGATCATACTGGGTTGCCTGGACACGGGCATCTGATTTTGAAAGACCCAAAACACCCAATGACCCCAGATTACATTACTGATGATGTCTTCAGGAGCATGGAAGAGATGTGTTTTATCTGCCTGTTTACCAATGTACTCACTGATAGACTTATCACAACTAATTGTAATAGGGATAACAAGAAATAATATTTTTGTAGTTCAAGAACCGCAGTTCTCATGAGATTTTGTCAGCTCACGTGTGTGTGTGTGTGTGTGTGTGTGTGTGTGTGAGAAGGTCAAACACGCTCTTTCTCTCTCTTTCACTCACACACACACACATACACACACATACACACACACATACACACACACACACACACACACACAATGTCGTATAGCCATTTATAACACAGACTTACTGTACACCTCTTTACTTGGCTCATCTACCATTGGCCAGTGGCTAGTGTTACCATGGAGATAAAGAGTGACTGTTGATCATTGCACTATATCCGATTGTGCACACTTACATACAAATGAGTAAATTGTTCTCTTGAATTAATGGAACAGTTTACCCTTCAGTAAGATATTATATGTTGCAGAGCATCAAAGACAGTCTAAACCTCACGTCTGTCCATACACATCAGTTCAGAATTAAATCTGAGCAGCCAATTACGATTCTCATCATTAGGCAAATGTCACTTTTTGTTTTTCTGCTGTGTCGACAAAGAAGCGTATGTGCACTTAACAGCCATGAAAAAGAGGGTCGAGGGGACAGATGTGATGAATGTGATTGCATTCACATATAACTGTGTGATGCTATAAATTTTAGAGATTGAAGTCAGTAATATCAAAACCATACACCAAAATGCAGCTGTGATCCAGCACATATTAACACGTGAGGTTCTCTGTAACTGTCCTAACTTGCTGCCACTACCCTGTAACTATGCAAAATGAAATTGCTATTTGGGTAAAATAGCTTACACACAAAAAATATGGATGTCTGTCAGCGCTCTTTTTCAGAGTGTCTGTGTGTGTGTGTGTGTGTGTGTGTGTGTGTGTGTGTGTGTGTGTGTGTGTGTGTGTGTGTGTGTCTGTGTTTGTGTGGGTGTGTGTGTGTGTGTGTGTTGTAGTGACATAGTGTTTTTGTATTGATTGAATCTGGCAGAGCAGGTTTAGATGTGTCAGCAGTTTTTCTGACCCAGAGCGAACAGGATAAGAAAGAGGAAGAGACAGATGAGACACATGGGCAGAGAGACAGGAGGCACATTGATAGGGTGTGAAGTGATTTTATTTTTTTTCATGTTTTTTGGCAACAATACTTTGAATGATAATGGTAAATAGAATTAAATACTAAAATTAAGCACTCTTGGTTTGTCCTTTGATATGATATACTTCTGATATTCTTCTGTTCTGCATTCATTAAATTTATGCTCCACCTCATTTAAAAGGATCCTAGTAATAGAACAATCTCTGTATTTGACCTCTTATTTAGAGAGACCAAAGGGGAATTTAGGGTTTAATGAGCCCCGCCCTCAAAACACCCCCAGGTGTAGATGCAGAGAGAGTAAAAGAGTGGGAGTGGAAGATGACAGGAGGAGGAAGGACAAACAAACACACACTCATGTCCCAGTGGGCCAGTATATCTAACACAGTGTAATTACAATGGGGAGCTCCTTTAATTGACTCCTACTGCAAACCCCCTGAGTCTGCAGTGTGTGTGTTTGTGTGTGTGTTTGTTTGTGTTTGTGTGTGTGTGTGTTTGTGTTTGTGTGTGTGTGTGTTTGTTTGTGTGTGTGTGTGTGTGTGTGTGTGTGTGTGTGTGTGTGTGTGTGTGTGTGTGTGTGTGTGTGTGTGTGGGAGAGAGAGGAGAGAATCCCACATGAAATGCTTTAATAAACAACTTCAGGTTAAGCAGTATAAAAATGTGTTTTGTGTAATAATTTTAGTACAGCTTTGTTTTCCTCAGAGGTATTTCATTTTTGGCTCTATTTTTAGGCTGTATTATAACTAAATACAAGTTTGTCTTGCATATAGGTTTGTATATGCTACATCAGTCATAAATAGCACAGCCTGTTTCAATATTTTGTCTCTAGCGGTTGTCACACTGGGTCTGTTTGATTAGTCCAACCTGACTTTGACTGTCTCCACTACCCCAAAGGCCAGTTTTTACTACTACTACAGATGTTTGTTTTGCACCTGCATGGCTGCAAGGGTCCATGTGGTGTTAATTTCATCTTTTGCCCATATATAGTACATGACAGTCCATACACAGCAACAAATCCATCCACCTCCCCGTGTGCTCACCATCTCTGTCTGCATCTGTTTTTGGATGTTAGACCCTGCTCTGCTTTTACACATGTTCAAAGAAAACACTCATCAAAGGATATTAAGTTTGTTGACAGTTTTAGGAATGCAGGCAAATAGACAACAAGGTACAAGCAGTGCATAAATAACATATAATAACAGATGTCAGTAATGTTGTGACACTGAACACTTTTCACTTTCTTATGTCTAATAATGACATTTCTAACATTTCCATTAGTGGACAATGTCCACTGATGCACCAGTCCTCACTTTGTGATTAAAGAAGGTGATCTGTTGATGAATGGTGGGCGCTACAGGCAAAGAGAGAGAAAGAGAGAGAGTAAGTATTCAGGTGCATTTATCAGTTGTGTAAATGTCATTAGCTTCAGGCTACATGTAATCCAATTTTAACACATGGCAAAGGTGTAACATAATGACATCGGTATCATTACACTGATACTGACTGGTCTGAGAGAGTGTGAGTGGCATGACAGATTGCAACAAAGGTGTGTAATGTAGGCCTGTTTATACAATGTACTACCTCGTACAGAACACACACACACACACACACACACACACACACACACACACACACACACACACACACACACTCTCTCTCACAGAGTGCAGTAATGCCCTTGTGGGTCAAGGACATCTCCTAGTTTCACAGGTGAGGGAACACAGACTATTTCTGCCAGGGATGAGAGAGAAGAACAGTCCAGAGAGGAAGAGGACAAGGGAAAGAAGAAGAGGAGGATGAGGAACAGAGGAGAGGAGGAAGAGTGGAAGGATGGAAAAAATAACGGGCAACATTAAATGGGAAATCCACCCAAAAAGATAGACAATCACTAACAAATATTCCACCTTGTTGAACTGAAATTGTTTCGTATTTTCAGCTGAACAGATGGGCAAACATCCATAGCAACCCATGCTTGAACATGTCAGTTTTGAACAACAACGATACAACGGTGAGATGCATCAATGTCCCAAATTCTAGTTTCTACAGTGTCTACGATTTAAGACAGATCTAAGACAAAACAGATAAATCATCTATCCTTGCCTCATTCCTGATTGAAATGTCCGTAACTCAGAACTTTATTAAAACCTGTTCCATAACCATCAATATGACAATAATGCTCTCTCTCTCTCTCTCTCTCTCTCTCTCTCTCTCTCTCTCTCTCTCTCTCTCTCTCTCTCTCTCTCTGTGGGTGGGTGGGTTTCCCCCTAGTTCTCTGACATTTCAGAGATTAGAGGTTCTTGATCTTTTATTCCACTTCCCAATCTCTGCTCACCACACCCTTTTTTGCTGCCTCTGCCCCTCTGCCCCCCCACCTTCCTTTTACTCCCTCATCCTTTCATCATCCCATGGTTACACCATCAGATGGTACTAACTGTGTGCCTCCTCCACCTCTCTGAAGGAATGGGCAATGAGCTGATGAAAAGCACAGGAAAGGGGGATGGGGAGAGGGAGAGCAAAGAACAAGAGAGAGGAGAAGGGGAGGAAGAGAACGAGGAATGGGGAAGATGAGGGGAAAAGTAAAATGAGTGGCTTGAGGAAAGACGGGAATGGGAAGGAAGGTGGGAGACAGAGGGAGAGGAAGGGGGATCAGAAGAGGTTAGGAGCGTGAACAAGAGGTAGTTTTTAAAGTATTTTTTACACTGTATTTTCTCACATTTACAATTGTGGCTTCCACACCTTTATTTACCACCGCAGGCACAGTTTCCTCAAAGCTGTTATTCTAAGATGATTTGAATAGAAATCTTTATTTTTTTCCACTTAGTATTCACTAGTTGTGCTGGTATCCAAGTCCATACGTGAGCTCTTCTCAATATAAGGAGAATTCTTTTATATGAATGCTCTCTCCTTCTCCTCCCCCTCCCTCCGTATTTCTCACATCTACCTCTTTATTTGTAATTGTAAAGCAGGAGACACAAGATATGCATAAAAAGTAAATGTAAATGCTGGCTTCTCCCTGTCTTTCCCCACCCTGGCTCATTAGTTCCTTCCATTCCTCGTTGTGGTGTTGTCTGTTAGATGTAAGCCTGATGAAATGCGGATGATTGTTGTTGTTGTTGCAGTTGATGATAACCAAAGCCGCGACCTGTAACTGTGTGCAGCTTCTGTCTCTGGATTCTCAGAGTCCACATAGTCTGTATGTTGTTTTGCATGTGACTGCAGCAGACTTTGTGAAGCTGTAGAGCAGGAATGGTGTTTCATACCAATCACATTGGGATTTAAATGATGAATATTTTGTGTGTGTGTGTGTGTGTGTTAGTCCAAATCTCTCATCGTCTATCTTGCTATTGCTCTTTGCCCTGCCTGTTTGCTCTCTTTTCTCCATACATAGCACTTCATCTACCATCCACCTTTTCTGTAGAGGTCACCATTAATATCCTATTCCTTCAGGGGATCTATGAATCAATAACTCAGAATGATATGTACGTGTACACACACACACACACACACACACACACACACACACACACACACACACACACCAGACATTTTATCATTTTTCCTCCTGATTTTCTCTTTTTCTCATTTCTGTCTCTAACTCCTGTTTCTCTCTCTCTCTCTCTCTCTCTCTCTCTCTCTCTCTCTCTCTATCTATCTCTCTCTCTCTCTCTCTCTCTCTCTATGTCTCCTCTCTCTCTCTCACCTCCATCTTCTTTGTATCCACCGCATTGTCACCCAAGTTTTAAAAATGCTGTCACCATGGATTACTATGCACAACCAGACACACCACTTACCAATCATTCCTGGTGATGACAGGGTTAGCCAGGGCAGCTCCCTCTGTGCCATGTACAGCTGGTGTGTGTGAGCTCCACTGAGCAGAAAAAATGCTCTTCCAGCACGCTGCACAACACATGCACAACACATGCACACATACATGCTCATACACACTGGTTGCTCCTGTGCTGACAAGCTTTTCAGTGTTCTATATCCCAATGTCAGTGTTCTATATTTCTATATATATATATATATATATATGGTGTACTATACTGTGAAAAGTAACAGTATATTGTGAATCATCAGTTCACTTTAATTTCTGGTTGACTAGAGCACCGAATGCCAACCCTAAATCACTTTCCGCTACATGATCTAAAATGTCCATGCTAGAATCATGTGAAGCTTCCACCAACTGGCAGGTTGTTTCATTATGTTGAGGAACACAGCAGATAGATAGAGAGAGGGCGAGAGATAGAGAGAGGGAGAGAGATGTATAGTCTTATTTTCTGGAAGAGGATGGAAGCTGCGAGACTGAGAGGGTTATTTGCCTGACCACTGCGAGCTAAAGGTATAGGCTAACCCTCCCTGCAGGAATGAGTGTGTGTGTGTGTGCGTGTGTGTGTGTGTGTGTGTGTGTGAGTGATATTTCCATCATGCTGTTTGGAGCTGCTGGTAGAAGCTGTCTTCCTGCTGTTGTTGATTTCAACCCCCAGACTTGTGTGTGTGTGTGTGTGTGTGTGTGTGTGTGTGTGTGTGTGTGTGTGTGTGTGTGTGTGTGTGTGTTCATCCTTTTGATTTTGTCATTGTCCTCTCCCTCTAACGTTGGACATTTTAGTCTAGTTTCAGTCAATGAAGCCAATCAAAATTTTAATCTTTTTTTAGTCATCAGAAGATTAGTTGACAAAGATGAAAATAAAACAGGGATTAAGATGAAGGATTAAGAATGCAGCTTTGCAGAGAGGGTGTCTGGTCTGATGTTATTACCTCTGCCAAGGAAGTCATCGTTTTTAACCTATGTCTGTTTATTTGTCAGCAGGATTATACAAAAGGCACTCAACCGATTCTGGTGGGGGAATGGGGCACGAGCAAGGGAAGAACCCACTAAATTTTGGGGAGAGTCTGGATCCTTCACTATGAATTTAAAACATTTTTTCTGAAGGCTGGTTTATGTTGTTTGACATTGGCTTTGGTGGAGACATTGTAGTTTTAATTATAGTTTTTTTTTTTAAAACTTCGTTTTAGTCACTTCTCTGATCAATGATATTTTATGAAGATTTAGTCACAGTTATTATCTAATGACTTCAGTTTTGTCAACATCTCGCCTTTACCATGGGGAAAAATTGTTGACAAGCATAAAAAAATCAAAGTAACATTTGGACCAAGTAACGTTTCCATAAGTTTGTTTTTGCGCAGTTGAATAAACAGGTTACCTCTTTCGTGTCCGATGCCAAATGCCGCACTAGATTTGCAGCTCTATCCATAAAAGTCAACGTGGAACTTTTTCATGATGGGTATCCATGTGTGAAGCCAAAAGCCAGCAGATAAATGAACCCAGCAGATCTCTTGTCAGGAAGAGGCTTATGTGGTGATGGATATCCAGCTCTCTCTGCTAAGTCTGTGGGAAAGAGCAGGAGCTCCACTACAGTGGTTCTTCTCTATTTTGGCCAAAGCCATCACTAACTTGTGATATGATTACTAGAAAATTATTGTGGCAACTACAGTTACTGAACTCACATGTAGAAACACACACAAACTTCTAATTGTATTTACACATACCAATGAAATATTGATTAAAAATACTAAACTGAGATGGTGGATATTGTCCTGGTCAGCAATGAATAATTGGCTAAAGATATCCGGAGTAACTCCACATCAAATTGAATAATGATTCCTACCTCTGTCTGCTTTTTCTCATTTTGATTATTATGTTTTTACTCTTTCCTGCTCTTTACACGTCCTTGATTATTGTCCTTTTTTTGTTTGTTTTGGTCTGAATCTATTTTCTCTCTGCTCTCTCTCTCTCATCATCAGTCACTGCTTTCTCCTTCCCTCTCTTCATCTTTCTTTTTGTAATATTTTCTCTCTACCCCAACTCTGTGCCCCTCGGGCTCATGGTTTGTTCCTGAGACAAAAATATCATCCATGGAGTTTCACTAATTAACTACTTAGTGTGTGTGTGTGTGTGTGTGTGTGTGTGTGTGTGTGTGTGTGTGTGTGTGTGTGTGTGTGTGTGTGTTGTGCTGACATGGCTCTCTCTCTTCCCAGGGTAACAATCAGTATGAGGTTAGCTCCATTTGTTGTATTTGTTCTGTGCAGTTGAATAAATACATGGGAATAAATAAATGAATTATTGAATAATATGAATTATAAATGGGACAGTGTTTTTATAGACAACACACACAGTGAATAAATAATAAACTTTTTCTCAGCTCCTTAGTTGCGGTGTCATAAAAGAACCATGTTTATTGAAAAATAGAAAGCAAACAGGACTGTGGCTAACTGATGCTAACATACGTTTTATGACAGCTGCAACATTTACTTGATTAATCACTTAGTTGATCAACAGAAAATTAATAAAGTAAAACAGAAAATATCCATTTTGATAATTGTGTAACTGTTAAAGTAATTTCTAAGCAAAAATGTCAAAACGTTAAATATTTGTTGGTGTTTGTGTCTTAACTGAATATTGTGCTTTGGACTGATGGTCGGCCAAAACAAGATATCTGAAGTCATCAGTTTGGACTTTTGGGCATTTTTCACTATTGAATGAAAAACGTCCTTATTTGCAGCATTTTTAAAGGGGACAAAATGACTTTGCCCAAACCAGTTGCTCTGAAACAAAACTAGTTTCCCTGTGAGTTCAAAAATCATTTGCCTTATTACCTCCAGAAATGTCTGTTCTTTTTCCACACTGCACATGTCTCAAGTAAAATGCTTATACCTTTCCAAAGAAGTGTCCATTTTGCTTTGTGAGCCTCACTCCACTGACCTTATGTTTATTTATATATAAATGAATGTATTTTAGGGAGCTACTGTGACTCATGTTTGAAATGTTGTGTAAATGAGCTTCATTCAGTGTTTGAACTGATAGCTTTAATTTGAGGTCTGCTGTACATGTTGCTGTTGCTGTACTCTGGTCATTGTACCATCATATCAGTGTCTCCTCATTCTGTTGCCTGTCTTGTTGTGTGTGTGTGTGTGTGTGTGTGTGTGTGTGTGTGTGTGTGTGTGTGTGTGTGTGTGTGTGTGTGTGTGAGCACATGCATGTGCACTTTAGTAGATGGATGAGGGTAATTTCCATTTGCCCAGGCAGTACTTTATCACTATAGTGTACACACACATGCGCACATAACACACATACACATACTGCATATACATACACACATAGCCCAAGGCACTACTTTATTACTATAAGAAACAAACACAGGATTCTGAATCAAAAGTAGATTACATTACACCTCTGTGCATCTCTCTCTCACACACACACACACACACACACACACACACACACACACACACACACACACATACAGAAATACATATTCTGCTAACCTTATGCACAAGCACATGTGAAAAGAGCATGGACACTTGTGGATGGCAGCCACAAGGGCAAACATACTGTCTACACAAGGGTAAAAGGTCACAAGGTGAAAAAAATCTTTACGCATATGGACACACAAACGCACAGATGCAAACACTCCAACCAACAGTGAAAGGGACAAAAAGAGTTTCTGTAGAAGGGACGATTTTATTTATTTATTTATTCATTTTTACCATGTCAGTACAGTGCATTGGTCTCATTGTCACATTTGTGAAATTAAGGTTGAAAAATTAAAATTATAAAGCTAACGCAGCACTGTATTGAGCTAAAGATGTGTATTCGAACAATATATTTTAGATTCATTTTTAGACTTAGTTGTCTTTTCTTTAGGACTCGCATATTCACACATTTCACTCTTATGCTAATTCCCTGATTGCATGTCTCTATGCTAATGACACCAGTTAAATTAGGAGTCTTTGTTCTGTGAAGGACACACAGATGGATGTGTGTGACTGCAAAGAGAGAGAGGATGTAAGTATATACAAACGTTATGAGCTGCAGATGACAGGGTAGCATTGGGTGTTTTGGTATGCTACATAAAAGTTCTGTTTGTTATATGATTTATTTAAAAGTCAGAGAGAACACAATCATGGCTCATAGACGTCAGAGTAAAGGTCAAGCTAATCACTTAAGTTACAAAAATCAGTTATGTTTCCACTGCATATTGAAAAAATCTCAATTCACATCTTGTTAGTAGAAATATAAATTTTGGCCTCTTGAAAATAGTTGTTGAAAATTATACTCATTATTAGTAGCTTCTGTATGTTAACAGCCAATTTCTGGTGGCTTTTACTAGATGAACCACTGATTTCTTAGACCTCCTGCACAGCCCTCAGCAACACACACTGTTTAGACATTTTGCTTAACACCACAGTAAAACTCTCAGCACTGCCACTAGATTTCGTAGTATTGTGTATTAGATTGCAGAGTTGCCTTTTTGCTTTGGCTTCTGCAGTAAACTGAGATTTGTGGATCATGGCAAATAGTGATAGCACAGCAGAAAGCTGGCAGACAGACCATAGCTTAGTGTTTTCATGTTCCGTGTTTTCTCGATGGCAGAGTATGGATGGAGCACACTCACCGCAGGTGTGTTTGTTTTCACCTTCTGTTGGAACAGTAGACATGGCTGTGTTGACATCATATTTTTATTTGTTCATTCCTAAGTGAAGCTGACAACAGCATCTGCAGAGAAGAAGTGAAGAGGCAAGGAAAAAGAAGAAAAATGTTTAAAAGTTGTTGGGAACTAAAAAGGGGGCATTTCTATAGTAACCCAAGCCCACTCTGCAGGAAACGATAAGTCTCGTTACCCTTTTCACCTTAATGGGAACGTCATGTAACATTGGAAAAACAGTATAATCTACACACTTGTGCAACCTCGTGCACGCAGACACAAAGTATCTCTCTTAAACACAGCTGTAATGGGTATGGTGTCATTATTAGGATGACTATTGATTAAACACTATCTGTGCCATAAAAAGACCATTATCATTACAACCTAGTCCGCTCAAAACATGCAGGAGCACACATGTAGTGTATAAAGGCACAAGCTGTTGTTGGTATGGTTGTAATGTATAAGCATTTAGGCATACCTGAATACACACACATATAAACACACACACACACACACACACACACACACACACACACTCAGGGATATACACACAGGTAAATGGATGAAGTGTTTGAACTATAACCTGGCAGTCATCCTGGAGTGGGAGATAATTGTAGTTTTACAACCTTGGGGATTATTGTGTGTGTGTGCGTGCGTGCGTGCGTGCGTGTGTGTGAGAGAGAGAGTATATAACCCTGCAACAGAAGACGTTTTTATGTAAAACATTCATCAGGCTTTAGCCTCCAGTGATATAGCAGTATCTTGAGAAAAGATGGACATAAGTCATATTTCCCCAGGTAGGATATACAGACATGTGACAAAAAGGAAAAACCTGACAAATGAGTGGAGCAACAGGATGATAATGCCTCCATCCATAGGGAACGAGGGGGTCACTGAATGGTTTGATACAAAAATTGTGTGAATCATATGCCATGGCCTTCACAGTCACCAGATCTCAGAATGGTGTAGAGTCCAGAGACGTGGTGGTGGCCCAACACCTTACTAAGGCACTTTACATTTGTTTTTCCTTTAATTTGTCATTCGTCTGTACTTTTGTCATGTTCTAAAAGATTCTTTGAATTTTGGAGGGTGATTTTACTTGAGAAGTTTTTGCATTTCTTAATGTAGACACAATTTTACCCCAATCTGCACATCCTTTGGTAGGACACATCCCGATTGCTCTTGCTATAGTTTGCTAGAGTCGCACAGGGTAGTAACAGGAAGGACGAAATAGCACGAATGTGTGTGTGTGTGTGTGTGTGTGTGTATAGTCCAATGCAACAACACATTTTATAGCTTAAAAAATTTGAAATTGCCTAGTCTTCCAAAAATACAGGCACTGTTGTTATTGTGCGCCCCATGTACATTCATCTTAAAAGCCCTAAGGTTCCTGTGTCTCATCTGAATAATCTTTTAGACATTTGTCCTTGTTTTATTGAAAGCAGAAAAGCTTCCCTCCATTAAACATGATGGAGGGAAGAGGAAGAGAGAAAGAGAATGCATTGATCAGGCATAAACTCATAGCATGGTAGTAATTTAACAATTTTTTTTGGTAGAGTATCATAAAACCCAAACCAGTGTACTGTGGTTGCCATAGAGATGCTCTCTGTACACCTGTCCTGTCTGACAATGCAAATGAGGTCTGCTCGTAACAAAGCCAAAGCATTAAAGTGATGCATGTTGTTATTTTCACACATTAAAATCAAGCGTGAGCCCAGTGGTATTCTACAGAGCAGGAGCTGATACAAACACACGGCAGGCTTCAACAACAACCTACGGCAAAAACTCAGCTGCAGAGATAAAGTGGAGAAAGTTGAAGATTTTGGCTTAAAGAGTGTTGTACTAAGCCATGGACGACTGTGCCAGTGTAACATGTCATGATAAAAAGACAGAAGTTAAAAATGCCCAGAAGTTGGAAATAATTGGGATCAGCAGTTGCCTGAGCGACCTTGGATAGGGTAAGCAGCACTGAAAATGGATGAGAGGAGAATTACAAGTTTCTTGGCAACCATCACAGTGCTAACATGTTTGCCCTCAAAAACCTGTCCAGACTATTTGTATGCCTTGGGGCTTACTCTGTAATGCATACCGCCGATGGCCCAATCCCAGTACTGCTGACATCTCTCTTATGACTGTTAGAGTTTCCTGAGGGCACGCTGTCAGACATGCAATAGCAACAACTGCTAGCTGTTCATCATGTATCAGTTTTGACGGAGAGAAACCGAATGAGGGAAGATATGAGACATATGAATATTTGAATGAATACTGTCGGTGAGTGCAACCCAACTGCTCAGCCACATTTATTAAGTCTATTGGTCTTTTCAAGGACGATAGTCTGATGTAACACAGAAAATAGGCAACAATCTTCCCTGAAGAGCCAAGTGCTGTCATTATTTTCATGCCAGTCAAACACTGACTTCATTAGTTAAGCCATCTTGTTAGAGGTGAGTTCACATTGGCTGCAGTAGTACAGTATCTGACTGGATGAAAAACTTGCAGACTTTCCTCCCTCCATCGATGTCCTTGGTGTAAAGAATTAATTAGGTTTTTCACTTTCTGTCCCTCTCTGCTTGTCAGCATGAATTTAATGGTATATGTTTAACAGCACACCAGTAGAAATATGAACCAGTATATGAATTTTGCTACAGTGTTTGGCACTGTAGCAGTATAAAATAGGGGACAGTGGATCCTACAGTACTACTGCGCTCAACCTGTTAATAATCAATCCTTTGACAAGTATCACAACAAATCATCTCTGTTGTTTGTCTCGCAATATTTCCTTCCTTAATCAGTGTTCATGTTGAGAGTGAAGGCTTTTCTTATGTAGATTGTGCGCAGTATTGTGACTAGTGCCTCATATTCACTACCCTGAGGTAAACACTTGTACATATATATATATATATACTTGTAGCTATACCTCAACTCATATACACACACAGAGACATATGTGTCTTTTCAGGGTGATGGGATGTTTTGTAGCCCTGGAATTCCTAAAACATACTGATCGAATTTTTGTAGCATGCTCTTTATTTGAAGTTAATATTTAGGTGCTTCATAAAGGCACAATTTAAATTTGTTCTTTTTAAGATGGAATTTCAGTAATATGAATCTAATGTAATAATCTACATAGTCACTGCTTTGCAGTTCATAATACAGACCTTAATGCTCATGATCAGTGTCTCTTTATGTTAAATGTGAAAGTTTTGGGTGCAGCAAATGCACAGAGGAAAACCCATTCAGAGCTGGCTGACTGCTGCCTTCAGAGTGGAAGGAGGAAAAGCTATTCCCCCGTGAAACACCCTTTGATTCAGACTATAGGAGAGCAGTCAAGCAGTAAAAAACGATTTCCGACATAGAATACTGCTCTGAAAACAATAACCAGTTCTTTTTATCTTTACCCACCCCCATTCTTCTGATTTAACCTGTCTTCAGACTGTCTGCTTGGCTGAACTTCTCTGTTTTCTTTTTTTTTTTTTTTTTATAATTTCTTGCTTACTTGTTTTATGTAACTGTCTTGTCTGCTTTCTTTCTTCCCTCATTTCTTTCCTTATTTTCTTGTTATTATACAGAAAATCAGTGGTCAGAAAAATGGAGTAACAGAGTGGAAAGAAACAGAAACTCCTTCGGCCTCTCAGGTCACATCTGTGAATAAGCGACAGTTGTACTGAAGCTATAGGCCATACTCACCTCAGCGATTTACTGCATGAACACTACTGTCTCTGTGTGTGGTCGGGTTTGTGTGTGTCGTATGCATGTTGTGTTGAAAATCAGTGTTGGGTGTTATGTAACCTTTACTGCTCACGAGTCAAACAGCTTCACATTTGAGAGCTCCTCCATACGTAGTACTTGTTAAAGCCTTCTACTGTTGGCCACTGAGTTGCTTTTTGAAACAGTTGATGGTCAGAAACATTGGCGAATGGCTCCTCAGCATTTGTCATTATGGAGGGAAGTGCTCAGTTTGTTCAAGATTACATATTTATGCAATATCTGCAGTATTTGTTCATTAACACTGATGAAAAGGAAGAGAAAGGATAAGGTTCAGCTGGAGCCTTAATGACGCTGTGGCATCTGTTGCATGATGTAGAGTTTATCCATCTGAGCCACCACAACAAGGATGCTTAAATCATGTTATCTTGCTAATGATATTCAAAATTCAACCTTTATTGAACAAAGGAGCTTACTTAGGAGTGTGTTTACAAAATGCCTTTTGATGGGCAACAGGAGAGAGTTAAGAAAATGGCCAAGGGATTAATTCTGCAGTCATGAGGGAAGATTTATTTGTTACTGTTTAGGAAACTGATATGATTTTATCACATTTATACAAGCATGTTTTTTTCTGCCATTTGTAATGTACTGCAGTAATGTACACCAGAAATATATGTCCTAATATATGTGTGAGTGATATTCAGTATGTTCCATGAATCAGCTTCCATAAACTATATGGGTGCTTGAGGTCTGGATGTACAGTGTATATGGGCGAAGTGTACTGTGTGTGTGTGTGGGTGTACTGTGTGTGTGTGCACACAGGAGCTTAGTAGCTCATCAGCTGAAAATGTGCCAACTTGACAAAAACACATGTCGACTTTCTTTTCTCATTTCTCTTGGAGATGATTGGGTATCAGCATGGAAATAAGTCATTAGAGAGCAGGAGGCAATCTTGTGTTCGATTGCTTACAGCCCGGGGCTATAGTGTGTGTGTGTGTGTGTGTGTGTGTGTGTGTGTGTGTGTGTGTGTGTGTGTGTGTGAGTGTGTGTGCGTGTGCGTGTGCGTGTGCGTGTGTGTGTGTGTGTGTGTTGGTCTTGACCACAATAGTAATTGAACCAAGATTGAACCAACCAAAGATTGAATGAATCCATTTAAACAGACCTCAGTGAGCCGCTGTAGTTTACCTGGATATTATTTGATATATCTTGCAAATGTTTTTCCGTGTAGTTAATGATTGTAAAAGCATATGATGCTATTTAACAGGTGTAGCAGGTTTTCCATGACGTCACTGTCCAGTATTAGACATACTGTAGCTATGACCATTTAATGGGAGTACTAAGGGTGTCGGGATATGATAGTATTAACGATAACTGTGATATTTAAAATCCACCTCCTACACTTGTATTTGAGTCTAATTCATTTGCCAAAAGATTAATTTGATTGATAGCATTATTTAATTTTTTTCAAATTTTCTAAAGATATTATGATAATATCATTATCATGAATTTGTTTGATAATCATTTTGTGAAAATCTGATGTCGTCTTTAAATTTGTGTGATCAAAAAGATATGGAGCCAGATTAAGCACCATACTATTTAAAGCACTGACCATTTACCTTTAGCCTCCAAGCTGCTGCAGTTTTCTCACTTAAAAGCCAGCCTGGCTGTCTCCTAACATGACTCAGCAGTGTATGTTAACATTTCATAGTATCACAGAGCAACCATCCCAGAATCCTGACGCAGTCCCTGGCAGCAGGGTCTAAAACCTCTCGGCTCCTGGGCCACATTTTTCAAAGCTGCTGCTTCTTACAGTTTTTCCCTCTATGGCCCTCCACTCGATACTCTGCTCGATGTTTTCCCAGGGTGCACCTCTCTAATTCAGCCCGCCTGCTCTCGTTCACGCTCAGCAACTTCACTAACAAGTTTACTAACGAGTTTAAACATATTTCTGCTCCACTTTCTTCCTCCCTTATTCCTTCCCTTTTCTGAATCAAGCGTTTTCTTTCTCCCTCCCCTGACATTAGCTCTGTCCCACCGACCTTCCTGCTGCTCCTTAACTGTCCCCTTCCACCTGTCTCTTAGCGTCTTATCTCCTCCTCTCCTCCTCTCCTCCATTTTCCTCTCCATGTCATTCTCCCATCTGGGCTGTTTTTACGGTTGTCTAAACGGAGAATGACATGTGGGCGTGTATGTGTATGTTTGTGTTTGTAAGTGTGTGTGACTGTGTGTGTGACTGTGTGTTAGGGGAGCTACAGAAAATTAAAGGATGGAATGAATTTAAAATACTGGTACAGTATGAAACCTTTTTTTTTTTTTTTAAATAAAAAAATATCAGAAAATATATGCATAATAAACATAGTCACATTTCACCATTGCCAGAATTCCCTCTCCTCTCCTCTCCTCTCTCTATTTCCCTACTTCGATTGAAGATTTATAGGTTTTGAAAGGTAATTTCTGTTTGGCATTTGCCTAGTTTTCAGGTCGTTTAATTTAAAGAGCAGTAACTTGACAGATAAATCCAGATCCTAAGATGAAAAGGGCCGGTACTGGGGTGGATGGAGGCTCCTAAGAGCAATGTGGAAAGTCAGTGCAGAAAAGACCAAAGAGAAAAAACCTTGTTGATAAGAGTTGGTCAAAAAGAAGTCTTTTTTTAAAGAATGTTTTGGGCATATGCTTCTACCAGTGAGTGTACAAGAGAGAGATGGGAGTAAATAAGGGAGAAAAAGATGGGGATTACCTGGTATGGCCCTACTCATACCAGGGACATTGCTGTTCATTGTCGGAGCTGTAACTACCAGGCTACAAGGGCATCTTAGAAATCTTGTTTTATAAGTATGACCAAGTGTAGTGACAACAATGACGCAAACACAAAGCTTACCAATTCCGTGCTACCTGAAATGCACCAAAAAAGAAATGAATTGACTTAAATGCAGAATAGGAGGGATAATAATAAAGTTAACTGCACTTTCAGCTATCCAGTCAGCAGGGGAGATGGACACTGATTTAGTTTGACATGTCCTTCAGATGGTACTGTAACTCCCCTTCAGACCTCAGGCTACAAAATAATGTTGTGGATTTTAACCACAGCTCTTGACAGGAGCTTTTCTGCCCGCGGTGTCCTAGCACATCAAAGAGCGCTCACACAGTGCACTCTGTGGCAGCTGGTGCGCACAGAACAGTTAGCTGACTGCTCCTGAGGGGTCACCTCGTCAGGACATAACCTCTGTCACCTACAGACAAACTGGTCTGCTCTGCAGTGAGGGACTCTTGTTAAGCCTCCATTCAGTCAATAGGGAAGGTAACTTAACAACAAGGGCGGGAAACCACATTTTAGGAGACTTAGATTCACATCGCTGATAAACTGAATCTTTATGAGTCTGTGCAAGTTCTCATTCGTCCAGGTCATTGTTATCTCTTTCTCAGATTAAATCGAAGGCAACTGGACTTGTATTTGTCTGTGGAAGACGTTTCGCCTCTTATCCAAGCGGCTTCATCAGTTCTTATGTATTGGTCTCTCTAGTCCGCACTAGTCTGACCAAGAAAGTGGAGTAGGACCCAGGTATTTAACCTCTTGTGGGTGGGTCCACCAAGGTACCTGTGAAAGTACTGGTTTCACCTGACCATTGTTGTGGTCTCATGTGGACGACTGTCGTTAGGGTCAGGTGAGCCCCTGGTGGATGACGATCGTTGAGAGTCGTCTGAGGTTATGTTGTTGACTCTCCTGGTTACCGATGAAAGGGCGACATTGTAGATGGGGGATAGATGGTGTGGCAGACCCCCTCCCCTGTTTAGCGACAGACAACAGCAAACATTTGCTGCCCGCTGCAGTCAAAAACAACCCTGATGCGATGGGTAAGAGTGAACCAAAAAGGCAATGTTTGTAGGCCGAAAAATCCAAAACAATTAACTGGAAGATGCAAAAAATAGTTAGTTGATCATTCTCTGAGGGATTGTCACGATGAGCAACTCTTTCACATACAAGCAACCGTGTGATCCATCACTCATATAAAAATATGGTCTATTGCCACTGTGAGGTGAAATGTGCACATTTTGGCTTATTTACAGTGAGAGTGATATTAATAATAATTAAAGCTAAAAAAGTGTGTTGATGCAACAGTGTACGAGTGAGGAGATGATGTTTAGCCTCGTTTTTTTTCCCTTCATATTTCCTCAGTAATTCTGAATATGTTTGTCTGCCTGTCTATTGAGAGATGAAAGTACCGTGATTAGGTCATAAATACTTTATCAAAGCATTAATAGTGCGCACACACACACACACACACACACACACACACACACACACACACAGATGCGGCCTTTGATGGTGTCTGATGGCCTTTGTTGTTTTTCCCTGATTGACAGTAATTGAACCGATTCCAGCAACATTAAAGACATAAACCATCCAGTCACAAGGTTTTTGAACTGACATGACAGGACAAAGCAAACCAATCCAACGCCTCCGATATGAGATGACAGGACCTCCCCGCTTCCCGCTCCCCACCATCCCAAACCCCCATCCATCCTCTTAGAAATGTGCCACCCTTATATGTTTCCAAAATGTCACTGAAATCATTTTGATCTGCCCTTCCCTCCATGAATACTTAATGTCAGTATTCACTGTGCAGTCCTGCAGCGGAGTTTACTATGAGCACACAGGTTAGTGTCTTTTCCTACTCCTGACTTGTAGCACGCATGGGCAAGTTTTAGTTTTGATTTAATCACATCCATCTTCATTTCATCTCAGCAGTAAAAACTAGTGCAGGTTGCATTTCTGAGATCCCTCTCATATTCATATTGTCATTGTGCGTGACAGAGATCAAGACCAAAAGAATAACTGAAAGTGACAGTTTTTATCAAATTGACAAGTCTGCAGAACTTCACCAGCTGAGTTATCACTTTAAGAAAAAATATTCAGATGATAAAGAGGAGCAGTGGACACGCTTACAGTGAAGATTTTGATTTAGATTTGCTTCTGGTGGTTTGATGTTGAAGTTATGAAGTTAACACAGTATCATTTTATCCATTTAACGATGGATGGATGACAAGTCTACCCTAAAAATTTGTTACCATTTAGTTATAGATTAGGTGGTAAATATATTCTTAAAGCTCTGTAGGTGTGCAGTACATAGCGGACACTCTCGCTGACTATTTAACTTCTTATTTTTTCTCTCTTTAGCAGTATTGAAGTCTTAAAGTCAGTGTAGTAGTTACTTATCTATGTGACGATGTAACAGCTAAATGCTGTTTCTTAGTCTAAACCTTACTACGGTGTTTTCAGAAGCTACAGTATGAAGTCCAAAATTTACCATCAGCTTGGAAAAGTGCAGTTTTTTGTTTTTATAATCTCCGTTCAGAAGATGACATTTTGGATACAGGGGGTGCTTTTGATCTTATTTTCCATTTTCCACATCAGAGGCTGCTCACCACACCCTTCACTCATTTGCCTGTCTTTGTTTCTCTTCTTCTATCTCACATTCGTAATTTCTACACTTTTCATCCGAATCTAATCATCAGAAATATTGGGTGTGACAGGCGGGAAAATAAATGAGCAAACAAATGAATGGATGTAGGGACTGACATTTTCTGCACCATTCTGAAGAAAGCCTTTGCAGACAAAATGCACTATCTTTTGTACAGATGCAGTAATTGTGTAATTCTCCACAAAGGCAGTGACTGAATCATATGTATCAGGCCTGTAATCCCCATTAAGAACCTGCTGTTAAGAATTTCTTCTTTATTATTTTCTGGCGAGCTCCTTTCGTTCCAGTTGGTGGAATACAATTCATTCGGTGGAGATGGATAGAAAGTAGCTCTCCACTCACTGTAACATCTCTCACTGGCCTTCTCCTAGAACTGGTCCCTCCTCACTAACACTTCAACACAATGTCACTTCATATGAACCCATACTCGCTCTATTTATTAATGGGGAGGTTATAAATAAACAGGTTAACTGTAGGAGGCTCTTATCATGAGAAGGAAATGCCCATCACCATGGTTACTGGTGGATGATATGTTTGCCCAGCTGTGGTGGTTTTATTATGTGCTGTTTCTCTGCAAATGCCTCACATCTCCAAAGCAGACTATAGACTAGATTTTTAGCTGATTAAAAATATGCATTCACTTGATGAAAAGAATAAGTAGATACAGGCAAGGAAGTGTAGGAACAAAGTGAAAAAGTTTAACCTCACTACATCTCCTGCAACAAATGATTTTCATTATCGATTAATCAGCTAATTATTTTCTTCATTAATAGTAATTAATTAATAGTGAAAAATGCCCATTAATGTCCCAGAGCTCAGTGTGACGTATTCAAATCGGTTCTTTTGGCCAAAAGTCCAAAACTCAAAGATATTAAGTTTACTATCATAAAAAATAGAAAAATATTCATATAATCATATTATATTATTCATATTAGAGAAACGAGAACCAAATTTTTCTGTTTGGCATCTTTGATTAAAAAATGTGAAATAGTTGTTGAAGTAACTGTTTCAGCTCTAAAGCCACCTCCAAAAGCAATTTAAGGAAAACATACGATTCATTGTCTAACGTCGTATTTGAAGACAACTAGACATACATGTAATTTGTACAAAGTTTTCTCCATTGTTCAGCAGTTGAGAGTATCGTAGATTCAACAATGGTTCACGTCTTCTGTTGGAGAACTTTGTCGTCCACTTCCAGTCCTCACTAAATATTTTGGGATAGCTCTAGTGGATGAAACTGGAGTTCATGAAGAGGCGAACAGAAAAGAAGATGGGGGTAAGGGGGTCGAGGAAAGATCAGACGAAGCCATGGGAGTGAAATAGAAGCATTTAGGAAATTATTCATAAGTGGTTTTTGTGTACTGTTTCTGTAAAACAGTGAGGCCCACTTGTCCATGTGTTTATGTTTATGTACTTGGGATGCAGAAGGCGTCCACCAGCCGGCTCTGCAGATGTGGATGTTCTGCTAGATTGATTCTCATCCCCTGAGAGAGATGTGTGTGTGTGTGTGTGTGTGTGTGTGTGTGTGTGTGTGTGTGTGTGTGTGTGTGTGTGTGTGTCTGTTTGACAGAGAAGGATCTATACGCAGCGGAGTGTCCTACCCCTTTTTTTTTTTTAATTCTCTATTCACTTCATAACCCCCCCATGTCAAGCGCTCTTGTTTTACATGATACAGACATACAGTACAACATGCATCATGTATACTGCAATTTATGCAATTTTTTATAGCATTTAGAAAACATATTCATACATATTTTGTCACTGATAACAGCAAAGAAATCAGAATTACTCCTTTAATTTTTCGAGACAAATTTCTCAGAAAATTACTTTTTGGGCCTGGACTCATAACGTGTGCAGATTCAAGTCAAATCAGTTTGATGAGGTCTGGTTCTGGTGTGAAAATCAGCAGGACGAGGAACATCTGTCTGTGGCTCACTGTAAATTGTACCCTCCCTCTCTGCATGCCTCTGTGACTGTCTGCCTCCTTCTCTGACAGTCTGAATACTAATGTTACTGAAGTTACATTTATTTATCTACTTCCTGCGTGGGAGAGAGAAATAACAGCACCCACTGCAACATACAAACACAAACCACAACCACAGAAAAACACTTGTTTACCAGCACCAGCTCAGTAATTGACACATCAAAGACACTAGTGTTTTTTTGTTTTTTTTAGCTTTCACTTCTTTGTTAACTTCTTTTAAGTTTTTGTGTGTTTACTGCTGATTTCCCTTTTATCAACTCTCGTCTGTCTTTACTAAACAACTTCTTCAGGCATTTCATCATTAGAACCATCTCTGCACAGAGAGAGAGAGAGAGAGAGAGAGAGAGAGAGAGAGAGAGAGAGAGAGAGAGAGAGAGAGAGAGAGAGCACCTCTCGCTTATTTGAAATTTCTCCCTCTGTCTCCTGAAAGCTTTGGCTCTTTCATTAATATATTTCGGAAATGTTTCTTCTAAATCATGCAGACCACCCTGATGCATTGTGGAAAGTTTATTCATGCAAGTGTTAAATCTTATCCAATGTTTAGATTTGTGATAAACTAAAATTCAGTCATAGTTCTGGTTGTTGATTTAGGAGGAAAAATTGGCTTGGCTCCATGTGTAATGTGTGTATTTTAGCACAATAAAATTGGGTATTTAATTAATAATACCCAATTCATAATTAAAACCAATAACAAACAAGGGAAAGCTGAAAAATGAAACACTAGAAAAAAATCACTTGTGTCTTTCATGTGTCAGTTACTCAGCTGGTAAAAAGTGTTGGCAATCCTCCAAGTATTTGTTGAGATTTTTGTCTGTACCAAAGTGGTGGACCAAGCAACCAGCACAGCCATCACTAGAGTCACAAGGCAACTGTCACTAGCAGGGTTCAAATTATGAAGATTGGGGGGGGGGAGGACTTGGAGTCTCATTAAGACTTGGCCCCCCCC
>NW_019525316.1:516058-518558 GCF_002814215.2 Seriola lalandi dorsalis
AAAAAAAAAAAAAAAAAAGAAGTTAATACAACAGTTACTTACCTGTAATCGGAGCCCTTGAATAGGATCTCCGTTCAAGGGCTCTGCCTATAATAGTAAATATTAGGCTACAATATATTTCCCATATTCATGTCTGGAAGTGGACCGTACCATTTCTAAAGCTTGATGTCAGCTGCACATCTCCTCTGCCTACCTCACTCCCTTGAGTGGCTCATGTCCTTAAGTGTCCGCTAACACGAATCATGCAAGCAAATGAACTAACTAATATTAGCTTGTTTCTACCCTTTTCATATCAGCAGATGTTTCTTGTAAATAAGTCAAAGTGTCTCTAACCCCACAGCTCCAATCTGGTTTCATTGATTGAACTCCAGGTTTGATAACTCCTGACTCTGATTAGCTTTTGTTCATGTCATGAACTGAGGGGATGACGAACTTTCTCCAGCCTACACTGTTATGGTTCAAATGATGTTTTCAATGTGGACAAGAACAATACAATGATTTGTGTGTTATTAGATTATGATTGTTCATTATTGTAACTTAGATGATGATTTTGACAATATTTAAGGCAGATTTATACATAAATGCAAATGATAATTAAGGAGTCACTTTCTTCAGTTTATGCTGTTGGTTTTCATAGAGTTTGAAATACATGTAACTAGCTCAACTAAACAGCTATTAGTTTTACAGCGTACAGTGCTGTTATTTGTGAAATTTTACTCCTCCTCCGCTGGTCTGAATCATCTCCTATCCTGTCCTGTCCTCTCCCCCTTTTCCCTTTACGGTGATACATCTGTTTCAGACCATTATTCCAAAGGAATTACTGAATGTATTTTGTGAAGTGTTATCCTCTCTGTCTGTCTGTTGTTTGAAGAATACTGTCTTTAAACATTTATTCTTTTTCACTCTCTCTTTTTCACAGATCCTCGGCAAAACAAACATTTCACATGCTCGATTAAAAATGATTGCACATGATCACTGAAACATTGTGTTATCTTAGGTGATAAATAGAGTGCAGTTACTATACGATGTACCTCAATATTATAAATTTCAAAGCAAGTCGTGTTAGGTGCAACAGATATATAAAAATGTTCAGAACATATGATGAAAGTTACTGTTGGTTCCCTGAGGCGATTTAACGAATAATCTTTTTCTCTCTCGTCTCCACTTTTGTTTTTCCTCTTTCTCTCCTTTAGGTGACATGTAATTGTTTCACCATCAGTGACGCAGAGCTGCAAGAGATTGGAGTGGGGCTGTATCCGAGGTAACACACACACACACTCACACACACACACACACACACACACACACACACAAAGCGTAATGTGTGAAGCATACACATCTGCGTCATTAATTTCAATCTAGCTCATAGTCTTTGTTATACGGTGTGCCTTTTTCTCAAAAATGCCACAAAATGTAAATGTAGCTCTGTTACCTGCCAGATCACCGCATCCCAACCAACCCCACCCATACCCCCCAACTGCAATAAACACACACACACACACACACACACCGATCCTTTCACTATTTTCTTGGCAGTTCTTTCAAGTACAAGGAAGAAGGGAATTTTTGTTTTGAGGCGAAAACTTGAAAATTAATGTTGACAGAATATTACAACTCTGTGTGTGTGTGTGTGTGTGTGTGTGTGTGTGTGTGTTGTGTGTGTGTGTGTGTGTGTGTGTGGAGTGAAACACACGCTCACAGAGCAAAGCGGTATGCACTGTAATCCCGGTACGGAGTCCTGGGTGAATGGGGTGGGATTTGGCCTGTTGTTGCACAGTTGCTAGTGTTGCTACACACACACACACACACACACACACACACACACACACACACACACACACACACACACACTGCAAGTATCCCAGCCAGTTTATCTGGCTGGTGCTGAGATGTCAGATGGTCACAGTGGCTTTACCAAAGCCCAGCAAAACCATGTGTGTCTATGTCAGTGTGTGTGTGTGATTTGTGTCGTAACTCATCCATAAATGATGGGGCCCATTCGCAGGATGGTCCCCTGCCTATTCATATTTTAGGTTGCTTAGCAACCATGGGTTTGCTGAAAAGAGGGGGATTATTCTGGCAAGGCTACACCTCTGTTCACCCCATCAGTCTGTTCATTTTTCTCTCTCTGCTGTATGTCAAAAACTCTTTTTCTTATTTGCTGACTTTCTCACTCTCCTGTCCGCTAAGCTCATCCTTCTCCGTGCCTGTCTCTGTCTGCCTCTCATTCACTGCTAATTGGCCTATTGAAAGTATGATGTAAAATCCTGTCCTCTGAGCTCTTTATCAGGAACGAAACGATTCACAGCTTGATTGATAACACACACATTTATTCACTTGTTATAATCTACTCCAACCATGTGCTTCATATCACCTCAGTGTTACCTAAACCCAACTGCAGCTAAATCCTCACACAAATACACTGAAATGAAAACAGGAAGAACAGATTAATTGACAATATGACACAAAGACCAGAGAGATGTTTATGGGTTGCACACCA
>NW_019525316.1:521058-593558 GCF_002814215.2 Seriola lalandi dorsalis
TTCGAGATATCAACCCTGAAGAGGAGGTATGAACAAGGAAAAAAACAACCTCACGCTTCATCTTCTCAACATTAACAACATGAAGTGTAACTGTTTTTATTGACTGTGATGTGGCCTTTGCTGCTTTTTTATTCACAATATTTATTGAATGTTTTTATTCACTGTTGTTATTGATGGAGGGGCCACTGCCTAAGGCTGTTTAATGATACATAATCGGAAACCATATTAGATTCCATCACTGCATGGGCTGAATTTTATTGCACAAGTTATAATAAATGTTGATTGATGTCTAATGAACATAATTTTATTAAAGACTGTGGATCCGAGTGAAATATCACTGCAACACAAACATGACACATCCTAACTTGGCAGTGTTCTCTCCAGTTTTCCATACTTCATCATCCCTCCTGACTATATGTAATGAGATGCATCCACGCCATCTGGACCAAGACGCACGCAGTACCTCTTTTCTCTGCACTCAGTTTACACAAATTCAGTTCCAAATATCTTATTTGTTTGCACTCAGCTGAGGATAACCATGATCTGTAGTAAAGCCAACACAGCAACACATATCAAAGATGCAAAATAAAATGTAATAGAATGACAGTTCTCTCTGTGTCCAGCTCACTATAAGTTACATCGAGACGTTATCCCTGACTGAAGATCGACAGAGTCAGCTGGAGGACCAGTACCATTTCACCTGCCACTGTCAGCGATGCGACTCTCAAGACAAAGTAAGACACATGATTGTTTTTCATTCACAAAACTAAAACTAATTCACTAGCTATGTTTACATGCATGTAACGAGGTAAAACAGGCAGCTGACTCTGCAAGTCCGAAATCCTCTCGTAGCTTATTCCAAAGTTTAGGGGCGCTGACGGCAAAGGCCCTGTCTCCTTTGGTTTTTAAACCTAGACTTTGGAATGGCCAGCAGCGAACTACTAGAGGATCTCAGACTGCGTACCGGCTCATAAGGGGATAAAAGTTCAAAAATATAAGGAGGGGCCAGCCCAAGTCTGCCCTTAAAAGTAATTAAAAGAATGAAGTAAGGCATTAGCCTGATTAAATGATTTACATCAGTTTCTTATAGGAGCATCCCCATCAGTATTCCTGCTTCCCTGCTGTGGATCTCTTCAGGCTGCTGTGGGATACATGTATGACCATCATTGTGCAAATATTGCCATGAAACACTGTTAATTTGTTTTTGTTACTCTAGCATGAACATGTACAGAGATGACCTATTTGTCCAGAGAGCACTAGTCAGTAATAAATCAATAGAACTGACACAGTGATGTGTCTTACTATAGCAATGTGTGTCACTGGTATGTTGCAATATGAAAAACTCCCAGTAAAGTGGTTTAAATCCATTTAGAGGAGTACCCCACATATCACTGCCTCTTTCTCATGATGACTAACACACCCCCTTATATTTTCATCAGGGTGAGAAATTTGCACTGTGTTCTTCCCTGAACCAGACCTAACACAAATTTCTTATTATTTTAACTTTGCAAAAATTGTTCTTGCTTGAAACTTTTGGACCAGAAATTCAAATACACACACTTGCATGCACTCTATCTTTCTCTCGCTGTCTGTCTCTGTCTCTCTCTCTCTCTCTCTCTCAAACACACACACCTCTGCCATGCCACTGTTGACTTAAACAGTGTATCTGTGCGTAACGTGTTACAGTGTACCCTTTCCTGTCCTCTCCTCCTTCTCCTCCTTCACTCTCACATTCTGTCTTATCTCCTGCTGTCGTCCTCTTCCTCCTTGTCACTCTGTCACGCTCCACCTCTTCACCCCACCCCCGCCACCTTCTCTGACCGCTTACTGAAAAATGAGAAAAATCATCCCGCTTTCAGCTGCAGTTTTCTTTTCCATCCATCTTCATCCACTCCATCTTTCAGTTCCACTGTCTCACTGTCTTGTTTTCAATTTATATGTTTTCATTTCTCTCTCTTCTTCTTCTCCCTTTTTTTTTCTCTGCCTTCATTTCCACCTCTAGCTTTGTTCTCCATATGCTGCATATGGCACTTGGGTCTTACTCTACCACAACACAACCCACCTTTGTTCTGCATAAAACACATGCACAGACACACAAAGACACTTTCTGTCATTCTCCCTCTCTCTCTTTAATCTTCAGATGATGATGGCAGGCTGCTGGGCTGTGACCCAAAGTTGTTATGGCGACAAATGATTGTTGACATCAAACCTGGGAGATGGTGTTTGTGTGTTATTGTTTTTTTCCCCACTGAGCATATGCATGCTGTTTTGTGCGTGTTAAGATGAAACAAGAAAAATGATTAGTGTTATTTTAAAAAATCTTACTCAGACATGTAAACATCTTAAAATTACATTTAGATTAAGTCTGGTTTAAGTATTATTGAGTTTCTAAATTAAACTTTCTAAACTTTGCTTCTTGACTTGACAACTAATATATATGGTGTTGATATAGGTGTGTGTGTGTGTGTGCAACAATGTTAATCTGTAACACAGATGCATACACACATACACACAATGCTCACTTTGTCTACTCCTCAGATTGCTGCTGTGTAAGCCTGTGTACAGGTCAAGTATGTACATGAGAGTGTTTGTTTTAGACATCAGTGTCTACTTTCTGCCCAGGATGGACTCATGCTGTCTGGTGAAGAAGCAACATGGCGCCTGTTGAAGGAGGCTCTACCCAGACTGGAAGGACAAAAGGCCGATTCGGGTATCCTTTACATCCACTACATTCAATGGACACAAAGCATTGTCATCATCCATCATCTTCTGTACTGTGGGATGGTGATTAAATAAGTCGAGGCCTCTCCGCTAACATTTCATAAGCACTGTGATGTGACTCATTGAAACGTTAAACATGTCAGAGATTCATCTCTTGATGACCGCCATACTTTTATCCTAATAGACAGCTTTGAAATAATAAGAACTGTTGTATTTGATATGCTGAGTCAACGGGTGGCCTAAGTTTTTTGATATTTATAAATCAAGTTACCAGCAAAGTACAATCATGCATAAGCACAAAATTATAAATGGAAAAGTGTGAGAGGTATGTTTGAGTGATACTCAGGCCAGATTTTAGGAGTTCACTCATTATAGTCTTAGATTACAACTTAATGTGCAAAAGTAGATTTGTCTCAATGTATTAATGTTGCTACTCAGAGGTTAGCTCTGACAGTGGCTGGCAGTTGATACTTGGATCTAGTTCAGTGAATCAGACCCTCAATAAATTTGAAGCGAGGTGCAGTTCAAAAATGTCCTGTGCTTTCATGTAGGTAAATCTGACCCTTATCAACTGTAATTCAACAGAATGAAAGTGACAGACATTAAATGATTATGCATCTAAACCCAATCATCACAGCTTTGCAGAGTCCTCACTCAGAAAGATATCAGCACATGTTATATGAAGCTGATTTTCCTTATGCACTTATGAATGTGCAGGTTTTATTTGCACCAGTATAAATGTTGCTCTTCCTTAAGTGACCCTCCAGATTGGCAAGCACTTCTCCAGAGCTGTAGTCATTTATTGTCAACCGTTGGTGGTGACGTGCCTGATGAAAATCTCTACAAGCTCAGAATGACAGACATGGCTTTAGATGCCTCCATCCACCTGGGACACTGGGAGGAAGCTTTGAGATATGGGGAGCAGACACTTCCAGGATACAGGTGAGAGAGAGAGACAGACAGACAGACAGACAGCGAGACAGAGACAGACAGTGTGTGTGTGTGTGTGTGTGTGTGTACAACCAGTATGTTTCACCCCTGTATGGGTGCCTCTGGCTTTTAAATCTACAAATATATTGGACTGAGACACCTTCCTGATTCTAGTATGGACAACGATGTAAGGGACAGGGTGAGAGTAATTCATCCAGAGTGCATCTGAAGTGCAACTCCCTTACTTAAGGTAGATCTGCGTAACTGTCTATGTGGATTATTACTTCAAATAACTTTGAAGTAGTAAAGTCATGACGCTTCATAGTCATCATAAGTTTTCCAGATGGTATTTTATGAGTCTCAGACAGATTACTTGCAGAGATTCAGGAGATGTGGGCAGAAGCAAGGGATCCTTGGTATATCATAGTGATCTGTTGATAACATACAATGGATGCTTTGCTTGTTTCAGAGTTTGAAGTGGAGAGTGAGCGATAAAAGCAGTCACTGAGCGTAGAAAGACTCTGAGAAGATTTCCCAATCAAATACATTTGACTTCTTTGACCTGGAAAGGAGACATAGATCTGCCTTTGTTATCCCTGTGTAGGTGAAGTAAAGCTCATCTGGACTGGTTTTAGAAAGTTAGTGTAAAGACGATACGATAGACGGGAAAAGACTGAAAGAAAAATTTCAGGGTTTAAGTAAATAAAACAAACTGCGAAAAGCATGAACTAATTTGACAACACTTGTGTTGTTAACAGATATTCACATCATCACCTATTAATTGATCAAATTATGAGTTGTGTGGAAAGGCTTCATGTTGTGTGTTTAATATTGTATGTTTATGAAATCCTATTGCATAAGAAAACCCCCCATACTAATTTTACAAAATATAATGTGTTTTTGGAAAAGACAATCTTAAACTGTGTGTTACTCTTTAGCCCAGCTACCCAATTAAATGTCTTCAAATCTCTGGATGCAATGTAATAGCAGGGCTAGCCTCCTATCATTATATCTTTTGCATCAATTAGTTAGCACCTAAAATATATTGTTTTTAAAAAACACAAAGAGGAAAGGAACAAAAGAGTACAGAGGAGAAATCAAAGGAGAAGTAAAGTAAGTAAAGTGGTGATGTAATGAAGAAAACAGAAGTATAAAGACAGAGAAGAGGAGCACTCAGTGTTGGTAGAAGCAGCTAAACAGTGAAAGAAGAAAGATTACGTGGGAACAGGAGTAGATGAAAGGGAGGCTATAAGAGCACATGTAATGAGTAGACCTGTAGACTTACACCATACAAGATCTATTAATGAATTAACTAAAAAAACAGATGGTGTTTCAAAAGGTCCAGAGTCTCTAAACCTGCATGTCAGATTACACTAAATTGCATCAACATTTTTCTCTTCTTTTTCTGGTTTAGGTTGTCCAATCCCCACACACCCCAACCTCCTCCTCCTGCAGCGCATTTCACTTTTATGCCTGTGTGTGTGTGTGTGTGTGTGTGTGTGTGTGTGTGTGTGTGTGAGCGTGTGTGTGTGTGCGCGCATGCGTGTGTGTATGTGTATGTGTGTTAGGGAGAGAGAGAGAGAGAGACTAATTGATCTTTTGTGAGGGGCAGAGCTCCAGTGGCACAGCCTTGTTCTCACTCTGACAACAACATATCCACAGGAGGGAAACAGCAGCACAGCCTATCAATAAATAACTAGACATAGAGAAGCAGAAAGAGAGAGATGGTGATGAGAAGAATGGGATGGAGAGTTCAGTGTCATTTGAAAGAAACTGAGAAAAATGTGTCTTGAGGAAGCAGAAGCGAAACCAAAGTGAGGGATGGTTGTGGGCGGTTTCAGGGAGGGAGCAGAGAGAGGGTTTAGGTGAGGGTGGAAGTGAGCAGGAGATAAAAGAAAAATGAAGGAGGGGCAGAGGAGTGTGGGGTGAAGGACGATCGACAACCTGGCAAAGAATACAGGAGGGAAGACAAGTGGGAAAAAATGAAGGAAGTAAAATTAGAGTGAAGAAAGAAAGTTTTATAGAATAGTGAATTATAAAATGAGGAAAATGTTCAAAAAGAGGATGAGAGGAATGCACAGGAGTGTTATCCTGGCAAGGAGAAATACAATATGAGAGAGAAAACGTTCAGGAGAAATAAGTGAGAGAGTGGGAGGAGGATCTTCCATATTCATCTCCTATCTTCCTCTGGGCTCTTCAGATGAAGAAAGATAGCTGCAGGAGTTCTCTGTCTCTCTCTTTCCCCTGTCCTTCCCCTCATTCTGTATTCCTTTCTTCTTTCTCTCTCTATGCAGGTCTTTTTTTTCTGCTTTTACTATTCAGTTTCTGATGTATAGTGAGGGTTTTTCTCTGCATCAGTGTACAAATAATGCACGATGGCTTATTGAATGTCTCTATGCTGCACATATTTTACTGCTACTGACATGCTCACAAAGGCATACACACACGCATGATTACATGAATGCATTCATGTATTTGTGAAAATGTAGATGTGTATCAACAAGTGTATTGTGCATTTGCACAAATGAAGTAAATATTCTTCTAGATTTCTGAAGATCCCAAGGATTTCTGCAGCACCGCACTAATAGAGAGCAACAGTTAAAACTTTTTCAGCACTGTACAGCTTCAGTGATTGAAGGCCCCTGACCAGAAATGAACCTGGGACACCACGGTTCATGGCCGGTGGCCCAAACCTGTGGCATAATTACAGCACTGTTGTTACCATTCTCTGGTGAAGATGACAGCCACTCTGGGAAATCACTGACGAAACAAATGAAAGTACTGCAGTGATTTAGTATTGCGCTTTCTGTCTTGTCGAGTGTCTCACAAGATAGGCATTTAAAAAAGAGATCAAAAAAGATGTTACAGAGAAATGCTAACTTCATTATGGGTAAACTTTTACCAAAATGCTGGATCCTACTCTTCCCATAATGCAACCAAAAGCATACCAATTTGTTCCTAATTCATGCGCTGAAATGCAGAACTCCCCTGGGGTGTCAGCTGTAGTCAGTGCTAATGTTTGGATTTCAGAGTCTACATTTTCATATTTTATTAAGGAGAGGCTTATAAAAGGATACGCGTATAAATCGGTGGTCTCCAAACCTGTGCATCAGGACCTGCCAAGAGGTTACAAGATAGATATGAAATTACTGTTGCACTGGACAGAAAACAAAATACAATTTAGGGGAGTACTCACTGCTAACGTTTCCTTCATGATTTTGTTCTCCTTCGTCGGTTTTCTACTTAACAAAATAATCCATGTTTACCTCTCACAAACAGCAGACTGTGGGTCTTTTGTTTCAAACAAGAGTCTCATTAGTTCCACAGCATTTGCCTGGAAATGCTACACTTTTCCACAACTATTAATTTCTCCTTCTTGCCCCCTCTCATCCTCATAGCTGAAGGCGATGGCTTTCTAACTAGCTGCATAGAGCAAGACTGTATTTCTCTTCAATTTACTCTCCCGGGAAGGAAGGAGGGGAGAATTCAGGAGACAGCAAGTTAATGAAATTATTTTAATTGCTGCGTGGTTCTATATGCAAAGAGGAAATATAATTGGAGTTTGGTCTTGATGTGAGTGTGTTTGCATGTCATGGCTGCTTGAATCACTGGCTTTGTAATTAAATCAATATTGTAACTTGTTATTATTCATGGAGGACTAATGTTGTTGGTTTAGTCTTTGAACTTCCTATTTAATGATTCAATTTTAACCACAGAATCAGGGACCACCTCTGTAATTGGTAGGCTTGTCAGTTAGTAGTTTAGTTAGGCTCGAAGGTATGAACAAATGGGCTATTAGCACTGTGAGTGCAAACTGCTGGAAAATTATCAAAAAAGCTCTAGAGTTTTAAATTACTCTGGTTGTGGCCACTACAAGTTAATTAACTTTGATTTCACTGGATTCAGAAAACAGATTTTCCTTTCCTTCCCATTCCCCTCCTAAATTAAAGAATGAAAAACTTTTAGCCTAAGGAAGTTACTGTTTTCAGTCCATGAAGAAATGATTAAAATGAATTTTCCGTTAATAGCAGATGCAAAGCAGTTTCTATTTACAGTTGATTGAATTGAGAGCATATTGAACCCTCTTGTGGTCTGTTTACTCTGGAGAGAAGTGAAATCTGGCAAATACACCAGATTATAGAGGGTGAAGTGGATTCAGATTGACCTTATCTTTGTGTGCATGCACGCTCGTACATCAATGCTGGCATTCATGTGTGTATTCATGAGTCTGTGTTTACTTACAGCTCTTTGTGTTGGAGAGAGAGGGAGAGAGAGAGGGAGACTGGGCTTGTTAAATGGAGTGGGAGATTGGAAATGGAGAAGGGTTTCTGCTTTGTCAGAGCATTTTAATGCCATTTTACAGCAGTTACATAAAATTAGGAAAAAAAATAATAGTGCGTGTAATCAAGAGAGAACAGGAAATAGAGGGAAGGTTTAAAAGGGCAACAGAGGTAAGAAGAGGAATTGAATGGAGAGCAGCAGAGAAGAGACGGCCGACCGATATCACCCGCGTTAATCCCTGCAGTTAGCGGGGCAAAACACACAAATATAAACAGGTAGGAGCAGAGCAAAGGAGATGTGAAATGGGAAAAGGAAGCTCAGATTAATGGAGAGGGAGAAGAAAAGAGGATAAACGACAAGCAGAGTTGGGTAAATGTGTGTTTTGAAAACTCCGATGTTTACCGACAACAAAGCTGCTTCCTAAGAGTCCCTGATGTGTATTCATCTTTATAAGACCAGGAATGTCCCAGTTCTGTGTGTGTGCGTGTGTGTGTGTGTGTGTGCGTGTGTGCGTGTGTGTGCGTGTGTGTGTGTGTGTGTCGCTCGAGAGAGAGAATGTGTGAATACAAATGGATACAAATTCAGTTTTCATATAATTACTGGCATCTTAATTGAACAAATTTCAAACTGGCTTCATGAATTAAAGATAGAAATGTTTTCCATTGTGCGACCGTTCTATGGAGTTTTCTGTTAAAGAAATGACACTGGAGACGAAAAGAGCTGAATGAAAGAGCTGCAGTACCAGATATAGAGAAGTGGAAACTCTAACACACAAACATGCAGCAACACAAGCTTGTATATTCAGACAGACACATATAATGCAAACACTGTTATCCTTTTTTTCTTGCTTCTGTGGAGACAGTTTTCTCTTTCTCACCCACTCCTACTTGTGTATGCATCACACTTGCATACAGACACTGAGTGGCAAAGCAGATTAGTCTTGTCCACTGAGTCATCGTGTTGTCTCAGGTCTGTGCTGCGAGTGTCAGTGGATTGCCTCAGGCCTCAGGGTGACACAAAGCAAACTGACAAATTTAGGCAAACGGTTAAGTGCATATTTCTCTGTGTTGCTCCTTCCAGTGTGCACAAGTGAAAGTGATCAAACTTCATCATGTAATTTGATGTGATTTAAATGGTTTTATTTTTGGCTGCATGTAAAGAGATAGCTAGTCTGTGTTACTGAGTAATGATAGTTTGCATCGTTTCAAACCGTTCAGTCCGATTATTTTCTTATGAAGCTGCACAAAATAAAATTCTAACTGCCAATCCATTTCAAAAAGTCATCTTCTCATTTTCATGTTGTGTTGAGTTCAAGGACAGTGCCTGTGCTGGTCCCCATTTTTCAAAAAGAGATTTTGCTCCAGCTATCAGGGCATCACATTGCTCAGCTTCCTTGGGAAAGCTCATATCAAGGTGCAAGATGGGAGATTGAAGATTGAAGATGATTGTTGAACCACAGATTTTGTGGCTTTTGATCGTGTCCCTCAGGGTTTCTTGTGGGGTGGCAGGGTTTTTGATATGAGCCATCCAGCTGTGTATAACCAGAGGGAGAGTCGTTTCTACGTGTTTGGCAGTTGGTCATGACGAATGTTCCAGGAGGAAAGTTAAGGATATGTCTAGACTACCTTATTTCACCGGCCAACACCTCATGACCCAGACCTGGATAGGTGACACAGAGTAAATAGATTTAAGGATAGATTATGCATTACAGACTAATCACGTTATGAAGTCATTCTGAACACTAGTTTATGATTTATAATTCTCTGTTTAGTATTTTTTAGCTAAAAGGGAAGGGAAGTAGAATTACAACAACATTACATAGGATACCAGAAGAACAACAACATAACGGGAGTACAAGAATAACAGATCTGTGGAAAGGTTTGGGTGAAACAGTTTCCCTTCTCTCTCTTCTTTCTAAAGACAGTACTTCCCTGATCCCCATCCGGTCCATGGAGTCCAACTGATGAGAGTTGGAAAGCTGCAACATTACCTGGAGCACGATGAGGATGCTTTGGACACATTCAAACAGGTGTGAGGGATGAAATGCTGACAGAGTTTCATCCATCCTTCTTATCATGTTGTTTTAGCCGAGGCAGGAACAACAGCTGAGACACTCTGAAAGTGCATTATGTTATTTCTACTTTCCCAGGCCTTTCATATCATGAAGCTCACTCACGGTGATGATCACCCCTTGACCACTGATCTGTTGATGAAGATGGAAGAATGTCGCGCTGAGATGGATCAACAGTCATCCAGCAGTCACTAATACACTGATACAATTACTACTTGACTCCTTTTCATGTAACTCAATGTACAGATTTTATTTTCTGTCCTAATGAGTGTTTTCATTAGCTTCATCAACATCATTTCTGATAAAGTGAAATGAATAAAAATTAACATTCCTTAGCTGTGACTTGATGCAGTTTTATATTAATAATTAATAGCTACTGAGCAAAATCATATCTAACAACATAAAATATTATAAGTCTGTAAATAACTTGTGTGGACACATTGACATTGAGGCCATGATGCTTGCAGTTTTGGTTTGTTTTGTAGCCTCTTATTCTCTGTTTAACTTAGTTTCTCTAGTCTCTCTCTCTCTCTCTCTCTCTCTCTCTCTACCCCCTCTCTCTTTCTGTTTGTGTGACAGAGAGACAGAGAGGGAGTTTGTACGCCCCTGTCTCCTGTGTGTAATCTGTACATTCCATCGTGATGAATGATCTCATGGCCATAGTGTGTGTGTGTGTGTGTGTGTGTGTGTGTGTGTGTGTGTGTGTGTGTGTGTGTGTGTGTGTGTGTGTTGTTTTAGAAAAGTCAGGTTTTCAAAACATCCATCTTTCCTCTATACATATCCATCACACACACTTCCCATGTTAATCTCTGTTTTTGTGTGTTCCTCAGTCAGTGTGTGACCTCCAAATTAAGCCCAGAGTGTGTCTGGGATGGAATGTGCTTATGGGTCTCTCTCTCTCTCTGTCTCTCTCTCTCTCTCTCTCTCTCTCTCTCTCTCTCTCTCTCTCTCACACACACACACTTACTATGTTAATCCCAAAATTCTACCATTTGCAAACTGATGACAGCACACTGGATTAGAGTGATGTTGTGTTGCTTTAAGGTTACAAATAATAAGGTTTTGCTTTTCCAACACCTTTTTCCCTCTCAGTACTGAGACATGTTAAAAAACCCAAATCCTTCATCCATCCTGGTTTAGTCAGCTGTTCAGTGTTATTTCATCATAAAAAGTTTTTGTTAATTACAGAATTACAGATGTTATGGCAGCAACAGTAAGTTCTTCAGATTTGTTTTCCCAGTACGTGAAAGAGTTTAGGCTTACTGAACCTTGAGGAGATTGAATGAAATTCATGTGAACGCTGAAAGAAGACGTGCAGTAATGAAAATAATGTAGTGGACTGAACAGTTTGTCCTGCTGTACAACACTGATGTGTCTACCTCCATTACTCACTTCATTGCTTCTGTTGCTTTCTGTCTCTCACTCTCCTCTCACCTCATAACAGCCATCAAATTAGATTTACTATCGCTTAACCATAACCGTCTACCTCTCTCCCTCTCTCCCTCTCTGTCACTCACTGTCTCTCTCCCCCGTTTTCTGGCTCTCTCTCATTCCTCAAAGGCTTTCAAATTAAATTCACTATTCGTGGGTGTTTCGTCTCTCTCTTTCACTCACCCTCCTGCAATTTACTCTCCCCCATTTTCAATTTTCACTTTCATTCTGGAGACACTCCCTCTCTTTGTGTTTCTCCCTCTGTACTACCACTTCACCTCTACTATCTCTCACCTCTCTCACCCTTCTACCACCTCGCTCTCCCCCTCTTTATCTTCACGTATCTCCTCTCTATTCTTACTGTGCCTTTACTGAAACTCAGTCTGTAATCTAAATGTAACGCCACCACTAAAATTGAAGACACAGGAGTGGAACCTCACTCCCCAGTTGACTGGCAGGCCTCACTAACTCACTAACGTTATTTAACATCTGTAATGGTGTTTTAAAGTATTTGTAATCATGAAATGCGCATTATATAATTTACTATCGCTATGGAACAAAACAATAATAACGGACGGTGTTTGGTGACGTCATGAAGAAGCATGTGGTCATGGGAGTTGATGTCTTCACCATCATTGCTGTCATTGCAGTCAGCTCCTACTTAGGATTCCTTTGGTGTCAATCATTAAATCGTTAAATCTGGTAAAAACACTGAAAGCAGTTTCATGTTAAAAATCTGTGTTTCTCAGATGCTGTTCGGTGGACACAGGAAGTCTTGGAGCTGCCGCTAACGTTTGCTCAGCTTGTTTCACTGATAACTTAAGATCCAGACATCCGATGACTAAAATCCTCCATCCACTCAGACAACAACGACGTCGAGGCATGTGCAAAGGGGATAATTACAGATTTCTCTAAGTTTGAAAATGGATGGAAATATTTGGGATAGTGTAAGTACACAACTCAACAAAATACAGTATATAACATGGCTCTAGTCATTTTTGGACATTTTAATGTAGAAAGTTACATATTATACCTTTAAGTTAACTGTTAAATTTTACTCTTGAATACACCATAAGATTACAAATTCAGCCTTAAAAATGTGAAAATCACCAGGTAACAGTAGTTCACTTTTTATCATTCACCCCTCAGCTGCCGGTTCTTCATACAGAGACATACTGTCGTTTGAAGATGTAATAACAGCCAGAGATAGTAGATTTTATCCCATGTATCATTTCTCAATGGTCATCCTGCATTTCATGGTTCAGTGATAAGGAGCTGGTGGAGATTAACATATGTTTATGATATTCGTCTAACCTCTCATCTTGAATGAAAAGGCAAAACAAACCGTATCTCGCCATTAACCCTACGTCTCCATCACATCCTCCATCATCACCTTTCCATCTTTCTTTGAACCGAGATCGCGCTTCTTCATTATCAGAGCAGGCTCTTGAAACCAAAGGACTGCTGAGCTGAACAGTAGCTGCCTCTATTACAGCTACCTGAAGACATTTAAAACTTTACCATGAACCCTTTGTAGTAATGTTAAGCCATGTTAGCTGTAATGGCTCTAGCAATGCGAATGCCGGTCGGTCAGTGCACCACTCTGCTCCAGGTTAGAAAGATTGCCATGACACTTTGTGCAAACATTTATCATCAGTAGAGGATGAAGTATTCTGACTCAGAGCTGCTAACATTGATGTAGATTATTGGTCTTCTTATTACAATTGTCCTAAATGTTTTTACTATACAAATACTAAATTTATTTCTTGAGAAGAGCCACACCGCATTAGGTATACTTAAAATTTAAATAGGACCTGTGAAGTCCCAGTTTACATATTACAAGTGAAATATATTTCACATGTGAACTTGTTTGTTGCTGCAAACTTAACATTTGAATAAAAAAATAGAGTTAGAAGAGAAACCACCTTTAGCACCGAAGAGTTAATCAGAGGGATGAATGAATCAATATTCTAGTTCACTGTGTTCAGCAGTTTTACTCCTCCCAGCAAATATTGAAGTGCTCGAAATCCATGCAGGCAGCTGATTACAAATGGTTATTTTAAGTAGTTGGAGAAGGAAACTAACAAGAAGATTAACTTGTATGAACAATAATTACTTCAAGACAAAGGCTAAGTGGACCCAACAATTCTCAAATTAGCATCCAAGCTCAGGAACAACAACAGCAACATCGAATGCTCGACTTTAGCAAGGAAATGAGTCTCGGCAGGGCAGAAAATTAAACTCTTCCACTTGCCTGAGGTAAATGATTTAGCAGACAGGTGAGATTAGAAAGGAGAGCACTAGCCCATTTGGTGAGAGATGATTGCATATTATTTGTCAAAAATTGCAGAGGATATCACTCTCTTGCTTGCTATATTTTCTGAATTAAATGTTTTTTCTAACCTGCAATTTCAGGAGTCCACTTGTTTCCCTATTTTGTGTTCCCTAACATCACCAATTTTATTTCTCTTGCACCGCTTCAGCTCTTTCATGCCTCATTTCTATTCTCCCAATCTTCTAAACTGTAATCCTGTCCTTTATTCCTTCTCACTTGTCTCTCTCTTTCCCTGCATTTCCGTTTTGCTACCTTTACTCTCCTCTCTCTTCTCATCTATTCTCTACCCCCTCTTTCTGCCTTTCCTTCCTTCTCCTCCTTCCTGTTCCCTGCTGTGCGTGGGTGATCAAAGCAGGCTCAACAGGGCGATATGTCACCTAGAAAGCTGCCTACGGGGTAGTAAAGGTCCAGACACACACACACACACACACACACACACAGTGGAAACTAAGTGATATCCAGTAGAGTGTAGTGTGTGTAGAAAACGAGTCTTCACACAGATATATGTTGATGTGTCAGGAGAAAGACAGACTGCCTCTCCTGGTGAAGAAAGAGGAAATTACGTTGACCTGTTTTGTTTTTATTGATGTTTGGAAGTGACCCTTTTTTTTCAAAATGCTTTACAAAATTTGGCTTTTCGAAAATCTACCTAGAATATATTAAATAATAATAAGATTATGCATGTGGGTTTAATCCTTAATGCCTGATAGAAATCAGTCCTTGTGAGAGAGTTGGGGTCATGTTTGCATGATGGGTCATTTTACATTTACATTTACTCATTTGGCTGATGCTTTTATCCAAAGCGACTTACAAGTGAGGGACAACACTAAAGCTTCAGGAGACCTTGGTCTAAGTACTACATCTATTCAATAAGTGCAAGGAGATCAGGTAAAGAAGTGCGTAGTAAGTGCTAGTTTGGCGTGTTAGGGTGTTAGAGGTGTTAGCACAGGAGGTGCTCTTGCAAGAGATGAGTCTTGAAGAGGTTCTTGAAGATATAGAGGGACGCCCCCACTCTGATAGCATTCAGTAGCTTGTCCCACCAGCGGGGATCCACAAACAAGAACAGTCTGGACAGCGATTGTCTTGTATGCAGGGATGGCAATGACAGACGACATTCCTAGGAGGTAGCAGTGTCCGAGGAGGAGTAGCCTGTATCAATCATAAGCCTGTATGATTGAGTTCAAGTACATGGGTGCAGACTCAGAAGTCACTCTGAAGGAAAGCATTAGTGACTTGAATTTGATTTGGGTGGCCATGGGTAACCAGTGCAGGTTGATGAACAGCAGAGTGACATGTGCTGATCGAAGACCAGACGGGCTGCCACATTCTGAACCATCTGTAAGGGTTTCACTATGTGTGAAGGGAGGCCCGCCAGAAGGGTATTGTAGTAGTTGGGTGGCGTACTGAGTCAGGTGAGGTCAGATTTTTCTTTATGTTGTATAGTGCAAAGCAGCACAACTTCAAGACAGATGCACCAGCTATCCTTCTCTGACAACATGGTCAGACAACATGGTCAGAGAAGGATAGCTGGTTAATCGAACATGACAGCCAGGTTCCTCGGGGTAAGAGATGAAGAGGGGATTTTGATATTGATATTGTGATGGGGAGACTGATTGGACAGGGTGACTAAGAGTTCAGTCTTAGTCAGAAACTTAGAACTTAGAAACTTATTAAAAATATTCCTGTGAAAAAGTGACACAATGTGACAGATATCTCAATGTTAGCATCCATCACAAGATAATAGATTCCAGGGAAAGTCGACTGACTGAGACTCGAGGCAGCAGTGGAAATAGTTTCTCTGGGCTGATCAGTCATTTCTCAGGGTGACAGGGTTACACCATGTCTGGCAGAAATAACTGGAACACTACAAATTTAGAAATTCCCTGAGGAAACAATTAAAACCATTGCAGCTTTGAAGTGATAAACAGTAGACTACCTGACAGAGGCATATCCCAAAAAGCCAGGGACTGTATTCAGTGTGTATTATGTTCTGTAAAAATGAAACCAAAACTGCTGACACCTTGTGTCCATTTGGCTGCTGTACATGGACGCAGAAACACAACAAACAATAGCTAATGTGGAACAAACATAAGACATGGCCTAAAACTAATTTTCAGTTTGTTGGTCAGTAGTTTTTAAAATGTAAATAAGAATAGCTTCATCTGGCTTGTTGTACATGCTAGCAGAAAGGCAAATAGGTAACTGAGCAAAGAGCCTACATGGTCTGCAGTAACCGGTTTGGAGCAGGTGGGGATGTTTAGCTGTTTGGATTTACTGTGGGACTCAATTTTGTTTATGAGCGTTAAACAGCTAAACACAGAGAAATAATGCAGCAGACTTTCGTGTCACAATGTATGGAGTCATAGAACGGCTGCCTGCCAGCTGTATTTCAAGTAGATCTTTTTTAATCTGTGATGAGTTTGAGTAATAAATCAAAATTATGGGCATTTCATTGGGATTGGGACAGACTACATGCCAGATGTCTGGCCGGCACTTTGTTGACTGTTCTGTGTTGAAACAATGAAGAGTCAGATGTCAAAACTCTTTCAATACATTCCTTTATTTACATCCCTCCATCTTGCTCTTCCATCAACACAATGTGTCAGACCACATTTCTCAAAAACAGTAAATCTGCAGAGGAGAGTACGATCACAGTCTTGACAGATGGAAACGACACACCCAGTGAGAATCCTGCACTTCATCATTTCATCGTGTCGTAAACTGACACAGACAAACTGGTTTTAATAAGTTCTGTACAGATTTTCCCACAACTGACCCTTAAAACTGAACAGAACTAAAATTTCCCTTACTGCGAGAAAAAAGTTTTGGTAAAATGTGGCCTGACCCAGACTTTAACACACAATACTCTTTAAAAGATGCTATGTGTCAAATTTCCAGATAACACAATATAATTCTTGAAAGCTCCTGCAAAACATTTAACATCACATATATCAATTTGTTCATTATTGACTGTATGTCGTTATTGTTTTTCTTTTTTGTCCTACAACATGACATAAAAGATTTTTAAGATTTTTAATGCACCTCGCAATGAGTGCATCCCTTTTAGCTTGGTTACCTCTGATGAAAAAGGAACTCTTATTCCTGAAAAGTCCGCCAAAACCTAAGGTGTTTTTCACAGTTATTGCTAGAATTATAAAGCGCTACCGTAGTTCATTTGGCAGTGACACATGGAGCAAGAAACCTCACACATAGCATTTTAAAACGGGAAACAAGTACAGGCCATTAAGCTCATCCAGAGGTTGGGGTTCCCAAAACATCCACTGCTAATTACACAAGGCTGTAGTTAATACTGTAGAATATACTGGAATTTCATTTAAGACAACACAACTGTTTTCATGCTAAATCGTTTTCTTCTTTACGTGTAAAAGATTAACCATCATTTTTAAGTTCTGCTCAGAATTTACTCGAATGAAAATTTTTGTTGTGCTGGAACCACATAACTGTCCTGGATGTGGAAGTTTTAGGAAACCCAAACCCATTACAATCCCCAACAGGAACAGCAGGAGCAAATGAAATCAACAGAAAATATATAAATAAATAAAGATGAGCGCATATATGTTATGTATACAGTATATATTTATATATGACATGGGCTCAGCAAAGTATGTACAGTTATTTTTCTTTTTCTTAAATGCATAGTAACTTTTTAAGATCATATGGTGTAAATAAATAAAAACATTAATAAGCACCTCTGCTCTCCTGAGCTCAAATAAATAAAAACTTCATTCATGACTTGCACAGTGAACTGGGAGATAAAGGAAACAAGTGGCGACATCACAGGAGCACTTTGCCCACCTCTGGCGAAAACACTTCATGGGTCCAGTCTGTCAAAGCATGTGACTTACTGGGATAATTTCCCACTATATTATCTCATGGCTGCCACTGTGGGTGTACTGCACATGAAATTAATAACTGTTATGTCTCTGTACGGGCATTAGAAGATCGAAACCTGAAACAGATAGATATTTTCTGTGTTTGTATCAGTCCAGTCTAAAATATAAAAACTGAGCTTGTTCTGTTGGATAAATTTAGCACTACGAAGCTTTTGACAAATCATACTGACATCACAGCATTTCCTCTCCTGTGAAGTCTATTCCTTCTTTTAACTCTCAGACTACAAACAGGATCTCCCAGAATGCTCTCTGCTTCCTGGGCAAAGGGTGTTCAGAGGGGAGGGTGGTGGATGTTGACAACAACAGACAGAGATGTAGAAGAAGCATTCGAAGGGTATTGTTCTGTATTTCAGAGGGAAACAGGCTCTTTCAAATATTTATATTTGTACAAACATTTAGATCATAAACATCTCAAGCACCATAGATAATAATATTAACAAATTTCATGTGATGCTATCCATCCAAAAAATGGAACCAGGCAGAGATCTATGCCTCATAATTTGGTTGTCACCCTTTTCTTTCTTTAGTTTCATTCCTTTCTATATGTTTTTAGTTGTTCCTTTAAAACAATGCTGGAACTTTTCAAGTAGGCCATTTGTAACAATAACTGTAGTTCCTAGGAAGTATTTCCAGTCTAATTTCACCACTATGTTCCAATATAGGTGTGGAAGCCCTGAAAGGCAAGTGAATTTTATTCATTTTTGCCAGCATAATTTCTTGTTTTCATCTGTGAAACCCCCAAGAGGCTAGTAGAAAAAAAAAAAAAGAAGATCAGTTGAGATAATTTTTTGTTTCCATTTGTGAAAACAGGTGAACTTTTTGTTTTTTTCAGGCTCATTTTTCCGGTTTATTTTTATTTTACATCTATGAAAAGAAAATCTTTTGTTTGTTTTTGTGCTACTCCTTTCGGCCACAAGAGGTTGAGGTGCACCGCTACCCCGCTCTAAATCAGACTAAAAGCATTTCTCCCTGTCTAAACTAGGGATGGGTGATCTGGCATATGATCTACCTTTCAGATGAATCGTATGGATTGTATCATTAAAATGTTCTATAGTTAGATAATTAATAATAAGTTCAATCACTGCTAACTAGCCCATTGTTAACTGTTAAACAGCTAGCCCGCTAACTGCAGCTGCCTATATCAGTCCTTGTTCTGCTCTGCAGGCTCGGCCGGCTCGGCATAGCACCACTTGTACGAGTCTTTCAGGGCTTCCGTATACAGGCCTTATAGAAATTCAATTAAAAAAATGTATATCAATGGGCTTTTCCTGTACCTGTCTCTTCCTCATAATTTCCTCTTAAATATCTCTACATTACTATTTCCATGATCGTACTATCATACATAGTCTCTACATGGTCCCATTGCACTCAAATAAAAAAGGATACCTTATTATAAAACACACACATTGACAAATCATTCAGTTTCTTTTAGAATAGAGAAGAACAACACAGATACAAATAACAGACAGTCCGCCTGTCAGTCAGTCAATGGATGTAATTAACACTGGATCAGAGAAAAACATTTTCACTTCCACTTTCATGTGACTCAGATGTTTCATTGCTTTGTGAACATGAAAAAGCCATCACAACTGTATCAGGGGGAATATATGGTATGTATGCTCCAGAGGGTCAAAATTCAGATGTGCTCTGTGAGTAGAGTCAAGGAAAGAAACAACACCACAAGAACCTAGCGTTAGTGTTTTTTTTGTTTTTTAGTTTTCTCTGTTTAAACACACATTACTCTGTGTCCTGGAAAAATCATGTATGTTTTTCAAATTCAGTTTTTGGTCCTTGCAACAGGTTTGTTGTTTTAAAGAGGACTTGGTGTTGGTCCTCTTGTTCTGTAGGTCGTCCTTTAACTTTTCTTTTGCTAGGGATCCAAAAAGTTTAAATTTAGCCTCATCTGTCATCGGTATACCAACTATGATTCAAACATACACTAATAGTTTGCTTATAACATGATAATATGAAGCACTGACCCACAGTAAAACATCACATTTAGTAATGGCTATAAATTCAAAGATTTTCCAGGGACACTGATCTTTTGTGTGTGTTTTTTTCTATGCTAGCACCATACTTACTGCATGTACACATATTCAGAGAGTAAGAGAATTGGTCTTGGTATTGAAATGTTCACAAGGCACTTATCTAAATCATTTTCTTTGTCCTACTGTCTTTCTCTTGGTCAGTCTCTTTTATCAACTGACAACAATACCAGGCCATTCTGTCGTCAGCACTCTGTATTTACAGTCAATGGCTCTCAACTGTGTGTACTCTAAAAAGTGCTCTTCCAAAATGATGGGAGATGAGTTGTTCTTTTTCTCTCCTTCACCTCTCCTTCATCCTTCTCGGTTTAAAAAATGGCAGTTTTTGTTCCCCTCTCCTCTTCTTTCCTCTCCATACATTCCTAAATGTTCGACTGAGTCCAAGAGGCTTCTCAGCAGTCCAATTATTCAGTTCTCTGGAAAAATGTGTTCACTTGATCACGTTTGATGTGTTTTTTCAGACTTGCAACCATCTGTCTGCCCCTTTGGGCAGCCATATTTATCTGATTCAAAGTAGCCTGTCCATTAGATGCTGTTCAGTGACTGTTTCTGAGGTTGTTTACAAAAATCTACAAGCTCATCTGTCTGTTGGCCTGTTAGATATCTCCATTCCTTTTATCCCTCCATCTCTCCATCCATCTGTCCTTCTGCCGACTTACATTTGGACACACAGGATGACTGACATGATGAATTAAGTGGACAGTCCACCCCTGTATCCCCTCCTCCATCTATCCAGTCATCCAATGAGATGTATTTACTTAGGAGATATTTTCAAAATTTGTTTGATTAATCAACATCTAATAGAGTCCAGCTGTGTGTCTACCTCTCTGTCCTCCTGCTTTCCTTCTCTCCCTCTGTCTACCGATGTCTTGAGGACACGTCGAAGCAGGTGATCATCATGAGATGGGCTTTGCAGAAGTTGACTCTGGTCTCCAGTTTGTCCGTCACTGTCTCCAGAGCTTCCAAATACTCCAGTGAGTCCACCTCGTAGACCTGATGTAGCTCAACTGGATATTTGACAGAGAAGCAGAGAAAAAAGTCACATGCTAAAATACTGTTGTATGTACTTTGGGTTAATTAATCAGTTCAACAGATACAACTGGTGATATTCTATATTTTTCTTATTATAAATAAATCCCACGTTAAAAAAACAAAAACATCAATGAATTGATCCAAATAACTAGTATTGTCTTCCTAGTTAAAACCTGATATAGCTTACTCCTCAGCGTCACAGGCATCCATTGTTGTTCAAAAACTGAAACACATCATTCAGCCACACTGTTGCACAGGCCGACATATTCCTTTATTATGATGAACACACATTATATTCATTTATTTTGAATCAATCTCACATACAATGTCCTGCTGTCATAACTATTCAGTCAAGCACCTCGTGTCAGTCCGCAGCTGAAAATATTTCCCATACTCTGTTTACTCCTATAAGAGTAATGGCTAAAAAAGTGAAACTATATATTTGAGGCCCATTTTAAAAGATGTATGTCTTAAGAAGGAACCAGTGGGCTCGCAAGTGTGTCATGGTGTGGTGTCAAGTATTGATACAGACTAATGCATCGTTACCTTTGTTCTTTTCATTGCTTTTGTTGACAGTACAAAATATATAGAATAATGCCAGCCTTATCCAGGAGTGAACACTGGTTCAATTAGCATTTGGGTGGGACCACCCTTACACTCAAGAAGAAAATATCAACAACAGGCTGAAAACCATTGGCAAAAAAATGCATGATTGCTTCTAATGTTTTTCTTTCTCATGAAAAAACGATTCATACCCGTTGAGAACCACTAGTGCAGAATACACAACAAGATCCAACAATCACATCATGGCGTCACTCTGTTTTTCTATCACACGCGCACACACACACACACACACACACACACACACACACACACACACACACACCTTTCCTGATGTGTCAGTGCTACACTTACACTCAGTGGTCCATTTGTGTGGCTCCAGCATCAGGTACTGTTTGGTTTGCTCCAGTTCTTTCTTCAGACACTGGTACTTAGCTCTGACTTCACTGATCCGCTGCTGGCGGTGCTCCAACAGACGGAGCTTGGCACTGACATACACCACCTCCTGACGCACAGAGAGAGGACACACAGACAGATATGGATTTTACTCGCCTTTATTTATCCAGGGGAGTGTGTCGTGAAACACATGTGCCTGCTAAACATTCACACCTAATCGACTCCAGTGTGACCGCGGCCGAGCACATTCGGACACTGAGCAGCTTCACTGGAGCAGTCGGGGGTTAAGTGGCTTCTTAAGGCCGCTGCGGGAAAAATCTATATTTCATGATTTTCTCTCCCTCCCTCTCTCACAAACCTCACAATGATGCTTGCATTTATTTGCAACAATTTCAGTCTGAAAAGTCTTAGGAATTTAGAGGGACACAGAGGGAAAGAGAATGTATTTTTATTAAAAACACTCACTATGCAGACAGAGTGTATTGCTAATGTGCACAAAATTGATTCATTCATTTTGTGAAAATCCTTACTGATGTTTTTTTAAACTTGTTGGTTTTTCTGAGGTCTGTTTCCTCACTGACACACACAGCAGCTCAGATCCTTGAGCCTCCTGTGTCTCTTTTCTTCCCCAGCTTCACCCTCTTCTCCAGCAGTGTCCACCGAAACACTTAGTGCTTTTTAATGTGACCCACAGCTATTATTCATCAAATCAATTTCATTGACATCAAGTGCAACATGCCGCTTGGCCACTGGGCCTCTATTCCTGCTCTTTTGCATTTAGCCTTCTCTAATTCTCTCCCTACATCCATTCCTCAGTCTCCTTCACCCTCCACCGCACCGTTTACCCTCACACACAGCCTCCTTTCTTTAACTCTTTCCTGCTTTCTTTGTTCCCTCTCTTGTTTCCAAAAACCCCCTCCTCAACATTATTCTCTCTGTCTCCCTCCTTTTCTCTTACTCTTGTCAGTATCAACATTTGTTTACCGACAACATGTATCTTTACTACGGACACTCATGTTTCTGAATATTGGAATACTGGTGACATGTCCTGTTCCTCCTCTCACCCATACCTCACCCTCCTCCTTTCTCCCTCTCACCTTGCTTCCTCCTTTGTCTCTTCTCTTCTGCAGCCGCTCGACGTCATCTATCTCGTATACCTTGATCTCAAAGGTTTCGGTCGTTGCTGTCGCGCCCCGGAGGTTTGAGGGAGCTGGGGGCCCGAGTGGGCCATCTACCCAGCAGGCACCTGGGCTGGAGGAGGAGGAAGAAGAGGAAGTGATGGCCTGTTTGGAGGAACGGTGGGAGGGTGAGGAGGAGGAGGAAGAGTCCAAGGTCAGTGCTGGGATCAGACGACGACGCTGGAGGCCTGAAAGAATAAATAAGATGAAGATAACAAAAAATAGTGTTACACCCACCACCACCAAAATGTTTCAAGACACTGAAATACATTTTGATACTATATACTGTAGCCTTTAAACTCTCTTATCATTCATTAAGTAGCATGAATTATCCTCACTCTTCAATGTTTATTCTGATACTGGTCTATTGGCATTACTTTGATTTTGAGTAATGCGTTGTGGTGAATTGTGCATTTTGTCAGTGGCTCTTCTTCATTAAATCTACTGAGAAACTCCATCCTTCAACTGACCAAATAAATGTACAGCGCATGATGCAAACTGCTTTAGCATGGCTTAGCTCGATACTCAGTTGGCTTTAATCTCTTCTACTGAATTACATAACTGGATCAAGATATTCTGCTCAAATAAAAACTGGCTTTATTGCCAAATAAATTTCATTTTTTAGTCTATACCGATAAGAAATAGGTTTTGATTTTTCAGTGTGCTCATTTTCTTTCTTTCCGAGAGTTACATGAGAGGACTGATACTACTTGTGCGTCTCCCATGCAGTATAATAACAGGCTGGTTGCTTGGCGATTTCACAGCAAGAAGGCTCCACAAAGTCACTGTGTCCGGCCAAGAAAAGGTCTGGCACATAAACACTCAACACAACAAAAAAGTAACACTTTTACTTTTCAGTTTTTGTATGGATTAAACTAAGGTGATAGGAATGTTAACTAATGAGATTTAGTGGCGCTGGTAGCCAGGCTAGCTGTTTCCCTTTGTTTCCAGTCTTTATGCTAAGCTAAGCTAATGGCTGCTGGCTGCAGCCTTATTTTAAACAGACAGACATGACAGAAATGATCTTCTCATCTAACTCTGCAAGAAAGAGAAGCAAGTATTTCCCAAAATGTCAAACTACACTTTTAACATAATAAAAACATATTGGTAGGCCCACATGTCTTAGTGTTGTTTCTCACCATTCAGTTACATAGGACCATTCAGGATGAAAAGGTAATACAAGAAAAAGCAGCTGTTTCCAGCTGTGCATGTGTCAATGTATCAATCCTCAGGCATACAGCAGATACAGTACTTAAGTGTCTTTGAACTCAACAGGATATCACTGCTGGTTCCTGCTTTACAATTTGCTTTTCATCAGCAATCAGGGAAAACAGGAAGATAGGACATGAACATGAAAGCAGGATATTATCTGAGGAAATAGATCATGGTTGCAAGAGGAGAGAAAAAAAGATGGGTGAATCATCACTGGAGAGAGGCAGAAAGAAGGTAACAAAAGAGAAGTATTAGGTGATTGAAAAAGCGGAAAGAGAGCGAGGAACAGATAATGGAGTGATAATCGAGATAAAAAGTTTAGTCTCTTTTCATGAAGCTCATAGATAAGAGCTGTAGGTCAGTCTCTAATCTGCCCACTACGCTAGGATGAACACACACACTCAAACATGCACACACATGCTTTGCATAGAAATTGCCAGCTATGTCGAATGGAATGTGAGTTATTAGATTCACGGGGGAATCGAAAGATAAGGTGTGTGATAGAGGGAGAAAGTGGTGATTTTAATAAGGTTGCAGCTGTCTTTTGGTCCCAGTGCAGCACAGAGGGGTCAAGCAGAGACATTTTTATTTCATTATGTAGTAGGAAGAGGCATATAAGGTGACAGAGAAAGAATGAGGGTCTGCAGGGAGGAGAAGGTGCAAGGGAAGAGAGTTGGATGAATGAGGTAGAAAATGTGAGAGGAATAGATGGAAAAAGATGAGACCAGGTGGAAACACGGAACAAAAATAGAGAGCGAGAGCAAGTGAATCCAGTCTAATGGAAATCAAGCACAATGTGAGACTCTGCTGGAGATGTGATTAACATTTCGGTCGCACAAATATCTTCACACATTGCTTCTGTCTGTGGCACATCTGTCCTCTCTTCCTCTTACTATTTATATTCTGTCTGCCTGAATTTGGGCCTGGATCGTTGTCGTATCCACAGTCTATCTATCTTGGACACAGACTCCATTACTGTCTTCACCTCCATGTAAAACAAACATAGGCTGTATTTTCTGTCTTGTTTCTGTCTTTGTGTCTTTTTGTGACAGCTTGGTAGTGAATGCTCTCTCTAAGCACAGGATCAGCTGTGGTCAAAGTAAAATGAGAGTAAATCCAGACTTATGCTGCATGGCAGGAGGTGAGGTTACATCCTACACGCATGGATGGAAAGGGTTTTTTCTCATTTAAATCAATAATCGGAGACACACCGGGAAGAGCTGCCTCTGTCCAATTTGGTTTTATGCACATATCCATCCTCTTGGTTAACCAGTAGAGTGTAAATTGGAGGCCACATTAGCAGGCTGTCTGTGTGGTGTTCTGGTGAATATATATTCATTACAGCTCACACCAGCAGATTCCTTTTACCATTTCACAGATGGCTGGTCAGGGTCACCTTTCCTACCTGGCTCCTTCTGCAACCACAGCTTTCTTCACTTTTGCCTTACCTGCCCGTTGCTTCCTCGTTGTGCTTTTTTACTGATGGATTTTCTTAATAGCAGTGTCTTTTGCTCTCTTTCTATCAGCGGCTGGTGGTTTTCATTTCTTTTTCAAAGCTTTGGAAGGCTTTTGATTAATATTTTGTCATGGCCGAGCTTGTCACGGTCAAATGCTGAACATGTGTGTCAGGGTTAGTGGCCAGAAAAAAGTGCATATTGATGTAAAAAGAAACTGAACACAAATGTCGTCCTGGCATTTGGTGTCTGTATTGTCCATTCATTCATCACTTCATTCAAATATTATTTATTCATAGAAGCTAAGTATACATGTATTTTTCATTTGATTTCAGATTTTGACTTTATGTTCTTGTTGCAGCAGGGTATTTGCAGTTTTAAGTGTAATATCGATCATTCATATAGCTTTGTCACAGATAGATTCAGATGTTCCTCTGCAGCTCAAGTCATTAAGGCAAATGCCTGCAAACAATAATAAGCCAATGCCTCTGTCACCCTCTGTCCAATGGAGTGAAAGCAATATTTAGGAAAATAGGTTGTTACCCGTGTTGCTCCTGCTCTTCTTGCTGCTCTTGGAGCTCCGTCTGGAGGAGGTGGTGGCTGTGCTGTGTTCACTGAGGGAGTCCTGAGCGGAGGAGGTACTTCCTGTGTTCTCGCTGCTGTCTCTCAGCATGCTCTCATAGCCACTGCTGCCCCCACTGTGGTAAAACAAAGCTGTCTTCCCCATGGCTGGAGGGAGCTCGCCACTCAGTACACTGCTGTTAGAGTCGAAAATGAGATCGCATTTAATAGCAGGTTAAACATTTTTTTTTTGTTTCAGCAGCACCAAATATATTGTGTGAGGATTTAAAACTTTTCATCTGTAGTTGAACTCGGGCTTGTACCTGTTGTCACTTGCATGGCCGCTGCTGCATCGGTGTGGTTTTCTGGGGGCTGTGATCTTGCTGTAGGGAGAGGGCAGCGTTTGGACCACTGCTGCTCTCTCTTCTCCCGGGCCAGCTCCACCACAACCTCCACCTCCTGCCCCAGCTCCCCCTCCACTGCGAAATGAAGTGAATTCATTTTCAGCAGAATATCAAATGGTCTGGCCTGGCTCTGTCTGCACCTCTTTATTGTCATGTCAGATATGTTATTGATCTTTTTCCTGCATAACAGAGTCATGGTGTCTAAAAGCTAGAAATTGTCACATGCACATCATAATGCTATTTTACATGGAAAATAAAGTAAAACTGACTAACCTTGCTCCTGCGACTCCTCTTTCCTCTCCAGGATCTGTGCCTCCTCCCTGGGCATGACTCCTGGAGCGGGAGCCTGCACTTCCCTGAAGAAGCTCTGAGATTCGACCGTTGACAGCCCTGAGTGGCAGCTTGGCTGCCAGGCTTCCCCCTCGACTGCGGCTCAGAGACTGGGTAGACCAGGATCCAGGTGAAGATCCCTGCTGCTGCTGCTGCTGCTGCAAAGGGCTCTGGACTGAGCTCTGGGGCTGAGGAAACAGATAAATGACTGATGTGGATGGCAGGAGGAATGGAGGCCACCGCGGCTTGAAGTGCTTGCATTGATTGATAAATGTGTTCTGTGTTTCGTCTTGTGTGAGAGTGAAAGGGAACCCTGAGGAAGGTCTAAAAGTTGTTGTTCATCTAGCTTTTTCTACTGAGCTGAGTGATGTAGGTTACAGGTGTTAAAATGGGTGAAAGTGAGTAAATTCACGGTAAAGAAGCATTCTTACTTTTCCGTTTGGAGGAAGGCTGGAGCTGCGGCTGGCAGTTTGGCTCAACGACTTGGTTGAGAAGCTCAGAGTCTTGGTGCTGGAGGCAGACAGGCTCCTGCCTTTGGGACTACTGGTCATCAGCAGCTTACTGACAGCCGAGATCTTTGACTGGCCGTTGGTTTTGGCAGGTGACTGTGGAGCGCTGCTTGGACTGGGACTGCTACTGAAACCGGGGCTGGTCATGTTTGCAGTAGGAGAAGATACTGATCCAGCACGGGTGAGGCTGCGCCCAGTGCGAGGCATGGTGCTGTCCCCCCTCACTCCTCCTCCTCCCCCTCTCAGGCTCTCGCCTCTCTCCAGGGAGAAGCAGTCATAGTGGTGAGAACCGCTGTGGGAGCTGTGTACCCGGCCCAGAGAGTTGGTTCTGTTTGCAAGCTGCTCCAACTTGGCACTGAAAAGTCTACTGCTGTCTATGCTGGAGCCTCGTTGTCTGGTGCCACCTATGGGGCCACATCCGGATATCCCTGAATCATCTGCTGGACTGCCCATCAGCGAGACTCCATGACTGGGTTGGTGGAGAGGGCTGGCTGCCCTGTTGCGCTGGTCAAGGCTGGACTTCCGTACCGGTGGCAGAGGTGGGATCCCCCCCTTCTTGTGGGAGAAAAAACCCTGTTTTCCAGTTGATCCCCTGCGGTCAAGTGTAGCCCGGGGACTGCAGGGAGTTGAAGTGGTGACGCCAAGATTACGGTACTCAATTCCATTATCTAAGCCATCATGTCGGTTGAGACGGTGCCAGCCACGAGGAAGACTGGCGGTACGGTGGATATCTGGGCTGTACATACTTGTCATGCAGTCTCCCTGGGCAACAATGGTGACCATCTCACAACCATCCACCACTCTCTTGAAGAAATCTGGAGATGACACTACCTCACCACCTGAACTACAGCTGCCATGATCCACACCTGAAAAAAACACTCATAGATTTTAGGAATTTAGAATTGAGCAAGTCTTTCATTTTGAATACATCAGTATTGTTTCTTACCATCCCTGCAGAAGCTCCGGTGATCTCCGGTCCCAGCTCCAGCCTGACTCTTTAAATGGTCTACCTCCCTTTTCTCTGGCTTTGCTTCACACACAAGCTCTCTGGACCTCCTGTCCTCCATGCCGCGCTTCAGCCAGGGGTCTTCAAAGCTCATCTCACTGGAAGTACAAGCTAAAAGTGGGGCATTAAATTTGCCTGCATCTTTCATTAAGCTAGTCTTGGTAGGTGAGGAGAGGATGGCTGGTTCCTGGATTGGTTTGACAGCCACACAATGGTGAATGCTTATCGTAGTCTTGAAAGGGGAGAGGTTACCAGGTCCTGCCAGAATTTGAATGTTAGTTTTAGCCATAGAAGGAGGCAGTTTCCTCAGCCTGTCTTTGGTCGGAGTTCCTTTTTCACTCCCATTCTCTTGCAGCACCACCTCTCCCTCCAGACTCCCTCTTCTCGGGCTGCCACAGCTTTCATAAGTTCCCAGCCCCTCGACTCCGAAGCTCGGGTTGGGCTCAGGATCAGCCAGGGCCTCCCCTTGCTGGCTCTGGGACTGGCTGAAGCTGTGCAGAGACTGGTCAGCTTCACTTCCCATGCTCAGATCACTCATCCAGGAGGAGACAGGCGAACCACAGTTAGACATCACTGTGGCTAAGGCTTCGCCTTCTATCCGCAGCTTGGCCATTGCCACCTGCAATAGGGAGCCATACAATCGGATGAGACATCTCGCAAACCAAAAGACAAGAACATAAAGTTTAAAGCACATAAAATCTGTCCTACTTTTGCAGTCTGCTTTAGGACACATACCCACATACCAAATGAGTTACTGTTACTGTAAATGCAAAGCAGTCACACTAACCTCTGCCATGGCAACAACCTCTGTAACTCCTGTGGTTGTAGCCAGACCTGCAGGCATGTTATAATCCTCCACAGCTCCATCCTCAGCAGTAGCAGTGATGACGCTGATGTGCTGAGCGCCTGAAGGGAGGGCAGTGACAGAGCCACATTCACTATTGAAGCTGATGATGCTTGTCGGACGACAGGTTAGGCCCTGAGTCTCCATGAGGGCTGCAACATCAAGGTCCTCCTCACATGCAGAAGCCACAGTGTACACCAGTTCATTCTCCCCAAGCGAGAAAGGTCCAACAGATACTGCGAGTCCCGAGGCTGCAGGTGGAGGAGAGAGAAAAGACATTTCTTCATTTCCTAGTTGTTCTTGATGCCGACGTGTATTTCATGTTACATATTTGTCATTACAATTCTGAGGGTTTGAATGTGACTCATAACTGTTTTTGGATCTCACCACCACCCCTTTCCTTGTGTATAAATAGCTGTTTTTCTGCAACTCACCGTCCTTGTGCGTGTCCATGGGTATCGGTGGGACGTCATCGTCACATAGTGTCTCAGCTGAGCCCAGGCTGGCAGACAGAGACGGAGTTGGCTCTCGCACTTGTGGGCTCATGCCCACAGGAGAAGTCCTGGACAGCAGGGACTCTGTGGAGGAACGGCCACTGTCTGCAGCCAAACTGTCTTCAGAATCAGAAACACACATTTGGCGTCATTACTAATTCTGTCTTCCAAGTGCAGAATACGTGCACCCACTCGTGCTCTGGTAAATTTAGGAAGTTGGGATCAGTCTCTGATGCCACTTTCAAAGCACTGGTTGTGCTCAGATCACTCGGTATGTGACTATATTTTAATATGCCTTTAGCTAGTTACGAGACTCTGTTATTGCCTTGTAGAAGGGTTGGTTTTTAACAGCAATAACATTACTTGCAGAAAAACCAATATGTTAAAAAAGGAAAATTCTAGATATATAATAGAATTGGTGTGGATGTGAATTATTCTCTGTCTCAATCTAAATGGATACAACATTAAATGAAAATAACAAATCTATGTAGAAATGCGTTATTACAAGTTGACATTGGAGTGCTATGCAACTGTCTCTAGTATTTAACTTTAGAAGAAAAATCACACACAGTGAAATATAACCATGACATTTCTTAGTGTGTGGCTCTTTAAAATACTATATAACAAACAATGTAAGAGTCATGTAAACAATGAGTTACTTATGTATATAAGGTAACTTATCATTTTATTTCCAATACAGAGTGGATAAATGTGATGGACTAGTACTAAAAGTTTATTTTGGCCTTAAAACTAGTTTTCAAAAAGAGAATATATGTTAACAAACTGGGAAAACTGAAATTGAAAAAATTAGCTTAAGAGTTAACTTTCAATTTCAGTCATCATAAATATCAAACATGTATTTCAGGCTTTCAGTAGAAACACAATCCTAAAGTATAAACATGTAAAAAGATGCATACTGTCAGAGGTCAAAGCATCTGTGGCCTGGCCATCTTGAGCTAGAGTGTGTGAGGACAGAGGGGGTGTTGCCGGCATCACACCCTTCTGCGTATACACTTTACACCGCTGCGACGGGGAGGACGGAGGCCTGAGAAGGACAAGAATCAGACATTATGGAGTCAGTCTTTAGTGCTTTGTTTATTAGCCATGTCCAACTCCTGTTCATTAAACCTGAATTAAAGGAAGATGTTCTTCCGTCAACATTATTGCCCATTGACACAGTATGCATGTGTAAACCACCTGTAGTCTGAGGTTTTGGTCAGGCTGGCGATGCCGAGGCGTGGTGATCCTAGTGGGCGTGTCTTCGCGTCAGCGTTACTGCACACATTCAGACTCTCACGGCTGCAGAAGAGACAGACAACAAAGGAGACATCATTTCAACTGAAATCAGATACATTCCAAAGGCTAATAGCAACATTTGCAAGAAAAAGGGCTCCGTCCAAGTAAGATTCACAGCTCTTGTTTTTCTTTTCCTTTGGGTAGCAGCACCACCTATCCTCACCTGTCTTGTAGGTGGGAGCCCTTGATCCTATTCAGCGGGCTAGAAGTGATGCTGCTGCTTCCTGTTACACTCCTGGTACTAGTAACTATGGAGGAACCAGAACCCTGAGCAAGGCTGTGGATCATCATCTGTGCCAGCTCTGCCTCCTCCACCACCTCCTTGATCTCCTGCAGCTGCTGGTCATTGGTCCTCCTCCTGGAGGCTGCTGCTGCTGAGGAGAAGGAGAACTGCACAGCACCTTCTATGGCACATGCAGAGCCTGGAGATGTTGCACAAAACAATGCTTTCTGAAGTAGGACCCAAAGGTGAGTTGCAAGAACAATAAGAAGGGAAATGTTGATTTGATGCTGAATTACAAAAGTACTGGAAGCATTGAAAGCCAGTTTTTGGTCAAGTAGGTGACACTGGGATACAAAATTTATATACAGCATATGTATTAAATGAATTGAAGCTTTTACCTGTTTTGGCTTCTGTTTCCAACACAGCAGCAGAGCCGGGAGCAGCAGCAGCTGAGGATGAGACAGCTGAAGATGGACATGGCTCTTGTTTGGCACCTTGTTTGTTTGCTGGGACCTCTTCAAAGGGGAACTTTGCGACCTGAACAAAGGGTCATAGTGATGAAAAGGCTTCATTCTTCATATGAGAATACAACAGTTTGATTTGACTGTTGAAAAAGGAAATTGTCCCCACGTATGTTGCTTTTATTTTGTTATAAGAACACACTGTTATCCAAGAGAACTTCAGTGGTGATGGATGAGAATAAACAAGGTTTTGTACAAACACTTTAAAATAATAAGGTAACACCTTTTCAAATACACATATTTCGTGAAACAATTGAAATCATATGCTTCTTGACATATATAGAAAATAACCACAGCAAACACAAATTCTGACAGCGAGCAAAAGGTTTTTTCAGATACATGCAAAAATGTTAAGCAGATACAGAAAAAACATTTTCCATTTGAATAAAGTGTTCAACTTGTCAAACAACCTGTCAAACTTCAATATATCATTAAATACAGATCCCATCACACTAACAGAGCAATGTAATTTTTCTTTCTCTAATTTGCATCCTAATCTAGGTTTGTTTTTTCCTTGAATAATAACAACAACGAAAGAACAGAAAACTTTCATTACCTCCTCGCTGCCATCAATGCAGTCCAGTCTCTCCTGCAGCTCAGCAAAGGTGTTGCACTTCAGGCACTCGGCTCCTTCCTCTGGGACAGGGGCCAATGGCTGCCCAAGTAGTGACTGAGAGGGCTGGGGCAGGGGCTGAGAGGGGCCACTGGGCTGGTCCTCTGGCTGAGGCGGCACCTGTTGAAGCAGAAATCAGACAGTATGTAATACGTATCCTTCTGAACGCTGCTGATTGTCTAAACTGTGTAGTTGTAAATATATTTAAATTGCCTTGCTCTGGGATCCTGCTGCTTGACTTTGACTTTGTGTTTGATGCTGCTCTGACGTTTTTCCTCGAAGCAAAGCAGGAATAATTGGGACAAATTCTGGTGGTCCCTCGTTGTCTGTCAGCTCTCTGTCCGACACCGCAGCCCCATTCGGGCCAACATAGATCACTGTGTCACATGACTGCTCGCTGCTCGAATACTCGTCAGGGTCACTGGACAGTCGCAGCAGTGGAAGGTCAGAGTCGGTGTCGCCTCGGTGATGGAAAGGACGCAGATGGGTAGGACGGCGCATACGGCCCTCTTCGCAGGAGCTCTCTCCTCCAGAGGAGCTGGAGGTGTATTGCTGCGGAGAGATTGGATGACGGGGGAAGTGAAGACAGAGTAGGGTGGTGAGAGAGAAAATATTCCCTTTTTAGATCTGCAGAGCCTTTAATTGACAGTTCACTCTGGAGTGAGATGGGAAAGATAGAGAGGAGAGAAAAAAGGATGACATCCATGCAGATCCTCGACCAACATGCACCCTACCCAAGTGACCCAATTTAATTATTCTCATCTCTATCCTAGACTGGCACTTTTAGATATCTCATGACTTCAGTTTTCTCTTGCTGGAGCTTTATTTTTAGAGGCCTGAAGCCCCCTCACTTGACCCCCTTTTCTTCTGTTGAACAATTTTGAAATAAGTGTGTGAGAAATGAAAGGTGAGAGAGGGTGTCAGGTGTCAGCAGCACTTTGGACACGTGGTTTTGATGGAAAAAGGGATAGGAGGTGATAAAATGCATGGTGTTTTGAAATCAAGCACAAAAGCGTCATCATTTAAATTAAAGTAAATTCAACTTGTAATGGCTCATGCAAAGCCAAGGTTTTGACATGACATGGACACTGATTAAAAGCCGAACAAGTGACTTATGTTTCCATCTGTCCACGGTACATTACCACTGACTGTAGCTGTGTTTATCTTGAACTTAATGTATGTAAAGTTTTAATTTTATGATAACAAGAGAAATTATTTCCCAATTTTAATGAAGCATCAAGGTTTGATTAAAACTCACCACAGTGACTTTAGTTTTCTTCTTTTTCATGCGGAGGACGCGGGAAGCAATCTGGATGGTAGAAAGGGTTTCTGAGAAATCTCTGGGTGAGGCAGAGATGTGAGCAATCATGGTGGTCCGGCAGTTCATGTTGCCTAGCGACTCCCTTAGCAACATGGTCAGCTTGCTGTCCCTGGTAACGCACATACACTGAGATGTGAGCACTAAAGACAGGTTGGAAACGCACACAGTTGCTCAAACGTGTGACAAAACTGGACGATTTTCTAACAGACACCCACATATGTCTGACATGTGATGAAGGATTATTAACAGCTCGATTTGGTCACAAGACAAGAAGGAGGCTATGGTAATACTCTATGTCATAATGAACACATGAAGCTAACATATTCATATAAATGAAGCTAAAAGATTCAAAAAGCAAAGTTTATTGGTAACTATTGATTATGTTTATTGATTAATGTTGTAAAAACACATGAAAGGTTGCTATTTCAGACTAAATCTCAAAAGAGGCACTCTGGATATTACGCAGTCTAATATTGGAAGATGATCTATCTCCCAGAGAGATTGTACTAGCAGATGGGAAAGTAAAACTAGGCTGTGTGTTTAAGAAAAGACTTTCTCTTGGGTGGGCTACTGCAATCATTCATAGCCTTTTGTGCATGTGTATATGTATGTGTGTGTGTGCGTGTGTGTGTGCTCAGGCCTGCAGGCTGACAGTGAACACAGCTCCTCTGTGGCCCAATACCGCATGCTGCTGTCCCCCTTTTCTAAAAACACAGCCTGCAGGCATGTCTCACACACATATGTGTACATTCACATGCACACAAACACAAATACGCATGCACACACTCCTATCTTGACCTCCTCTTTCTCATCAATGCTCTCTTCCTCTTTTCTCGTCTCCTCTCCTCTTTCTTCCTCTTTCTCAGTTTGCTGCCTCAGGCTTCCTCTCTCCCTCTCGAGCTATCTCTATCTCGCTATATCTCTCCCTGAGATTAATGTAGGTAAATTCATGACTCATGAACTATTCATTTGCCCGTTAATTCAAGTGCTAAAGATGTTGGATTAGACCTTGCACCTCAGCCTGTGCTGGATTTATAACCTCAGATCTACTAGCGAGGACTACTGTATGTAACATGATGCTGTCTACTAAAACTAGCCTTTAATGAATGCAGCTTCCAAATTCCTACATCACCATCATTACAGGAAGCTGATATTAAAGAGTGACCATGAAGTAGACGCAATACAAAACATGTTGTTTGCACGCAGATTTGTACTTACGTATGACTGAACAAATAAAGATAATCTAGAAATTCCTAAAGAGCACTGGAATTTCTATACTTATATTGCTAATATCAAGGACTGCAATTGTCAGACTGGATATTGGAGTACTGAAAAATTGACTGTGTCCCTGAAGTGTGCTGATAGAGTGACATCAATCAAAAACGCAGGGAGCTTTATGACTAAAAGGGGGCTCTGCCAGGAGAGAGAGATGGCAAACCAGATGGGAAGTGGTCTGATTTTGGACAAGGCGCTGTACTGAGTCCCTTATGAGGAGGGTTGGCATTTAGTGAATCTGTGATTAGCATTTAAATCTACATGAGTATGTTGTGGCTGAAACATGGGACCTGCAAGACAGTTGGCAGTTTGGGATCCCACCGAGATGCTCGGATTCTTGCAAGAGCCATAGTGTTGATTTTGTGGTGACAACAGAGACTGTCTGCCTCTTTGGGAAGCTACAAATACATGACAGGGTCCAACAGTCGACTGATCAACTGGCATACAGTCATTGGTTACCCGGCAACAGCACTGGAGCAGGACTGGGGCTGGGATGAGAACAGGATCAGACCCTATTACTAAAAGTAGTGAAGCGCTGGGAGAAAAACTCCTCATTTAACTGTGATGAAATGAATGGAGCAGAATTCTTGGACTGTAGCTGGATTTTAACACATTTCTGCTCAGTGATTTGTGATTCTGAGGTGACTGCTATGTTACAGACTTGCACTCAGCTCTTGGATGTACTGAAGCATCCATTATAAAACCCGTCCAAATCCCCTCACAGTCTGACAACAGTCTGAGTCACCAGTGCCAAACCAGACTCAGCATAGCTTTGCTTACAGCTTCAGTGTTGGGTTGCAGGTTGTTTTGCAATGTAAATGCAAAAGCTGCTGATTAAATTAACCCAGCGAGGAGTATAGAGCTGCACAGCCTTAAGGAGAGTGGCAGAGCAAAGAGAAAGGAGGAAAGAAAAGAGGAATTAACTCAAGGGAAAGGTAGAATGGGGACATTTACAGATTGGTCTGTATACTGTATATACTCTATACTGCATGTGCATACTAAACAGCAATTATGAATTTTTTTCCATTACATGTATTATCATTTTCTGCCAGCATTACCATTAGCTTTGTTTTCAGTCTAAGTCCGTATTATCTCTCCATCTCTCCCCCCTCTCTCCCCTTTGCTCTCGTTGCCAGTCAGTTAACCAGCAAAATGAATGTGATGAATATGTAACAGCAGCTGTTGTTGTTTATAACATTAAGTCCCCAAAACCTGAAGCAACTTAAGAGATCTGATGGCTGCTTTCTTTTCTTCTTCTCCTCCAGCTCCAAAACATCCTGCTATCCTCCTATACTTACCCATCACTCCTCTCCACACTTCTTTTGCCAAATTGGACCTCTCATATTCTCTTCTCCGATTTCTGCTACAGTTTCTTTTTCTTACTTTATTCAACACATCTTCACACATTCTCCTCTCTTTTCTTTTCTTTGCTTTTCCTCTCCTCTCTTCTCCTCTCCTCTCCTCTCCTCTCCTCTCCTCTCCTTTCACACACACACACACACACACACACACACACACACACACACACACACACACACACACACACACAAACACCTACTTGTATGGGATGTGTTTGCTCCCGTTGACCAGGGCCAGGATCACGTTGCCGAGGGCGGATAAAGAAAGGCACAGAGGCGCCGAGCTGGGTGAAGAGGTCTCCCTGCTCTTCCCGCCTCCTCCTCCTCCTCCCCCAAGTACTTTGACATCACAGCTGCCCAGGTCCAACAAGTGGAGGCGACTGCGACCTCCTGACACTAGCAAAGTGGAAAAAATGTTGGGAGGAAAAGGAATGACAGAGGATGGAAGGGGGGTAAGTGTAAGAAACATACTCATGTTTCAGTCTTTACCATAAATGTCCTATTTCATTTTTTAAAAGTGGTCAAGACAGAGGTTGGTTGATGCATGAGGTAAGAAGCACCCATTAGTCTGAATGATCCGATGAAACTGACAATACTTCTGCAGCAGCAGATGTATTGATCTCCTCACAATTGTTATTTCAAGCATCAATATTCATTAATATGAATATAGATAAATATGCATAACCAAATATGCATTAGCATTACAGTATACTGTATATATAGTAGCAAGTCAAAGTCATCATCAACTAATACACAATGTCTGCAGAAGTAAGTTCATCCAAATATTGAATGTAGTCCTCAAATATCCTGAATTAATCATAAGAATGTGTGCCAACAAGGTTGCAGGTGAAGTTGTCTTTATGAATTCTGGAGCAACATACTGGGAATCTTAGTTTTCTAAAGGTTAGGACTGTTAAAAAATGTACTTACAGTGTGTGAGCAGGCATAGCTGTAAAAACAGTGCCTGTTCCAACACTACTTTGTTTATGTCATCCTTAAACATACACATTGCCTGCATGTGATATCTCTGCCTCTCTCATACTCACAAGTACATTCTCTCCCCCTCTCTCTCCCCCTCTCTCACAAACACACACACACACACACAAACACACACATACACACACACACACACAGTGTATACACACTGAAACTAATTATTATCAATGATATTTAGGGAAGACATCTGTCACAGTCTCTCTTTGTCAAACACACTGTCACGCACAAAGAAGCCCACACTACCCCTACATTATCACCTAGTTATTTATATAGACATGAGCGAGTGTGTGATATGACTGTGAATTAATCTAAACACAGGATTTTATAAAGGGATCATACAGTCTGTGACAGGTATGTCTACAACTCTGTCAAGAATTCTCATGCTTAAGCTCCCTGTTTATCCATGGTGACGATCGGTAAATAGATTGATCTGTCTATCATTGTTTACACCCACTCTTTGTTTCGTCCCACATGTGGTGAAGCATTATATTAATAGCAGCAGCATGTTTGTGTCTGCCTTTATCCTGCTACGATTATCTGGGAGACTCACAGCAGGAAATGTGCGATATGATAACAACAGTGCTAATAGTCTGCACCAGTAGAAGCACAGTAGCTGTAATTGTTGTTGTTGTTAAGTCTTATTGTCGACAATTACATTAGAAGAAGTGGCATCAGTAATAACAGTAATAACAGTAATAACAGTGTTGGAACAAACAGCACTTACTTCCTCCTTTTCCTGTCTTTTCCATACGATACTGGTATATGTGTAATGTGAACAGCATGTGTGAGTTTCTATGTTCTTCTTCGGTGGTGTTGGGGCGTTGGCTGCTGTGGCGAGCTGCTATGGCTGCATCCAGAAACCAGGCTGCCTTCTCTGGGGTCGGAGCACGCAGTTCAGACTGGTTCTGAAGCTGGAAAATTTGAGGGAAGAAAGAAAATAGTGTGATTATTGTACTTTTATAGGCATGATAAGAAATTATTAACGAGTGGCCAGAGGACAGAGAGCCAGGCAGGGGGGAGAGTACCACTTAATCTAATCTGGGGTGGTCTCAGTTTACCTACCAAGTTTCCAAACACTGATAATATTGTGTACTAAGAGGACAGATTGGTATATTCTAATAAAGCGTTTCTAATTTGCCTCCAGGTAAATAGATAGAGGGAAGCAGAGATGAGTGAGGCTATCGAGGGAAAGAGAGAGAGAGAGAGAGAGTGTGTGTGTGTGTGTGAGTGGGTGTGTGTGTTTGTGTGTGGTACTACAGCATATCATTACTGATGAGATTATGTCAGATTAGTTAAGGATTACACAGATGTGCTTGTATCAGACCCTGTAATCCTATAAACATATAACTGCAGCTCCAAACACACACACACACACACACACACACACACACACACACACACACACACACACACACACACACACACAGAGCTCACCCTCCGTCATGTTTTTGGCACTCATCCCCATGATACGTAGAAAAGATAGTTATCTTAAAGTGAATGATAATGATAGTAATAGAAAAATAATTATGATGGTGATCATTTAATGTTGTGCCTTTTGTTGTCTGAATCTTGCTCATCAAAGTGGATTGTGTAGCAATTCTAATTAAGTCAACAATGACATTGTATTTTTGAGAGTTCAAGTTATTCTTCCATTTTTTTTCATATCCTCAAGATTTTTGCACTAGACACCATATTTCTTTCTCAGCCAGTCAGAAGTCGCACCAACATTGCACCAATGAACTATTTTAATAAATGCCTAGTGCATTTTTAGATAAAAAGACGTGTTTGTGTAGTGTGTGTGTGTATGTGTGTGTATGTGTGTGTGTGTGTGTGTGTGTGTGTGTGTGTGTGTGTGTGTGTGTGCGCGTGCAAATCCCACAGTAGCTAAGACAACAGAGAACTGCCTGTGGCTAAAAAGACAAAGGTAAAACATATTGATACAAGGCCTGAGGCTGTTCATAAACAATGTGTGTAAATATGTGCACGTGTGTGTGCATGTGTGTGTACCTGCATGCCACAGATGGGGTCCTCACACAGATACACTCCAGGTGACTGTCCATCCTGTAAGCTGCCTGTAGCCACTTCAGACAGCAAGTCCTTAAGGTTCTCCTCTTTTCCCCAAACCTACACACACACACACACACACACACACACACACATATGAACAGTCAACAGATATTACAGTTATAGGAAACAGATGTCATGATAACACTACACTGGCAGCACTGCAGCTCTCTATTGCCATTACTTCTTAGAAAATAGTCTCCTGTCGTTGTCTGTATCAGTAATGGCACCTGTTTAACACTGGCGGCAACATGTCAAATTGAGGTCTCATCGACAGCACTGACCTCGACTGCAGAGACACGAACAGAGAAGCGTGCTCCTGTTTTCTCCTTTCTCTCATTGATGAGTTTAAACAACCAGGAGATGGCACAGGGGATTATACCCAGAGTCTGAAGAGAGTCATCACGGCCAATCATTGTGTAGGATTTACCTGGAAGAGACAGATAGGAAGTCAAAATAGGGGAAGGGGGAAAAGATAAAAATTGGATATCAACAAAAAAGACATGAAAAAACTACTTTGGATGAATAGGTGTGTGTGTGTGAAATGTATGCGTTTGAACATGCATGTGCACATGGAGCATCCAGATCTCTCATTATTCGTCACAAGATCATGATTACACCCTCTACACACACACACACACACACACACACACACACACCTGCTCGAGTTGGAGATCAAACACACACCAACACAAAGCCACATGTCATACAATCACACTGACACAACCGCTTATACAAAGACAGAGGACATCAAAAGCCTGACTCCTGTGATGCAGGGCTCAGAAATGTGTGTGATTTGTTCTGAGATAGGGATGGAGGGGAGGTTGTCAGCTACACTGTAATTTTACATTGTTCTCCCTCAGTATTTCCTGGAGCGATTAGACTTACTGTCAAAACAAAGATGCAGATTTCATGATTTGTCAGAAAACATTTTAAAACCTCGAGGTGAAATAGTAAACACACTCAGCCAGAAGGGTTGCATTTAGTCAGAAAAGGTTTAGTCCATGTGTTTACATCATCATACAACATGTGGTGATCAGCTACATTCAAAGAACTTGTTTAAAAGCAACACTGGGTCATTTACATTTATTTAACTGCTTTACGAGTCGACTTCTTTTCACTTAACAAATCAGATGGACTCAGTCATAATGGCTCTATGTAGTGTCACTATCACAACCGAAGATCACTTCAACAACCCTCCTTTCTCTCTTTTCCCCTTCCAGGCCTGTGTGTATGCGAAGAGTCTTAAATTACACATCGTAGTGAGGATATGTGTAGTTGTTTCCTTTCTATTTCCTTCTCTTCCTACCACAGGCTGTCAAGACATAGTCAGCTAGCTGACTGCTCCACTGACTAACACCACACTGCAACATAGTGATGCTACGCTAAGGGCAATAAAGCAGTGTGCGTGTGTGTGTGTGTGTCCGTGTCTGTGTGGTTGATGTATATTTCCAGTGATTGGTCTCATCAAGCAGAGCTGCCGATGCTGTCAGAGACAAAGTGATCGGAGTGAGAAAGCGTGAGAGAACAAGGCAGCAATGTATCATGAGTTCAAAGACACATGCGTTCACACAGACACACACACAGACACACATCATTACTAAAAGATGATCCATTCGAGGCCAATAATCCAATAACCGATACTAAAATCTATTAGATGTGCTTTAAAGCCAGAGGATTCAATTACATTCCTGAAGTTCATACATTTATTTACTGTATAATTTGGACTTTTATTTAATTTTCCTATTCAATGAAAAACGTATTCATTGTGAGAGTGTGCACATGTGTACATGAGTAGACTTATCTGTGTCTGAGTCCCACATACAGTATGTGTCTACAGCCAAGGGCCACAGAGTTGAAGATAAATGCTCATGTGTTACTTTCCCCATTTTAATTAGAAAAAAGGTAATGCTGTTATAACGCAGCCTCATTAAGATCCATGGCCCTAGGTGAGCTATATCACAAAGAATTATCTCATCTGCTACTACAGCAGCAGCCATTTAAACTGAAACCAGCAAGGTCAGGACTGCTCCATAGCATTAATATAACAATAAAATTGATTGAAAGAGCAAACTGTCTTTGATGGATTTCTCAATTATATAAAAGCACTTGCGGTATCAAAGCCTTAACACTCAGTTGTATCATCGAACACAATCAAACACAGACAATTAGAGGTCTGTTTTGGGGGCGTGTTAGGCATATTGGTTCCAGTCCAATCATGAATCATGACACAGTAGGCCTTTTTAATGTAACAGCATTTGACAGTTGAATGAAAACATGTAAACATGGTGAGATGCGATAGACTGATCTCGACATGCTGTCTGGTGTGTACACCATGTTGGGCTTGTGTCTTGGGAGAGCTGTGGCGATTGTATGTGCATCTGCTGGTTTGATCTGTCCTTCCTGTATCTACTGGGGGGAGCGGTGGGCAGGTTCTGCTATGTGCCTACTCTTTAGTATTCTGGTTTGCATATGTGTCAGAGCCTTAAAAAAATATAGATCTCTTGTCATTACAACTTTGAACTTATTTTCATATTTCATATTTTTATGCTCTATGCAATGAGGGATTATTACTGACATTATAGATCTGCTTACTTCAGTTTTTTACGTGCCTTTTATTGGAGAAAGTACGAAGCATGAAGTGTACAGCAGAGACATGACAGAAAACAAGTGGAGGGACAGGTGGAGAATGACATAGAACAAAGGTCTCCAGCCAGTCGTGCAGTTCACAGAGGTAAACCTGAAGTATTATCTAAACTTAAGTTGATCTGTCTAAACTGCTGCTTGTTTGCTCATGTTTTCTTGCTCCATCGGACCTTTGTTGTAGCAACGTTGCTGTGTTCTCATTTTCAGCAATTACTCTAATGAGTTCAATGTAATTGGCAATGTAAATGGAAACAAAAATGAGACCCATGTTGTAATAAAAGAAAAAATTACTGAAAAATCCTTTAACTGAAAACTGCCCCATGAGATAGACCAAAACTATGAAACATCTAGAAATGAGTTTAGTTTTGTTTAACTACAGATTTGGCAAGGGACAAATTCCCTGCAGCACAACACGGAAGCACAGTGGTTTGCATGTTGGTTTATACAGGAAACGTCATCACTGTTTGATCCAGTAAATGGCTCAACCATTAACACTGAAGTGTTCCCTGCTGAACTACAGCATTTTAACTCTGCCAGCAGTTCAAGGAGACTTACAAACTCTGCCTGGATGTATGAAGATCACAAGCCAAGAAGGATAATGCTGCTTCCATGTACAGGGATAAACACAACAGGGGTTGACCCAGAGCTGAAGAACATGTCAGTGCGCACGAGTGTGTGTGTGTGTGTGTGTGTGTGTGTGTGTGTGTGTGTGTGTGTGTGTGTATGTGTGTGTCTGTGTGTGTGTGTGTGGTGGGTCTTTGTGACACTGCCTGTGTATGGGTTCAGACATGTTGCAGTGTGCAGTGAGAGGTCCTGACCCTTTTTAAGACAGCTTCTCTAAAAACCCAGCTTCAGAGGGATTAGAGCGACAGAAAGGAAGACAGAAACACAGACAGAGCAGACTGAGAATGCTTTCAGCTTCAGTAGACACTAATCCTCTTCTTTCTCTCTCTGGTAGATGAGGGCCAGTGGAGAGACAGCCAAGTGAAAGACTGACACACTGACGGTCAGACACACACACACACACACACACAAACACTAAAGATTATTCACAAGCTGAACACGCTCTGATTTTCTAGCCTGTGTACATGTGTGTGAGAGTGTTACCCAGCTTGGAGTGTCCAAAGCAGAAGACACAGCCATCTGCTCCATTCACCACCGACTGAATCACCTCGGCAACCGTTCCTGCACACACCTCCGCCTAGCAACAGGCAGACAGAGAGAGAGAAATGGAGGGAGATGTAGGAAGAAGGTAAAGAAAACATATAGCTACACATGTACCATTTGAGAACTAGTGTTGTGTTTTTGCCTTTTGTATAAACCATTTCAACCATTTCTAAATGTTTGAGCGGTAGTACGACACTGGCTGTCAAATCTAACTTAGCTGTTTTCATGGTGAACCATGAAAGGTTTTTACATTTGAGTCACAAACAATCTAAAAGTACTTAAAAAAGTAGGACATGGGGAGTCAGTTTGTCACCAGTTTGTTAATACTTAACCAAATTTTCTATTTTTATTTTTTAGGAAAACCTTGTCTCTTAGTGTGATCTCATGACAGGTTTTATATCTAAATCACATCCACATCCTTTGTTCTGTAAAATCACAATCTTTTCTCTTACCTGTGAAGCGTCAGGAGGGAACGCCGCATCAAATGTGAACATCTTCGGGGGGACCTGATTGGCTCCCGCCCTTTTCTGGGAAGCAGCGTTTGGTGTCTGATTGGCTGAAGGGTCCATGATGGTGATTTGCTTCTTCCTGGGATCCACTTTAAGGAAGGAGCTGGACTCGGCTGCATCCGACTGAGACACTGGACACACACGCAACATCACTTTCACCTGAGGGTAAGACACAGGAAACAGACACTTTGATTACTTTTGATCCATTACTATAGAAACCAGTGACATAACACTGTAATCAGGACACACACATACATTCACAAATACAAATAGCCCTCCAGCTAAAAGTCACACTGCAGCTGGCAAGATTGATGCTATTTTAAAAATTCAGCTTCGTCTTTGCAGTTCCTCAGACATCATTTGTCTATCAAACATTGTGTGTAGCACCCCGACGGGATGTGTAGTCTGCTCTTGCTGTTTATGCATATCTTCCTCACTTTGAAAGTTTCCCAACTTTATAGTATGAACAGATTTGAATTTTCTGAAGGATTGTTGCTAGAAGGCATTTGAACATATCTGCACCTTAGCTGCGACAAGACTCCCCAAGAGCCACAACATTCAGCTTTTTACTTCTTACACGAGTATCTACATGCTCTCCCTCTCTCATCACCTCATTTACCCTAAGTGTGTCTCCCTCCCTTCTCCCCTCTCCTCTTTTACCCGTCACTCTTTCGTTATCTCTTTCTCCCTCTATCCTAAATCCCTTCCTTTTTCTCTCCTCACCCACCGTCTCTACCTTCAGCTCACTGCCACACATCAAAAGCCTGAAGTGCTGGAATCCTGTTTTAGCTTTCTCTCCACCTCTCGCTACTCCTTTCCTCCCACTCCTGTCACGAAGTGTTAGCAGCCACAAATTACCGCCTGACAGCTGCTGTTGTTTTCTTTGATATCAGAGAAAGCAAAACGCTGCGTCATCAAATCTGAGTGCACTCCAGAACATTTTAACACATAAACAACCTTCTCTCTGTTAGTTAAAGACGTTTAAAAGTTTGAAGGACTTTCTAGCTGTCTATTATTGTTCTCTGTCTCCTGCATTAGCTCATCTGGGTGAATTAGTCTTCGTCTCTATTGCTCATTTGATCACTGCCTATGTCACTGATTCAGACTATCTCTCTTTCCACGTTTTTCCCCTAAATCTTTCATCTTGCTACACACCACAGCATTATCCAAAAGATTTATTCCAGATTTTACCGACAACTGGGAGAAAGGCCACACCACAGCTACTGTGTCAGTGGAGGGATTCTGAACTGTGTGGGGACAGTCATCAAGTATCTATTTCTAACATCAAGTCAAATACCACAGTTGCCATGTGATTTCTCTGTCTTGTCTTGAAACATTATGTTTCAATCCACACAGATGTTTTTTATTCCATTATTGGTCCAATTCTAATTGAGGCTTTAAATTCCTTCAGGACTATTTGGTCAAAAAAGGCCAGGTCAGTTACTAGTATAGCTACCTTGACCTCACCTTAGAAAACCATTATTTCCAGTGTGCCTTGCATTTATTGCATGTTGTTGCACCTAGCCAAATCTTAAACAAGCAATAAAATATCATATTTCACTGCTGTGCTCTTTCAAAAGTAGAAATCTAATGCTATTATTAGGGAAATGTACATCGAAAGGGTCAAGAGAGGCAGAGTCACAAGCCTGAAAGCACATGTGGATATGCAAGGTAAAAATGTAAAAACAAGGATGCAACAAGCTCAGATTTTGCTCTCTAACATGAATGATGACTAGACTGTGAAATCCGTCTCAGTGGAACTTCATGGTAAATTGGCTCCAGCTTTGAAAACTGGCGGCGCACAACACATAGATTTTTTTGGACAAGACGGTTCAAGGCATGACAGATGCAAAGAACTGGATGTCTAATAAAGAGCATAGGAGCTGACAGTATACATATACAGACTGACAGGCAGAGGATATGCATTTTCTCATCCTTACACTTTTGACATTATGGGTCGACAGAAACTTCACAAGTGCACCATTAGTTTTGGCCTCTGTGAGACTCAGTACCATATGGAGTGAAATTGCAAGTTGACACATTCATGTATGGACCACATCCCAAACTTTAAATGAGGGTGCAGTATCTCTGTGTACGCTGCCTTTTCCCAGTGCATTCTGGGATAGGCATTAGACCTCTAGACCTTGAAAAGGATAAGTGTGGTATATAAAATCAAAAGATGGATGGATATATGGATAATAAAGTGAAACTACTTAAGTATTTCTGCAAGACAATTATGAATCAGCAGGATAATCTCAGCTATACTACACTACTAATGGTATGTTAACTTGATCTGACTTAACAGGGTACATAAGGGGGTTATACTATAAAAAAAGATGTGTGAAATCTATTTTTACGAGTGTCATACCAGGTGTTATCTAAACAAGGTAGGAATTTATGTCGTCAGGGCCCGGAGGTGCGGGTTAGATGAAAAGACTGCTGTGTTTATGTGTCTCCTAAGAGGAAAGGAGAGAGGAGGAGAGATCTTTTGTCTGTTTCTTCTTGTTAGCACAGATGAATCCTCGTCTGAACTGTGATTCTATACTGCACTTCCCATTAAACACCACCTTGGGATTACGACTCGCATGGTGATCCCAAAACACTCCAAACCCCACTGCACTCTGAGGTAGAACATTCAAAGAATAGAAGAAAGACTGTTAATGATTTAAATTATATATTTATTCACTTTCAGATCTATTAGCTGTGAGCAGGGATGTGATCAGAAATAAAAATAAAGTCAGAGACAAGGAAGAAAACGAATGAAAAATATAGTGGATAATTAATTATCCTCCACCGCATTACTGTGCAGCTAGATAATAATAACATACGTACGGATATAATGCAATTTTCTGGAAGAGATTTTAAAATCTTAATCCTATTCGGTACAAATTACTGTATTTGCTATGAATTATTCTATTGCCCAGGGCAATAGAAGGCGACCAGAACAAGGTCATGTCACACTGAACAAACTCACCTCGAATGGTATGTGTTACGAAATAAAAGCATAAAAGCCTGCTGGTAACTAAAACACTGCCAAGTAAAGAGCACAAAGGCAAATAACAGCTCTTACTGTGTTACTGTTTATATGCACATTTCTCTCTCTCTCTCTCTCTCTCTCTCTTTCTCTCTCTCTCTCTCTCTCTCTCTCTCTCTCTGTCACAGACACATACCTAATACAGCACATTACAGGCTTGCCTTTGGTTGCATCATTAAATGACCACAGGCCATTTAGGGGAGTTGGTTCAATAAATTGTGTGAGGGAGCGAGTGTGTATGAGAGTGTTTGTGTTAAAGTCTTTGTCAGATGAAGATAATTGTGTGTGTAAATATAAAAGTGTGTCTCTTGATGATGGTTTCAGATAAACTGAGAATCCACCTGTATACAATAAATATGTAACCTTGGTGACCCAGGTGATCTAAGATACTAAGGCTTACTGTCAGGTCAACAGTTTATGTTAAAAAAAAATCCCATGGCACGGCGTACACACACACACACACACACACACACACACACACACACACACACGATTCAGTGCTATACTCTCTCCTGACCCCAATAAAAGAGCCCATCACATCAGTAAGAGCCTGGGGGAAGGATTTTACCATTGCACGCTTTACAAGGCATAACTCATAAAGTCCCCCCACCCCTGAGAGACCATTTCCTCCTCACGTCTGAGAGTGTGAAAGGTAAGAGGGTTGCCAGTGTTTGTGTATGTGTGTGTGATTGATGTATAAATGGGGCTATAATGCTATTCCTTGTCTGTTTTTTCAAAATACTGAAGGCATATGTGAAAAGGCAAGACTCATACATGGGGCCATTAAACTCCATTCCCCTTTTTTCAGACAATCAAAGCTCTGTGGTGATGACCACCAAACACTGTCAGGGAAACTGATTCATCAGCCAAATGATACCAGCATTAAGGAATGTCACTATTGTTCTGACAGGGAATTTCAAGCTGCAAATGATTAGTAGATCTGTGCTTTTGTCACTTTTGGTTTTCATAAACAACTAAAGACTTTATGCTTTGGTTCTGAACACGACATCGACGCTCAATTAACGCTCAACTGAAGGTTCAAATCTGAGTCAAGCTCAACTGTGTCTGTATATGTTATCAAACCCACAAACCTCTCAGAGATTCCTTCACCTAGTTCCACTGGTGAATCAATACATGAGGCCAATGTGACATGCAGACACACATATGCAGAAAGAACGCAAAGGTAAAGGACTGTTTATTCTGTTTAATGAATAAGAAGTTGGAGAAAAAAGAGTTAGTGCTGTTTGTTTCTGAAAAGAAAAATTAAAGGAAATAGTGTGAGAGAGAAATAGGTCACTGGTTAATAACACAACACTCTCACAATGGTCTCACTGTGATTTCACACTCTGTCCATTTCTCTCTTGAGCCCTTCACATCCCCTCATCTCTCTCTCCCTCCTAAAATTGTTCTCTCCATCCTGCTCTCTCTGCCTCCCACTTTCACAACACACATAGACCTCTCCCTTCTTCTGTCTCTCTTTATGTTTGAGGAAGAATTGCTCAATACCACTGTCCACCCACTCCATCCTCTCCCTGTCTAACTTTCTCTCCCTTCCTCTGAACAAAGGACAAGACAAATCACAGCCTCTTGCTTTTATTTCCATTCTACACTTTCCTCTTCTCATTCACACTTCATGCTGCAGTGAATACAGATGCAAGGTGCAGAGAAGCTGAAGAAAAAAAACAGGAGCGAGAGAGGGTGATGCTAGAGAAGCAAGTTTGTTTTACTTTCTCTGTCTCTGTGTGAATGTTTAAATTCTCATTGGTTTGGAGAACAACGGATATCTATGTCCTGCAGTAATGTGAGTCCAACTGGCTGTGTCTGACCTATAGGTCTGCTGATCACACGTGGAACAGCTTGGGGGTTCATTCCCATGCTAAAGGGTGCATGCTATGACAGATGTTGAGGCAAAGATTCATGTTTTTTTCTGAGAAACTGTTGTGACCCTTCGCACACTCTCTTGGATGTAAAGCTTCCTGTTCCTCCACTTAGTCACAATGAAGACTTTGAGCCAATTACAGTAAAGGAATTCTGCTAAACAGCAACAAACAACCCTGAGCTGGGAGAAGATTGTTCGATAGTCCCTCACAGCAGTGCTTCATTACTATTGGCTGGAAAATCAATAGGAGACTGAGACCGAGCTCTAATTGGCTCCCAAAGACTGCAGAAACACACATCCGTGAAAACACATGTACAAGGAGATAGAGAAAGAGATACAAATACCATGTGGGAATAGCAAGTTCAGGCTTCGGATCAATTCTAATTTATTCATCCCACCTCAGCTCACAATATCGTAAGATCCATGTTGGAAGTACTGCAGAGCTCTTACAACTGTGAGGTTTGACTTTGTGTGTAATTCGACATAGATGAGCCACTATTTTTACCTGAAAGAACTTTCCTGTACCGGTAATGGTGAAACAACTAAGCATTGTGATTTTGGGTAACCTATGAACACTTGACAATCAAACTGTGCACACGCTAACAAAATGAAATGTTCAGCAAAGTGGACATTTGGTCCCCAGCGACTAACAATATAAAAGTCCTAACTTAAGTTATTAACATTGAAGGACAAGGCTGTTGATGGTCTGACATTATTGTCAATTCAGTCAGATTGAATGGGCCTAGGCGGAGATTCACAGATTCAGTATGAAAATCAGAAGGTCCTGAGTGACAGAACATGTTGCTTTTGGTCCATCCCATTGTAAGTATGTGCATACGTGTGTGTGAGTGTGTGTGTGTATTTGTGGCAGTCACATGCTCCAGCAATGTCAGTACTGACAGCATTAATATTTGAGCTACAAGGTGGAACAAAGTGCATACTGGATTCCCATAACAGACTCACTCACTCATTTAGATACAAGACACACAGACATCCAGATAGACATGAAGACACACAAATGCCCGTGGAAAATGCACTTGCACATACTCACTCGTGACACAGACACACACAGCTTGTGGCCTGAGAGGGATCGTAGCTGCTATTAAAAATTGATTAGCTGTCATAGTATCATTTTCCCCCAAGGTCAAGTCGCAATCTGTGAGTGAGTGTGTGTGTGTGTGTGTGTGTGTGTGTGTGTGTGTGTGTGTGTGTGTGTGTGTGTGTGCAAAATTCTGGCTGCAGAGATGAAAGGGGTGGGAAAAAAACTCCCACAGTCTTTCATTGTCATTCAGATATGGAGAAGAGCAGAGAGGGTAGGGATAAAGGGATGGTAGGGAAAGAGATAAGATTTATCCATACAGTAGATAAGAGAGATGTGAAGAGAACAGAAGAGAAGAGAAGCTCCCCATCTCAGCTTTTTTTTTTTTTATTTTAATATTTGTCATCCCCTCAGCTGTATGTAGATCAGGTGTGATACTGTGGATAAAGTGCAGCAGACATGCCTTACTGTATTTAGGCACAGCAGGGCTTTTAATTAAATGCTAACATCAGCATGATGACATTCTCACAATAACAATGCTAACATCGTGATAATAGGCAGGTGCTGATGTTAATGTTTACCAAGCTAGATTTAGCATGTTAGCATGCTAATATTTAGTAATTTCCACTAAACACAAAGTTTAGCTGAGCCTGATGGGAATGTAAGTATTTGGTCACAAACCATATCTTTGGTTGCCATGGCAGCATGTGTAGGCCCAGTGGTCTGTCATGGTTCTTTTGTTATTTTACTCGACTTCAACGGTAAAAGGACCTTTAATGCAGTGAAACTCAGCTACAGCTGCCACGATCTTCTGGAGATTGACTAGAGAGACGACTACATCTTTGATTCCACTGAAACGTGGCTACACAGCAACACAAAACAGGAAATAATCACTGTCTGGTGGCACTGGACTGTATCCACCAGGAAGGGTGCACAAATGCTGTGGCTGTGTCCAGACAACAATCTACGCTGATGGAGTTTATGATCATGAAGTGCTGGCAATATACTAGCTGCCGGGGGAATTCACTGTGTTGATGTTATTGTGGTGGTCTACCTGTGAGAGTGAACGGCACATCCCAACAGATTCTTCATAATCGCTGGTGACTTCAATTAATGTCTGTACCAATTTTCATCACAATCCATCCAATAATTGTTGAGATATTGGATTTGAGATTGAGATTCAGATGGGATAAAGGCAACAGACAGACTGACATTTCCTACCCTAGCGCCATGCTACTGGTGCTGCAAAATTAAAAAAAATTTAAAAAGCAAAGCTGCAAAATTGTACATATTACTTTGAAAAGAAAGATTTTGGTCATATATTTTTTGGTTATATATTGAGTTTAACTAGGGAGAAAGAACTATAATTCTATAATTTGTCTTACAACAATTAGTTTATCTCAACCACAGCTGAATGACACTCAGTGATACTTTATCAGTGTGTGAACTTTAATGAAGCCCATCGCTGAAATTTAAGATGTATAGAAAGCAATCAGAAAAGAAGATATCTTTATTAATACAGATGACCTGTTTTATTCACTCACTGAAATCCTCATTTTCATATCTTCAGTTTTGATCTGACAGCTTTAAAAATGTCCTTTTTTTATTCTATATTTCTGTGTAACTCTACAATTGGTTTTCCAAGTGATAATACATACAGCTTAATTTCCTGGACTGATACACATCTCCCCCTGCAGTCAGTGGTCTGAATCGAAGACTCCCAGCTGGCTGATTTGATTAAAGTGAGACGGAGCTTACCAACAACATGTAGAGAGGCAGCGTGTACAGAAATAACGGAGGGGAGTTTGAGATACAGATGCCTCTCAGACAGATCCAGTGTGGGATTATATTTAATTTGACATCCCTAAAGGGAACAAGCCTGAACCTTCACCATCTTTCTTTCTCTCTTTCCCTCCCTCTCTCTCTGTCTCTCTCTCTCTCCTTCTGTAATACACACACACACACACACACACACACACACACACACACACACACACACACACACACACACACACACAGCAGTACCTCTGACCTGTGCAGGTTGATTTCCCCTGGCTTTAAATGTGACGTCTCAATCTGTTTTCTGCCATATTAACATCGGGGAGAACACAAACCCCCCATCACACCCGCAGTCAAGCCCGTGTATTCTGCAGGATGTATCGTACCCACTTCCACCAGGGGCTTTGCTGCTTCCTTGACATCTTTCATTGTACACTATAATCCTATGAATTTGTGAGCATGCAAGCCGATGTGTGAGCGTGAACGTGTGCAAATACCATTTCAGTGGGGAGCCGACCCCCACTGCAGGTGACATTTTTACTGGAGAAATGTCACCACAGCCATTTTCATCCCATATGTTTGTGTGAGTGTGTGCGTGTGAGTGTGTTTGATTAGGTCTTGGCAAGCTTCAATTGATTTCACAGGAGAGGCTTGTTATGGTCCAAATACTGGAATATCTCCCTGCCTTGGTACCACTGCTCCTTCTTCATTTATTCCCTGTTTCTTTTCAAACCACTACAATGACTATGTCAGCAAACATGTCAGAAGAGGGACATTAAAAAAATAGCAAAAATCCCATAGTTCACTCAGAAGATACAATTAATCACATTTGTTTAATCTTTGCACCTAAGTGTAAGAATGATAAGCTGTGGTTTAACAGGAGGTTACTTCCCAGGCTATTTCTTGGTCGGGAGCCAGGCTAGCTGTATTTCATGCTAAGCTAAGCTAACCATGCTTCATATCTAATAGACAGATATGAGAATGGTATTGAACCTCTCGTTTAACTCTCAGCAAAAAAGAAAATAAGGCCGACCATCTTTTACATTTTTGTTTTCCATTTTTACAATTGATTCAGGGTGGGCAGGCTACCAGCAAGACGATGGGGAGACAGAAATGGTACACAGCTAAAACAACTGGACACCTTAATCAAAGTTCCCCAGTAACACAGATCATACCAGAATGATGGCTGTGAGAAGTCCACATGACTGTGAAAAGGACAGTTTCTGTAATTAAACAATAGTAGTAGCAGACATTTGTACACAGCAGGGTGGGCCAGACAAGCTGATCAGTTCTATCACAAGATCGCAGAGGATTATAGTGCGATGAAACAGAAGCGAGAAAAGAAATAAAGGGAGACACAGACATTGTGTAAAGACGGTTTTCAATGAATGTGGTTTCTAACATATACTGTCTATGTGTTTTTTTGTGTTGTTTTGTGGGTGTGCAATATAAGTATAAGTATTATTTGGCTGTTGTGTAAGTGGGTGCTTGTAAATATGTGAGTGTGAATCTGTCTCCCTGACAACTGAGGAGACATCTGTCACCTCCATATGGAGAGAAACGGAGATAGAGGCTCAAAAGAGGAACAAAGCAAAAAAAAACACAGCACATATAATAATCAGTTGCATAGAAAGACAAAAAAAATAGGAAACCTAAACTGAATGTGAGATTTCGAGATCTGGAATATAAATCCTACCCATGTGAAAGCATCATTTTACTCACACTTACTGCATGTTGTTCAAAATAGAATAGTAGGAACACAGATTTCTATCTCACATATCTGTGATGATGACTGCTTTATCTTTGCATTACATTTGCATTTAGAAATAACTTATTTTCAGTATTTGTTATTATTTGTTAGATAGTGGACGGTCAAAAGTGGGAAACAAGCTCATGAATTAGATCCAAACCACAACATGGTGACTTTGTGGAATTCAGATCAGGCAAATAGCTCAGATTCAATAGGTGGCTCCAGATTCATTATATTACACTATTATTTTACTTAAATTGTTTTTGAAACGTTTTAAGGTTTTTCTGGCTAAATGTTTCTTAGTACCATTCTCGTTTAATTTCACTATGTAATGTTTTACTAAATGTCATTACAAATTTAATTGAAATGACATGAATGGTTGAGTTTCTCCTCTCATCTGGTATTTAATATAGATGTGACACAACACACACACATTTTCACACACACTTAAAATTACATGGTGATGGAGTGACCCAGTAGCCAAATGGTTACAGCACATGCAGGATAACTGCACGTAACAACACCCTGTGACATGTCATGCCCTTCTCTCTCCCCTTGTTTCTGTCTCCTCCACTGTCCTCTGTCGAATCAAGGTGAAATGAAAAAAAATACATTGTCATAAAAACTAGTATAGTCACACATGGAAATGCACACACAGAGACAGACAGGAGCTCACAGACACAGTATGCACACCCAACTGTGATGCACTCTCACAATTTCATACTCACACCTACGCGCACAAAAACACAACAGGATATGTGTGGGGTCCCTTTTCACTCTCTGTGTACGGTAACAGACACTGCCGTTTTGATTTTGTTATCCATACTCATTCATTTTCTAGCAGTAAGGAAACACTCAGACACACACACACACACACACACACACACACACACACTCACACACACATACAGTCAGTGAGCCTCAAACTCAAACTGTGGAGGAGGGGGCACTAAAAACTCATTACATGGACGATCAATATTGCACACACTTGAGAAGCATGAACCCCCCCCCCAACCCCCTCCCCCTCAGATCCACAACACACACACGTTTCATCAACCACTAGCAACGGTGACAGATGACTTTTGTCAGCCTGAGATGTGTTACCGTGGTAACCATTAGGCTACATTTCGGTACGGTACAGCAGGGGTGACACACACACACACCCGCACACACACACAAACACACACATATCAGTAGACACACTCAGACAAACTGGCCAAGGTCATGATAAAACACCACAGCTCAGTTTTTAGCACATTCCAGCACTTTGTGGACTGCAATAGTTCTCAACCTCAAACCAAATCTCTTGATTTGTTACTATAATTGATTTTGAGCAAATGCTGCCATTAAAACCTGGGCTGCCTGTAGACATGTTAGATAAAATTAATAATCAACGCTTTATCAAAATTAGGCAACATACAAATAAGTATCTCGGTAATACTCCTCTAATACAGTACAAAACATTTCAATTTTCAATTAAACAGAATAATTTCCACAGAGACTGGACTTGTCCATGGTTTAAAGTGATAAAACACTTTTGGCCTTAGTTGAATCACGGGCTATGACACTGTTCTGTCTGCAGGCATGTGTTAAAATCAAGACAAGGATGATGAGTCACAGTTTACATCTACAATAATAAACTTTTTAGTCTTAACTGTGATGAGGCATTTGCTGCACACGTCAACAAAATGAATGGGTATGAAGTGATGTGTCTGACTAACCTCTTGCTGTCAGTCATGTCCCATTTTATAAGTGGAAAAGTTATGAAGACTCCTGCTCTGTCATTAAAACCCCATTTACACCTGGCATTAAAATGCATTTTGGGTGATCAGATTACAGTCGGATATTGCTTGACCACATGAAAATACAAGTGTAAATGTGCCCAAGACGCATGGAGGATGGATTGTGCTCCAATAGCCACACCACTTCTGAAGGTGGTCAAGGTGCATCCCTGACTCCAATGAACACAAGAATAAATGCAATTGTGTTTTCAGTCCACATACACATGGAAATATGTAATCGCAAATTACTGTTCCAAACCAGCGAGGTAGCAGCCATTATTCAATAAATACACGAAGCAGTCTCTTCCATTCTCCTCTGCTTTTGATTTCAGCATTCCGGTTGTCGAAGAAAGCTTCTTCAGCTGCTTCGAAAAGCAAGTGAACACAGTAACACAGCTTCATGAATGGCTACCATGTTTTTCAAATCCTTTTGTTGTTGTTTGTTGTATTTTTGGACCCGCTCGGTCGAGAGGGGGATGTGACGTGAGCTGGACATAGAAATCAGATCTCAATGTGGACACTGGAGACACATTAATACCAGTGTAACTTTAATCAAGTTAAAATCATTTCTAGATGCAATCTAGACATGAAACACGTTTTAATGCCAAGTGTAAATGGAGTCTAAGATGCATTTACCATACTTGATAGAAATGAGAGGCAGTTATCAAACATTATAGTCCGAGAACAATAGTCTGAAACTTTTAACACATAACTGTCCATTGACTATGGAAAAGAATCTTTAATAGCATTAAAGACACCATGGATACAAGTAACAAAAAATGTATTTATTATTGATTAATTAAAAGTTGTAAGTTTTTGCTTTTTATTTGATTAAATTAATGATACCTGTTTTGGGTGTTGAGTAGTGGACCCATTAGACTTATAGAAGAAAATAGTGTGTAAATGTGTAAAAGTCAGACTTTCTTCCAACACAACCGTCAAGTAAATGTTTTTACATTACCTTTCCAAGCCCAGGGGTGTCTTTTATCTTATTGGCTGCACGGAGAAGGCAGGGTGGAGCTGGGGGAGGGGCCATCAACAGGGCGGAGCTGAAATTGGTCGGAAACAGAGGGGGGTCACATGATGGTGATGATGATGTCACCGGGGCTGTGACTGCAGCGGTCTTCTGCTTCTTCTTCTTGGAAGCCAAGTTCAACTTTTGCGCAGCTCTGAGAGAGGAAAGCAGAGAGGAAGAGGAAAGAGAATCCAGTCAGTATGATTAATATGTTAAAACCATACTGTAAAAAAAATATCATAAACACTAAGTTGTTTAAATGGATAAATACAAGGAGATGAGGATGGACAGGAAGTATGGTGGCACATGTGCATGACAACACAGGTCTTTAATTACATCCTTACCATTTACCGCACAACAACCATGGCAAATATGCTAACTGCAGAATAGAAATTGATTACACACCCTTCAACACATGTACACACAAAGACCCACACACACACACACACACACACACACACACACATACTACTGTTTACATATGTAGCAACATCTGGATGGGGAGTGGTTCATTTGCTTTCTTGCTGCTCAATTCCCTGCGGCATTTAGCTCAAAAGGAGCCACCAAAAATTATATTTATATATACTCCATCACTTTCCTGCTCTCAGATTCTCCTTACTCTTTCCCTCCCTTTAACTTCAACTTCTAAACTTCTTTGTCCTTCTGTTCTCCTCACTCTCTCATTTCTTAGCTCAACACAGCAGCTTCTTTCTGTCTGCCTCTCTCAGCACATCAGTACATCATTTTTAGTGTCAAACTTTTCTGCCGACATCTCTAACTCTCTTTCTTTCTCACAAAGCAGAAAATATCACATAGTCACGCCTGAATTTCTGGTTTAACTTACATGAAGGAATTTGTAGTAAAGAAACAGCTATTACCAAGCACTACAATTTCCTCCCTCTGTCATTTTGTCTTCTACAAATCTATCATGGCCAAATGTAAGTGTTCATCTGTATGATTTTAGCCTGTGAATAATGTGCCTAATTTCGTTGTACTTGATGATAGTTTTTGAACACAGGGTCTCTGTTAAAAAGATATTTCTTGAGGGAGAGCCAGTAAATTTGCTTGCAATAATTCACCCTAGTGATTTACTGCCATTCTTCACTATATGTGTCAATATATTTCCTTCTCTGGGATTTAAGAAGCCACAATTCAAACAGGCATATTTCCTGGCAATCTGAGTTACACACAGCAGCTGTATTAACAAGATGATAAAATGAAATAGCTCTAAAATAGAACTGGCAGGGATTCATGCTCAGTTCTTCTTTATAATGTCCTCGTATATATTTCTAAGATTATAAAGAGAGAGAGAGAGAGAGAGAGAAGACCTTGCGCCCTGACACACTCTCTGTCAAAGAGCCATATTCTCACACCATTGGCTTTCAATTAACTGCAGCAGGTTACAGAAATGAGACCGAAGGGGAGAGTCAGTAAGGGAAAGGGAGCGAGGGGGGAGAGCGAGAGGGACAAATAGAAGAGAGAGAGAGGTACAGTGCAAGAGGAGGAGGTGGGGGGTATGTGGATTCAGTGACCCGTAGAACGACGAAGCGTTTCACCATTTGACTAGCTCTCCCAGGAGATTTGTGTGTGACTGTGAATGTGTGTGACGGCATATACTGTATGCAACAAAGCTCCACAAGAAGACCCCTAAGTGGTTTCTCACTGTGTGTAAGCTAAGCTCACATACATATTGCAGCAAATGTGATCAAAAGCAATTACTGGTTTTCTTATTATACCACTTGAATACTTAAAGCCCTCCTGGCAGCATGAAGATACACGTGTAGTGGATTATAAAAACTGGTACTCGTCAGGTGCAGGAATTTACAGTATCTTAAAAACAATAATGGTGTTACTGGTGTTACTGAAGATTCAGTGAGATAGATGTGTCCGATTTAAAATCTACTGCTTGATTTCTAAGTAACAATGGAAACATGGCTGCTGCAGTTGCTGCAGCTGCTGCTTCTGCTGCAGTGCTGATGGTCGTAGGATGAGACATGACTATGATGGATTCATGCGCAGTCTACTCTGCTGTTGGAGATTCCTACTTGTAGCATGTACACTTTTTTCCCACCACTGCAAATGATCTTTCTGTTCTGTGTATTTGCATGTACTGGTATTGTTTACTATGTTCTCACAACCTGACTGATTTAATCTGTGGCACATTTCAAGCAGGGTGGACACACACACACACACACACACACACACACACACACACACACACACACACACACACACACACACACACACACAAGCTAATTGGTAGCGTTTAATGACAAGTGGCCTGGGATTTGGCCAAGTGGATCTATTCCAATCAAAGCCTAAAGTGAAGGGCACTTGTTTTCCATCCATCTACTCCATCTCTCTATCCTTCAGCTCTTCCTCTATTACCACCATCATTTTATTTACACCCCCTCTCCATTACATTCATTCACGCCATAACTCTTTTAAATCCCTCTCACTCTATAATCATCTCTTATTTTTCCCTCTATTTTACCCCCCAATTATTTTTATCCTTTCATCCTTTGCTGTCTCTCTTTGCCTTCTTCTCTGCCCTCCATACACCCACCGATCCATCCCACCATCCGTTCAGCCTTCCTTTCATATATTGATCCCGTCATCCATCCTTGCCTCTCTTCCCCTCTGTCCCTTCATGCGTCTCTCTCTAGCTGTGGCTTTCTCTTCTTCTTCCTTTTATGCAACTACATACACTTACACTTGACATGTACTGTACATACAGAGATTCACTTGAAACACAGAGACACACACACAAACACACACACACACACACACACACACACACACACACACACACACACACACACACACACACACACACACACACACACACACACACACACACACACACACACACACACACACACACACACTGGTGTCCGTGGGCTGTGTTGTTTCCTTAGTAGCAAATTACATTCTATTTAACAGGCTGTCAGTGGAGGGAGATATAAGGACAGACAGAGAGTGTGTGTGTGTGTGTGTGTGTGTGTGTGTGTGTGTGTGTGTGTGTGTGTGTGTGTGTGTGTATGTGTGTGTGTTTGTTGTATGGGGTCAGTAAGACAGGTATGGGCAGAGGACAGGCTTTACTGAAACTATCTATCTATTCTCTTAATGGACATGTACCCTCCAATATACACACTTCCTACTCCCTAATAAAAGGCCACCAGATATATTGCCCGTGTGAAAGTGCAAACAAGCCTGAGCAATAAAATATTAACACCATTGTGTTCAACATGGAGTTACAATGGCCACATGAAACTTCTAGCTCATGTGTGTCCTAATATACGTAATGCATGTCTGTGGTACTGAATATATCTCAGCTAGCTGCTCATCTTTCTGAAGTATATAAATGTCTTATTGTTTTAAACACTTTTTAATAAACAATGCAAGGTCAGAAATTAATGTTTGTGAGTTATCAGTATTTTTACTAAGGGAAAATATTGAATGGATAGAATAGTTGATCTCACTCTCTTGTTGCCCTCCCAGTAACTCTAGTATTAAAAACAGTGAGACCACTTGAAGAGCAAATTAAAATTTGTCTCTTTCTGTTAATTACCTGTTTTCAGTTCATGTTAAATGACACATGAGCAAAAAAACAACAATAAATGTGGTTCTGAGGCACATCATATGGTAATTTTTTTAATCATTGACCACCTATTTAAATCATCAATCACCCATTATTAATTGTGGCTAATTGGTGGCCAATTATCATTTGATTGAATAGTTCTTTTCTAAGAAAACCGAGGAGAGGCAGCAAGAGGTAGAAGAAGACACAGCACCCCCTCCATTTCTCAACCATCCTCCATCCAAAATAACAACACCTCCTCAATTCACCAATTCACTTGGGACCTATTCATTTACTCTGCCACCTCCAGCAACGCACATACACACACACACACACACACACACACACACACACACACACACACACACACACACACACACACAAAGCCAGCCAAATCCCTAAAGATCCAATCCTCGGAGCATGCAGTAAAAAATTCCTGCACTGATAGGGACTCCCTTCCCCCAGTGAGCAAAAGCGCGCACACACACAAACCTAGGCAAGTAAAGCATGTCTATATCCTCTATCCCAGCATCCCCAGAGGGCCACCACCACAGCACTGGGAAGATGGTGCGCTGCTGTGAGTGTGACATATTCACAGACAGATTGGTACTAATGAAAGATATTACTCACATGCACATTAGCAGAGGTAAAGAAAAGGTCAGTGTGAAAATAGAAAAAAATTTTAGGAGTAGAGTGGAGAGGTATAAAAAGGACAATGGCAAAGAAAGAAAGAAATGAGTGGGAGAAAGAGAGCAAACGAGAAATAAAGGAAGCAATTAAATGAGAGGAGGATGAGGAGGAAGAGAGGGATCAGGTGAGAGGAGATGTGGTGGGCACAGGGATTTTGCTGTGTGCAGACAGTGAGCATGAGGAGGATTGTGTGTGTGTTTGTGTGTGTGTGTGTGTGTGTGTGTGTGTGTGTGTGTGTGTGTGTGTGTGTGTGCGTGTGTGTGCACAAATGTGTGTTATGAGTGTCTGTATGCAGTCCATGTCTGAGAGTAAAGACCAAGACAACCATGGGATTTACCAGCACTGCATGGCTGCATCAATCAACCATAAACACAAATACACACACGTACACACCAGAGTCAAAACTAAAAGGTGACAGAGTATACATTGTTTGTTTTTTTGTTTTGTTTTGCCAATTAAACTGAAATCTTACTATAAACTCACACACAATTGACAGGAAAAACACAGACAAACTGTGCATGCGTATGTGAAATTTCAAACAGCAAACAAAACAAACACTGTGACACTTTGTCACATTGAATTTAAGAGGAAATTACACATCACAGTGTTGAGCATCTACAATAATTACACAGGCTAGAACAGGAGAAAAAAGACTGACAGCTAGACACACACTTCAACACACACAGTGACACCTGCACCATTAAACAAACCATGTTCTTTCACTTAGAAGGTTAATGCTCATAAATCGACGCAACACAGCTGGCTGTACGTTTTGAATGTCAACCAGATGTGTTGTGCGTGCGTGTGTGTTTGCGTAAAATGTCCTTGTTACCTGACAGTTCAGGGGGTCATAGAAAGAAAGCTAGAGAGAGAGTGTGTGCGCACATGTGTTTGTGAGCATTCATGAACAGTTTACGAGTCAGCCTGGTCACTGGTGCATCGAAAGCCAGACATCACTGTCTGCTGCACGTCAGTCATATATCCAACACACAGACACACACCCACTGCACACACAAACACAAAAGACGGGAATGTGTTGAAGAGAAGAGAAGAGTGTGGAGGAAAATAATTTAAAATGTGATTTAAAGCAGCTCATTTGATTAGAAGGATCAGCAATACTTCAGACACTGTGACTCACTCATAGTCTTGTGTTACCCATGAATAATTTAGACATTCATTTTGAGCTTGCCATGTTTATTCATCAATAATTTACCCATATTACCCGTGTCTTATTTAAGTTGTGTCGCTCTGCATTTCTAAAGATTTGATTACACAGCTCATTGACGACTGGATAGTTGATTCATACACAAACACACCAAAAGATAAGTAAGTAGACTTATGCACAACATATGATTGTATTCAATTTTCCACCACCTTCCTCTTACTTCATCTAACAATGCAGTTATTAGTGAACCCGTTCTTTTTGCTTTATGAAACAACTTAAGAGCATAACAGTCGATGTTGGCACTTTTAAACCCAGGATACTGTGTTAACCCAGTGATAAATCTTTGCACATATAAGCTAGTAAGATGCATGTCAGATCCTTGTTTTTACTGAAATTTACATTCTCTGAAAAACTAATTCTCTTAGTCTTCATAATGCTGCTAAATCCATAAAAAATCAATCCTTGTAGGATAATGGCATAATACACTGCTACAGTGTTGATATTAGTATGCTAACATCAATGGGCTTCCTGTGGCTCTCTACAAGCAGATGCCTCTCAGTCCTGTTTTGTTCCATTCAGTCACATTGTCTGCAGTTCTCAGAAGACATTTTAGTCAAATTCAAACACAAAATAGAACTGGGAGATGCAGAGCTGGTGGTGTTGAATTAGTGATGGAGTTTTTGCAGTTTAAAAACACTTTCTTATTGACATCACCAGAAACATCAACAGATGTGGAGATGAATGCAAAAAAAGTTTAATTAAGTGTGGAGGCTAAAATCAGATGTTATCGTCCTCTCCTGACCATTAACGTTAATATCAAAATAAGATCTGTCAGCAGTACTTTGATGTGAAAGCATCTTACCTGGCAAAGAAAGAGGCAGCGGCGGAGGTGGCAGTCGGTGCCGTGGTGGTTACAGCTGTGTGAGAGGGAGAGTTTGTGTGTGATGGTGAATTTGTGTGTGAAGGAGAGTGTGTGTTGTAGCGGTTCAGAGCAGCTTCAGTCAGTCCTTCTCTGGAGGCCTCAGAGATCATCTGGGAGATCTGATATGAGTGAGAGAGACAGAGAGCGAAAGAGAGAGAGAGAGACGTTTTACTATAACTAACAAAAAACTCAAAGAGTTCAGAAAATAAATTAGAAATGATTACATGTGTGTCTGCGTCATCAACAACAATCTGTTGCTGTGAAGATATAAAATCCATCAAAGAAGCAGTGAAAGAAAGAAAGAACAAAAGAAAGAAAGAAAATGACAAAGTCACCCAACAGAGTCATATTCTCACCCCTCCTCTTCCCCCTCTCCCACCCTGACAGATGAGATTTTGTGTGTGTGTGTGTGTGTGTGTGTGTGTGTGTGTGTCTGTGTGTGTGTGTGTGTAGGTGTGTGTGTGTGTGTGTGTGTGTGTGTGTTTTCCTTGGCAGACAGACTGCAGATAAGCTTTTGCAGTGATCACAGTGAACCAGCAGCAGAATGATTCTGAGTCCCAGATAGACAGAAACAAACAAACAAACAAACAAACAAACAAACAAACACCCTCCTGCCTCAGACTCTCTCTTTTAACCTTAAGCCTTCTCATCCTGTTTCACCCTTACTTTTCTTCTTGTCTATTCCTCTCACCATTTTTTTTTTTTACTTTTGATATCGCTTCCCTACTCAATTCAATCCCCTCTGTCCCTTTGCTCTGCCATCTTAAGCTACTCACCTTTGTTTCTCCTTTATTATTGGATCATCTTTCATGGTGTTTGTGCTTTATTAGATAGCATGCAGGGACGAATGCTAGTGAGGACAAAGAGAGACACCTTTGAACTTATAACAGTGTAAAGAAATTAAATTTCCTGGCCTGTTTGAGTAACTGTATTTTTTTGGCCATTCTGCCTTTATTACAGGTGATAGTGTAGCTATACAGTAGACAGGAAACATGGAGAAAGAAAGACAGGTGTGAGATATAACAAGGGTTCGCTGGCTGGAGTTGAGCTTTGCAATTACATGGTATGTGCCGTAACCACTAGACCACTGGACCCTATTTATTGATATTTTTCTATAAGTATCTGAGAGTGACCAAGATGTTAAATTCATTCCCTGGTCCCACTGCATATTATAAAAAAGCACATTCAGCTATCTCTTACTCAAAATCTCTTCATCGATCCTTCTTGTCAACAAAGTGTGCGATTTTAAGTATTGTTGCTTTTTTATGTGTGTGTTGGTCTTTGATAGGTGTGCAGTATCTCTGCATGTATCAGTATGACCCTCTGTGTGAGCAGTGTTTGGAGTCGGCCTGTACCAGCTTCAGAGGATGCCTGAGACATGCAGTCACACACAAAGAAGAATTTATGTGACAATTTAATTGCTTTATGAGAGTGTGTGACGCATAAGTTTGACACTGTGCACAGATGCGTGTGCATTGATGTATATGTATGGGCATGTGTGTTCATGTTTGTGTGTTTGCGTCTGTGTGTGTAGGCAACCCATTCGTGAAATAGATATGGATTATTGATTATAGTTCTTTATGTGCTGCCAGTAGCCAGACAGCAGAGCACCTAAATCATAACCACGTGCTCCAATAAAGGAACTATAGCTTGTGTGAGAGCTAATCTGCGAGCATGTATGTCTCTTGTGAGTATGTCTGTGTGTGTCCTTGTGCATGCATGTGTCTGCACTTCTCTGCACCTGTGTGTGTGTGTGTAAATCACTTCCACTCTGCGTATATTTACTGCTGAGGGCTTCTGGGGTCCAAGCACGCAGCCCACTGCCTTGATAAATTACCTATTGTAAATGAGATGCCTCTATAGTTTATGTACCATACCCCTCTGTGCATTTCCACCCATTTCAAATGCTCAGACCTGGCTTGCTACCCCTGCATTATTAAAAGAGTTGTGAACATATGGAATAAAGGTTCAGCAGCTACATGGAATACCTGTTCATTTGCACTGGTTACTCATTCATCCTCATGAATGGGAAGCGGAAAACTACTTGGACAGAGTAGAAAAAAAGTCACCACAGAGGGTTATTATGTGAGCTGAAAACTGGAGGTGGAGGAAGAATATGTGGCAGGTAGTGAAGGTGCAGCTGTTAGGCTAGTTAGTGTGAAGCAGGTAATATTAAGCAGGACTGACCAACATTGCCATCCATAGAGCCACACTGCTCATGGCTAAAAAATGCAATAATCAAATTTGCATTTATAATATCATGATATGTCAAAAGGTATCTGAAACATGTGCTGATGGGTAATTATGCGTCATTGTTTTCATTAAACCAGCTTGTATGAGAGCTGTCTGAACCTGAACTACTGCACACACAAATCAGAATGATGGTTTTTGTTCTTAGGCGGTTGTCATGTTTGTCCTATTCAGATTTTCACTCAGGACATAAAGGCTTAGTTACTATCTCTGTGTTTTACTGTAAATTTGATTAAATTTCACTGGATGAAACTTTAATGATCCCTATAGGGATATTAGGCCATAACAACAGGAGAGAATAGGATATAGATGATAAGAGGACAAACAACAAGTACTGAGGATAATACAAGGGTGAAATGTAAAATAATACTGCAGATCAATAAAAACACAGCATCAGACAATGTTTTCACAGAACAGCTGATTCTGATATTGTACCTGTGAATGTGGGACTTAGCTGTGATATCAGATTTCCAACGAAATACGAAGTGAAAAAAAAACAGTCGAAAACTTATTCTGTCACTCTCGTCCCTATTCCTCTACACTGTAGCACGTACCTACAGCCCTCTTTCTCTGCTCTTAGAAAAAGGAAAAAAACTTGCTCATTCATCTTCATTACAACGCAAATGCCATTTCCCCAGCATCCAGCTTCCTCATTTGTCTCTCTTAGATTTATTTTATTTTTTACATCCTTTTCCAACCATATGCTTCAGGCAACCAACATTGAATTTGTGGCTGAAGTTTCTGGCTTGCATGAGGGTGAAAACAGAAATGGGATGTTTTTGTTTCCACGTATGTGTGTGGTCCTGCCTGTGGTTATCAGGGGGATAGACACAATCTGTAAAATAATCTACATAAATGCTCACTGCAGCAGGGTGGAGGAGAGGCTGCCCTTTCAGGACCAAAGTGAGGGAGAGACATAAAAAAAACTGAAGTAAGTGAGCAAATGGAACAGGGTGTTAATTTATTTCACATTGGAGACAGAGAGAGTCTATGGGAGAAAGAGTGGGAAGGAAAGAAAGCTAGTATGTACTGTATATGTGTCTCTGTGTGTACACACTTATATACTGTGTGTGTGTGCCTTTGAATACCTAACAACACAGTGTTAGTACATGAACATCTATATGAACCTATTTTTCCGAATTCAGACTGGAGCGGACGGTATATATACAATGGCAAGCAAAAGTAAGTGAACCCTCATCTCATGTATAAGATGAGGGTTCCTGAAATATGGTCAGGTTTCAAGTTACAATTATGAACGAACACAATCTATTTTAACGAATAAGACACAAAGCATTGTATTTTTCTTGGCTGAGCTGTAACAGGTCTATATAAAAGAATGGTCCAAAATTACTCCTGAACATTGTGCTGGTCTGAACAGCAGCTACTCGAAGAGCCTGTTTGTGATTATTGGTGCCAGAGGAGGTTTGGCCAGTTATTAAATCCAAGGGTTCATTTACTTTTTCCACCAGCACTGTGAATGTTTAATGGGTGTGTTCAATACAGACAGAAAAGATTATAATTGTTTGTGGGAAATTAGCTTAGGGACATGGTGTTGTCTACATTTGTGATTTAGATGAAGATCAGATCACATTTTAAGATCAATCAATGTAGAAAACCATATCATTCCAGAGGGTTCACATACTTCGTCTTGCTACTGTATGTGTATATATACATATGTATATACTGTATATATATATAGAGAGAGAAAGAGAGAGACAGAGAGTAAAGATGAGGCAGAGTAGGGTTGGATTGAGTATGCCTCCTATCAACATATATACAGCACAGAATGTTGTATAATCAAATCAGAAACAGCCTCAAGGCTACAAAAGTTAAAAGAAAGAATGATGACAGGAAGAAATACAGATTTATGTACCTTCACTTTGCAGTACAGATAATGTTAAGGAATACCAGAGACATGCCTTCTGACCCAAAATATTCAATATATGCTACAAAATACGCAATACAAAGGTTGTTAGCTAAATGGCATACTCTTATCATGCCCTTATTTTATGTTGGTATTTAAGGTCCTTGCTCGAGGGCACCAAGGTGGTGGTAATGAGGGTGGGACCAGTACTACTCTTTCTCTTTGCCCACCTGGATTTATTCTGCTGGACGACCCTCCCGACACAAGTTTCCTTAACATTTAGGCCTCCACAGCCCCCTCCACTTACTTTATACAAAATATGATATGATTTGTTCAAGTGGTGTATTGTATCTCACATCCTGTTTCTCTCTGCAAGATATACAATAACAAACACATACACGGTAAATTAGGAACGCTTATCTAACCATTGTTGAAAGTAGACACACACACACACACACACACACACTCACACACACACACACACACACACACACACACAGGCACACACCATACTGTATAAACCTGTTTTCAATTAGCTGCTTGAAGGACAGAGCGAGGGCAAACAGACAATGTTAGATTCGTTTTCTCATGCCAGAGAGAGAGGGAGAGAGAGAGACCCATCCCTTCTAAACCACAACCATAAAAAGCCCAAAAATGTAAATGAACATATTTATAGACTTGATTTTTTTCTGATTTTACTTTACAGTTTCTGTTAGTTGAAAGGTACAGTGATGGTGAATATGACATTGGGATACTAAATAACAGTTAACAGTTGACGTAGCAGTTTCTGTGTGGTTTCTTGGAGCAAATTAAAGAACCATATATCACTGAGCAGACTGCCGTCTGACCTCACCCATTAGTTTTGCAGCCTGGACCTTTGGTTTGTCACCTCTTTGTCACTACTGCTGACCCAGCAGGATTTTAATGTCAGCTTCACTGGCAGACAGGTTGCTTCCTCTCTCTGTCTCCCTCTGCGTCCTCTCTCTTTCAGCTCTCTGGGTCTTGTGCTACCTTTGAAGGTGACTTTAATGGTGATTTTAATCATTAAAACAGTTAAATTGAATAAGACAGCACCAGTGTGGTTCTGGTAGTGTTTCTGAAGAGTGATACACACATTTCCTATGAAGCCCACTGATTCCTACTGCAGGTTGTTGACTTTCAACCCTCTTACTTTCCCTTCTGTCAGTCCACCTGTGTTTGTTTTCTCTGTCACTTTGCTGAAGAGCGTGAACATGTTGGAAGAGATTTCTCATTTGGCCTGCGTTCAATCATCAGCCATTGTGAGACCGTCTGAAAGCTCAGCTGATGCATCAACAGCCATCTTTTATGATTCGTGCTGTACGGCAGTAAAGCAACAAAATCCAATCCCACATCTCAGCAATGTGTCCATATAGGCTGAGGTCTCAGAGTTAAGAAATTAAAGTACCAGATCTAGCCCCTATAATAAAATTTCTTCTACTCTTATTCTAAACACATCTCTCTTAGACTCTCTTCACCCTTTCTCTCTACATCTCTATATCTTTCAGTCTTATCTCCCTTTATTTCTTTCCATTTCCATTTTTTGAGCATCTCTCTGCTCAGCTCCTCCTCTTTCTCTCTCTCTCTCCCAGGGGTGAGTCTAAACAAGGGTGATTTATTATCATGCTCTGTTTCTCCTTTCCTGCTGAAACACCATTACTGTCAAAGTCACAGCACAAACACTCAGGCTCACTAACATTTTACACCTCCCAACACAGGTACTAACTCAAATACAGAAGAGCTGAGAGAATAGAAAACCTCCTTCAGATTTCAACACTGACTGTAATTTCCACAAAGACAGGCCAGAATACATAACAGCTTTTATGCCTCATTTATTTCTGACTAGTAGGACAAGATAACGAAACAGTTCCAGAGACTGTACGTAAGTAATTTCAACCCACTATTCATATCTCTGTATCTGATTCAAGTCATGGACTGAATAAAAATATACAGAGAGATGGGTGAACAGCACGATAGGAGAAGACATGAATATGAAAACAAAGTGTGAGAAAGACAGAAATAATAGGGGAGAGGGAAAGAAACTGTGTAAGTGTGTGTGAGAAAGAGAGTGAATGAGAGTGAAAGAGTGAAGGGGTACCGGGGGTGTGTGACATAGAGTCCCCAGAGTCCTAATTATCACTGTATGAATTATTACATCTGTAGTACACGCTCATACACACATTCACACACACACACACACACACACACACACACACACACACACACACACCCCTCTGGATCTCCCTCTAGACCACTCGTCACCTAAGGCGTTTTCTGCCTCCTACCAACCTCCTCTCTTGTTCTCTTGTCTACTCGCGCTTCCTCTCCTACTTCCTCGCTCGTCCTAAAACCTCTTCTTTTATCTCCATTTTCCGTTTGAGTCACTTTTACAGTTTGTTTCGCGCTAAATTGTCCTGTTTCACTGTTTAAGAAGTTATTTTGTGTGAGATGGTTTTCAATTCTAGGAATGTGATTATTGTGTCCAGAGAGAGCTCTTTTTGGGGAAAATAAACTTCACAATGTCCCTTTGATGTTTTCCAGTTAGCTACTTAAATGAACACATCCACAATTGTCTCTTTCTTTGCATTCAACGGGAAATGGCAGTGACGCTGACAGACAGGAATTGAGGTCATATCACAGCAACAGCTTGTATGTATCCAGACCAGACCAAACCTGGTACATGGTCTTGGAAACACATTTTGAGGAATCCTAAATTCATTGGCATCAACTGGTCTCTAGGGGGCGCTGCAATACGTAAAAATACATTTTGGCTAATAAACATCAAAGGTCAAGACATGGCAACTTGTCTTATCATCTCTTATCTTGTCCTGTCATGTCATTTTGGAGTTTGTTTTTGCTGCTTCTTGAACAACCTTCATCCAAACTTTACCAAAGTTGGGACAGATTACCTTCAGACCAAGACAATAGTTTTCACATGGATTTTTGATTTGCAAGAGCATTCAACCGTAACAGCCGAAAATGGCGACAAAGATGCCAAACAAGAAAGTCATATCTCAGCCAATCTTTATTCAAGTAACATGAAACTTGCTGTGAGCGCTTGCAACCTTGCCCATGACATAATATACTATACTATACTAATAATAGTCTGACCTGCTGGGCCCCCTATATTTATTATTTGTCTTCCTTTGATTTGGGTGATAGTAATGCTCTAGATTTAGAAACTACAGCTCCTACAATGCTTTGGGAAACGTAAAATGAAAGTATGATGCTGCTATTTTGGCATCATTAAAAGTATGCCAGCAGTTCCTGTCTGCAATGTACCCATGGATGAGCTCTAACTAACATATCTTTTATGATTTCTACATGGAATAATGGTTTATATGTGATGGACATCAGAATTAACACTCACACCCAATCTAAAAATATGTGTATCATATCTTTTAAGTCAGATTTGACTGAGTTATGACTCATTGAAGGAGAATGAATTTCTACGCAAATTGCGACCATCGAGCTCAAATGGTTTTAAAGTACCTTAACGGCCTCATGTCACTCCCTCCTTTACCTACTAGGAACACGCAGACATGTGCACATGGACACATACAGGCACACACTTTGCCTGGGGCTGATGCAATACAGCCTAATCTGACTTTGTACAAGCTGAGAAGAGGACAGGAGAGAGCTGAACACATTATCTCAGAAGTCAGGTTTAGTCAGTGGATGATATCTAACAAGGTCACACTACAGTAGGTAGGTCCACCTACAAGCTGAAAATGAAAATGCTCCTGTCCTGACGCATATCAAGAGATGTATCTGTGTGGTGGTAGCCTGTTACCATTTGGTATAATCATGCAAGAGCAGAATTAATTTATTCAGTCTCCTGGTGATATTTGCACTGTCGTCATGGGAGACATAGCTCGACAGATCGTTATGAGTGAATGTAAGGCACACACATATGCACACAAAAGTGCACACATACATTTCTGCACATAGCTTACCTGGTACGGATAGAGTGTCACTCCTCCATTAGTTCGGTTCATGTGCTGATGGGCTTGCAGAGCTGCTGTACTCAGTACTGCTCCACTCCCGTTATTACTGCTGTTACCACTGTTATTGCTGGGGCTGTTTACTCCAGTTACTGGTTGCTGCTGGGAACCAGATGCTTTTCCTGAACTGGGGGACCCATTCCTTCTGTCTACTCCACCTCCAAGCCCCAGAGAGCTGGGCTTGGACCCCAGTCTGTGCCCTGGACCTTGAGGTTGTGGGTTTGTGGGAGCACAGCTGGACGTTTGCCCCACTGAGGGACTCCCATGGCTGGCGTTGGATGGTCCGTGGCTCGGGCTGGGCGTTGGCGTCTGGCTTGGGCTTGGGGAAGGTGACTGGGATGATTGGTGAGGAGGATATGAAGCAGCAGCAGCTGCTGAGGAGGATGAGGAAGGAAGAAAAGGAGGAGACCAGTCCCGAGATCCAGGGCCTCCTGGTACTCCAGATGCTCCGAGTGGCCCCGGAGGTCCTTGAGATCCATATCGTCCAATCAAAGCAGGGGGGGAAGAGGTGGGAGACAAATCCCACTGGTCAAGAGTGAGGACCATGCGCACAGCTTCCTGTTTGAGCTGAGTGAGGTGAGTAGCGCAGACATCACAGCGACTATCACGCTCATTCCACGCCCGCCGAGAACTGTTAGGCACCTGAAGCTTATCATGGAGGAGGAGGGAGAAGGAGGGATCCTGGAAGGAGAGAGAGAGAGACAAAAGGGTGAGATTTAGACTGGTGTCTGGAGGAATGAATGAGAACTAAATGAAGCAAGAACAGCATGTTTTGAGGTGCACAGAGAATGTAAGTGAAGAAAACCTAGGAGAGGAGAGGAGAGGAGAGGAGAGGAGAGGAGAGGAGAAGAAATGATAGACATGTTTAACAAGTCATGACTATGAATATTTATAGAAAATCCAAGAAACATAGCCATGTAGCCTGGGGGAAGATGAAAATGAAGAGACACACACACACACACACACACACACACACAAAGGTCAAAAAGTGTGACAGAAGCTGGACAGTCGTCTAATACAGCAAGTACAGTAAGGAGTTCAAAATATTAAAGGTATATCATGTCACAGACATATTAAATGGCATCCCAGTTGTAATGATGTCATGAAAACCAATACTTTGGTACCAAGTTGATACCAAAATTCTGAAAATGTGATGGTACTTGTTTATCGAGTGTAGCTTAGGAATGAACGTACCGTACATGTCGCAGGTACGTTCGGCAGAAACAGAAACAGAAACAGAAAATACTAAATGTAGTGTGCTCTTTTCTGTCCTTATGTTGGTGCTTGTACGTTTTTGTGGGTGTGTGTATGTGTGTGTGTGAGCTATTATAGTGTGCTTTCTTATGCGTGGAGATCAGGATATTTGTCCAATTTGTTTGTGCAGTTATCTGTGCCTGTGTGCATGAATGTATGTGCATGTACAGGTATGTATTATGTGTGCGTGCGTGTGCATGTGTTTTTTCCAGACTAATTGGAGCCACTTGCACAGAGCAAAGCCACTTTAAATCTCCTGCCATGACTCTCTGGTCTAAATATCAAAGTTAACAAGCAAAACACACGCACACACCCAGATACAGATCTGCGTCTAAATTGTATTTGACTCCAGTGGAAAGATTTTTTTCAATTTCTCCGACAAAGCATTAAGTACTTTATCTGACAAAGGGTCATTAAATTGAAACTGTTTTTCCTTATAAAAGTCTGGCTTTACTCCAGGCCCTTGAGACTGATGGTGGGATTAAAGAGATTGTGTGACGTCGGGAGCTAATTGTCGGCTTAAGTGTAGGTGTAGTGTTGGTGTATTATCAGTGAGTGAATGTCTGCTTTGGACCTTTGTAATTCAACAAAACATCTGTGGTAGGTGGTGCCAGCTCAAATGATAACTGTAATTACCATCCTGCTTTCAACCTGCCCACCTCTTCTGTTCGCTAAAGCCAGGTATCTGTGTTGACCCTTTTCTGCACACGTGATAGTTACAGCAAACTGAGTGTATGGTTACATGAAAAATTTATCTCAAGCTATTGTAACGGGTTAG
>NW_019525316.1:598558-658622 GCF_002814215.2 Seriola lalandi dorsalis
TCTTATGTGTGAGAATGAAGATCAGAGAAAAGCAATTATACATATAAGGACAAAAAGGAGGAAAAATAAAACCACAGTTGCTGAAAATGGTAGATTACACAATGATGTAATGAAGGAGGAGAGGGAGGACACAGTGACGAAGAAGGTCTGGAGTCTATGTTGGGCTGATAATTGGTGACATCACTGTGCATGCATAGGTGTATTCGTTTCATACTAGCTTGGGCCGGTGCAGAAAGCACAAATAGCAGTGGTTACGTTTCATTGTGAATATTAATGAACCATGTGAATGCATATAGGAGAAACACTGTGCTCACAAAGGTGGCATGTTTAGCATTAGGCATTTAGGGAATCGATTATACCCACACACACACACACACACAGACACAGACACACATACGTACCTGATGCAGCATAGCCAGATCTGCAAATGATGAATACAATACCTACTTGTACACATAAGTAAACACCAAATTTACTGCGTGCATTGGAGTAATAGTTAGCTGAGAGGCAGATTGGTGGTCTATAGCACGCCACAGAAATAACCCAAAGCAGAAACTGTTTTTGAACAGCATATGAGTGAGAGTCTAGACACCGAGGAAAACAACCCATGCCTCCCCAGAATTTTCTCTTTGTTTCTCTCTGTTTCCCCTCAGTGACAAATAACTTAAGGAACCCAGTAGGTTTCCTCTCTCGCTCTTTCCCTCTCTCTCTGTCTCACTCTCATTTATTACCTGCACCCTCCCCCTCTCCTCTGTCTCTGTGCCTCCCTCTCTTAAGAATTTCTCCTTTAATCACCTTTTTAATTGGTCATTCCTTCATATGATCCAGTAATGGATGTAGGAGTGAGATTGGTTAGGACACAACTGTAACCTATTACGCATACACACATACACATGCTTGCACACATGCATAAAGTCACTTATGCAAACATTTAGATGAATAGACACACACATTTGTCTGCACACATGCACACACACTCCCTTGTGATGTTGACACCCTATATTAATAACAAAGAAAAACGCATTAGAATGTTTGAGTTGCCATAGCAATGCAGAAATTAATTAGCATACACAACTAAATAGCTATAGGGGATGTAAATTACTTGCCGCTTTCTTTCTCGCTGGAGACTTAACTGTGTTTGTGTGTAAATATTTGTATGTGGATATTTGTGCAGTATGTTTGTGTACTGTTTTATGCTGTGTGTGCTGATGAGGCCTCTTACTATCAGTAATAATACAGGTGTCAGATGTGATAACATCCAAGTGATGTTTTTCACACATACTCAAATTGATCTCTCCATGAAGATCTCTCTCAGCGCTATAGCTCACATTAATCACATGCTGATATTCTCTCTCTCTAAAGGCTGGTAATTGTGCAGTAGGGCCCATGTTATATTACAAAAGCTTCCGTAAACCACTTTAGTAAATAATGAATCAATCAAATAAAAAATGCACAAAACACTTGAAAAAAAAACTGAATCAAATTGTTCATGTATCATGAAACATATTTTCTCCTTTTTAATAAGGAGAAATCAAGTGTATGTGCAGTGAACACATATATACTTATGAGCATCCATGCCATCACCGTCACATGTCCTTGAATTAAAAGGACAGTCTCCACCACTTGAAGAGGGTAGTCTTTACTCTCAGGGTAGGACAGCAGGGCTGGTTCACTCATAGAGGACGAGACCGTGGCTTTACTTGCTTTGATGCGTTGCTCTGAAGAGATTTTAGTACCTTTGAAATGTTACTTCTTTGAATGGTTGCGGGTAAGTTACTCTCATGAAGCAGGGTCAGTGTGAATGTCTTCAGGCAGTCTTTGAAGCACTCCCTCAGACCATGTTGATGACGTACTTCGGCCCACCAAAGGCTATATTCATGTAGCCACTGTTTGGGATTAGCAACTATGATTAATTGGCTGTCTAAACGTTGCCTGGATTGACTTGGGTTAAGCACTGATCGGGCATTCTGCCCCACAAAGTTATATTTCCTCACCAAACACCCATAACAAACACACATATACGAAAATAGCATTGCTTGACCCATGTGTACAGTATGTGTGTAGTGGGATGTTAAACCCAATCAAAGTGAGTACAAAACATTGGAAACAGATGGTACAGACAGATCAGATCAGATCAGTCATCCTCTCTTGCAAACCTGTGGATTCTTCATTTATGCTTGATGTATATTCAAGAGGTTGTGTCTGCCGAGCTGTCTGTGAATGTGTATAAACTGTGTATACAATATGTGTATACACAAATGTGGCTTTCCCATTAACAAGCTGAGCGGGAAGAGAGCCTGGTTTTTATTAGCTGGCCATCTACATCAGTGCCCAGCTGTAGATGAAATAGTTAGTTTAAATTACTGCCTGTTTTTTCTATGTGAAAGTTGCTTGCTGGTGCCTGTTTTTAAATTATATGGCTATCCATGGTGGTGCTTGACTCTAAATGACCTGCATATAAACTCTGCTGCTTTTTTTTAAATGAGTCCATCTGCATCAGAGCTTCACTGTAAATGAGGCATTTGCTACCTCAGCTATATGTGAAAATAATCTACTTCAGTGTGTTAGCTAGCTGCCAATTAGCTAGTTGTCTGGCACCTGAATTTAGATGAGAATCTTGACTGCATTGCTTGTTAATTTCAGCTGGAAAGTATTCTATGTAAATGCCTATTTTCACATGGGATATTTGAAGGAGTAGGTGGCTGCTCACAATAAAAATACAGCGTGTTTGTTGCCATCCTCTATACTGTGTTTCCTATAACTGTCGAGTGACTGGTTGAAATATAATGTTTGGTTGAACAAACACTGTTTAGGGTGACAGTTGCCTACATTTTTTAAATTAACCATAAATGGGTTACTCATTATTGTGAGTCTAAAAAAGTCTGAAAATCTGGATATTCATCTTGGTGCCCCACTGTAAATGGGTTGCCTATTTCAATCTTGGCCTGAAAGAAAAACACACAGTGCTAATCATTGCCAGTAAGAATATGGAACCATAAGGATTTACAGTAGCCTAACAGTAACAGTGTAGTTCAGTGTAGAAGTCTAACACACTGAACTACAGAGCAAAGTTACTTTCATAGTTTTACTAAATACTGTGCATCACTGCTAAAAATTAAACACTCTCTTGTGCAGTACAGCAATCACTGAATAATACAGGGCATTTTAGTCCAGGAAGTACACTATACATACTTCAAGAACCACACAGGAAATATTCTGTTTATACTTTTGCCTAAATTTTCTCTGATCTGCCTTCGTCCTTACCAGAGATTGAGTTCCAGCTCATCTTGAGCTGTTATAACAATGTTTCTTATTGTAGATAATGTAAAGTACGATAGGTCTCTATCTCTCTCACAAATGTTTATCCCCCTTTTTCATCCTCCACCCACTTTTTCTCTATCTTTGCCTCAAACCCTCCACCCTAGCCTCTCTCTTCTACAGGATATCCCTCATCCTCCTTCTCTCCAAGTCTCTCTTTCTTTTCTCTCCCCTCTTTCCTTTCCTCTCTCCCCAGTCTCTCTCTCCCTCTCTCTCTCTCTGACAGTGATAAATTGCCTGTTGGTTTAGGTAATCCATCTTGCCATATCCCACACCTGAACACACACTCTCCGACGCCCTCTCTCTCTCCTCCCTTACTCCCCTCTTTTCCTCCTTTTTTTCCCTTCTTCCCTGCAGTGTCTTTCCATCTCAAGGTTAGCGAGGCTCACTGGGGTGGAGCTGAAGGTAAAGATCTGCCTGACAACTCCCACTTATACACATGTGCACACACACTAGGAAACAGGTGAACAATGTGAGCACAGGGACATTATGTGTACCCTTGCACACACAAACACACACATATATATATATATATATATATATATATATATATATATATATATATGTATAGGTTGTTTGTCTCTGTATGGCGGCCCTGTGATGGACTGGCAATGTGTCCAGGGTGTACCCAGCCCTCTCCCAATGCCAGCTGGGATTGGCTCCAGCCTATAAGGATAAGCAGTATGGATAATGGATGGAAGGATGGATACGTAACAATGACAATAATAACATAATAATATGTTTACCATGTTTACCATGTTCGCTATTTTAGATTAGCATGCTATCATGCTAACAGTTGCTAATAGTCAGAAAATAATTAACAAATATTTAGTCATAAACCATGGTGCACATGATGGTGGTAGATGTAAATGTAAATGGCCTGAGAAAAAAAATGCCCATTGCTAATCATTGCCAGTAAGAATATGGAACCACAAGGATTTGTAGTAGCCTAACAGTAACAGTAACAGTGTGCTACTAGAGAGTAAAGTTACCTTAATAGTTTTACTAAATACTGTGCAGAATTGCAGAAAAACACACTCTTGTGCAGTACAGCAATCACTGAATAATACAGGGCGTTTCAATCCAGGAAGTGCAGCACACATAATTCAAGAACCACACAGGATGGAGCTCATGGCACTCAAGCCAGGAGTTGAGATATTTCAGTCTGTTTTGTTGCATAAAATGTATACTGAAACACCAGAAAAAAAGGAACACCTGTACAATCTGCATTTATATTCATGCAAATATACTCACAGACCATAAAAACAGACTATCCATGTGAGAGTTTTTCTATACCAAAAAGACCATGCAAGGCAGAAAATCCCACTGACCAGAACATCAAACCAATTTGTTAGATGTTTCCCTCAGGCTTATTCAGAGGTTTTATGTGTTTTAGCATAAACCTTAAACCTCTTCAGGGTGTGCTTGAATCATCCTGCAGGCCTCTAAAACTAAAACACATTTTTAACAGTTCTATATCCATGAAAGTCAACTGAGCGTGCTTGCTCTTTTCCAGGCTTCACATTCAAACAGTGCCTCTCATTCATACATGGGATAAAGCTACTACAGTGTTTCACTGTTGGCAACTGAGCTCCTCAAAGGGAACTGGTAAGGTTTACGAGTCCTGCTCAAGAGCAGAGTTGTTATTGAGAGAGGGGAGATTTTATTCATCCAGGATTTATGTGGACATCAAACTTGGATTCAAAATTACAACCATCCCGTGACAAGCTTGCATTATCAATCCAGAAGATATGATCAGTCAGATAATGCTAAGAGGAAGTCTGCTTAAGTATGACTCCCTCTCTGACACTGTATGTAGCCTGTTGTACATTCAATAACAGATAACAGTAAACAACAACAACCATTTCAAACCCTCTAAATCGAGCCTCACAGGCTCCATCTGCTCAAGGTAATTGGAAAGTTTAACGGCTAGAGGCTATTCTCTGTGTCTGATTGAAGCACGAGCTGGGAACAAACAGCCAATTTAATTCTCTCTCTCTCTCTCTCTCTCTCTCTCTCTCTCTCTCTCTCACACACACACACACACACACACACACACACACACACACACACACACACACACACACACACGCGCCTTACTACCTTTGTGTAACCTATATGAATTATTGCCGGTCCTCTATTTTTAATACTTTCTTTCTTTCTTTCTTTCTTTCTTTCTTTCTTTCTTTCTTTCTTTCTTTCTTTCTTTCTTTCTTTCTTTCTTTAGGAGGGAAGGAAGAAAGGAAGGAAGGAAGGATAAGGAATGATGTGAGGACAGTGGGGGTGCTGCTGGGATGAGATGGATGATAAGCATTAGGAGAAAGTGGATGACATTTATGTCTATTAGTCAGTATGGGGTGAGTGACAAATTGAAAGAGAGAGAGCCTGGCGGGGTAAATATACCACTAAAGATTGTTTGCTAAGAATCAGTTTACTCAGATATTGAAATATAAACAGCCTGTGTAGTGCATCGTTTTCATAACAAACAGATGTTAAATTCCACAGGAAGTAACCACAGCCAGGTTTTTAATGTCAAGGTTTTCAAAAACATCTCCAAAAAGCCTTCATAATAACACTACAGGACTTGATCAGCAACTACTATAGCGAAGTCTGCATGGAGCAAGACTGGAAACTACAGCTTAAATGTCAGCCTTGTTCTCGTTTCACCTCCTGCCCTTTACAATGCTCTGACACAACAGACTTGCACTCCAGCTTAAAATACACAAACATACACAGACACACTGACACACACACACACACACACACACACACACATACACACCGAATTCTATCTTTGGCATTAGCCACCAGCCTCTTAACCTATATAGTTAAGCTAGGAATGTACGAGCACACACACACAAATTTTGCAGCCCAGCAGTGCAGTGTATTTAGAACAGGAATGCCATTACATTACTTGTAAAACATGAACAACTGACTGGCAGAGCCCGGGCTCTCATTTTGACCCTAAAAGGTAGGTCTGTTGCCACTGTAAGCGTGCACACACACCCTGTGGGTGTGTGTGTGTGTGTGTGTGTGTAAAGATGTAAAGATCAGGACTAAATGCATGAACCAACATAAACATCACCGACATACATGAAAGCATACATTCTAAAGTAAAGCCCTAACCCTAAATTTGTGGGTGCTCTTACTTTGAAAGTTGAAAACTTTTCACAAAGAAAATTATAGACATGCACACAGACACACACACACACACACACCCACACACACCTCAGCCTGTCAAGTGATTTTCCTAGGGTGAGATGTTGAAGATAGATGTGTTATATCTGACTATGTGATAGCCTGTGACAGTGTGTGTGTGTTTGCGCGAGTGAATGTGCATGCTTCTGTGTGATATATCAGCTTATGACAGCAGGTTGGCTAATGTTGGAAGTGTGGTTAGCAGGTCTTCAAATAAACTGCTCAGTGAGCGAGACTTCACAGTGTCACAGGGTGCTGGAGCTGGCACCTGCTACTGGAACACTAGGACATTTCCACTTTTCATCTTGGCTCCAAGTGATGGAATCAAAAACTTTTCAAACTCTGCAGAAAACACCGGAAAGAAAAATTGTCTGAACAGACACCACACCACATTTTGCACAACTGACACATAGATAGATGGATGGACAGACAAGCAGAGACATATAGACAAACAGACAGACAGACAGACAGACACAGGCAGTTAAAAAAAACGATACATGCATACATCATGCACAACTCGTAATTTAAAAGCAATGTTCCATATTGTCCTGGTCACACATTGTGTGCAATATAATGCACAAATAGAATGTCAAATTTAGTTTCCCACTCACAAAAATAGGAGTAGTCAGGAGAAGTCAGACAGGAGACAACTGCATAACTACTGTACAGTGTTCTCTACTTATTTCTGTATTGTGGAGGTGATGGAGAGGCAGTTGCCATGGCAGCTACAGATCTCATGGCAGCAGGTGCTGTTGCCACTTTCACCACCATCCAGTGTGTGTTCTTGGTAATGCACATACACACAAGCCAGTGTGTGTATGTCCATTTGTGTGTCCTCTCATGTGAACCATCAGTGTGCCTTGGTGTTTGTATGCCACTAAAACTGTGTGGGTATCTGTACACACTGTTACACACTGGGCTAGTGTGTGTTTGGGTGTGTTCACTCGTGCATGTGATTTGCCTGTTATTGCAATGTGTTGTCAGTGTGCGGGAGTGGTGGGTATGTTTGTTTTGGTCTTGGAGCCTGTGAGCTATGCAGAGGTGCTATAAATGTAAAACTGGCTCCTCTTTGTCACTGCTTTAAGTGGACCACCTTTGCTTTTTTCAATGTGTTTTTCTTTTTTTTTTTTTAACTTTTGCCTTTATTTGACAGAACAGAGTCAGGAAACAAGGATAGAAAGAGAGAAGGAGTAATAACAAATGTCCTTAGCCAGAATTAAGACAGCTTGTCCACCAGGATGTTTCATCTCATGTATGTATTTTTAACTGACTTTCCAGGAGGTCACTAAATGGGAGACATTGCTAAAAAAAAAAAAACCCCAGAAAACAACAAAAAGCAAACATTTCAAGACAGACACCATACTAATGAGAAAACATAAAAATTAATGAAAGAATTTTTCCAAAGGACAGACAGAAAAACAGACTCGAGTAATGTGTCTTTTTAATTTCTTTAAAAAAATGAACCAGTTAACAGTGACTGTAGTTTACGAATCAAAATAAAACAAACCAGCAATGGTACAGTGGCACACACTGTACAAACACTTCAAAAACACATCAATCTACTGGCTCTAATTATGTGTATTTTGCTGTTATATGTCCTAATTAATGTACAATGGCAAAGTTAAATTCATCATCTGCTGCCTTTAGGAACTGGCAAAGCTTTTGTAGCTTCTCTGGCTCTTGATAGACAGACTGCACACACAGACAGTGTGTTGATTGTGGCGGTCTACTGGCTGGGGTAGTTAGTCTAATTAAGTGTGTCCGCTCTGGGTCAGTGACTATAATGACAATGATAGCACTATTGGAAAAAAACATTCTTTTTTTCTTCCCTCTAACTACTCATTTTTATCCCTGTTCCTCATTCTCCCCTACTTCCTCCCTCTACTCCTGTAAATCTAAATCTTTTTGTTTCCCTCATTTTCCTTTCTTTCTCTAGAGCCTAATTTACCAAAAAAAAGTGTGTGTGTGGATATGTGTGTGACAGAATGAAACAGAGGGAGAAGGGTTGTGTGTTAGTGTGTCTATGATGCAGGTATCTTGAATGTAAAATGATAGAGAATGGAGGAGGAGAGTAAGTACGAGACGAGTAAAACAGTAAAAAAAAAAAAAGAAAAAAGAAAATTGTAATACTGCACAGCCACTGGCCACAACTTCATCTGGCTGGTACTGGGTTGTCTCCATAATGATGTATGTTCATCATGGTATGGATAACATGCAGTGCTGGGAAAATTCCACAGGGGTCTGTGTCGATGTAAATCTGTTCCTGCAGGATTTTAAGCACCACATTCATGCTGGTTCTACCTCGTCCCAAAGGGCCTCTGCTGGGTTAAGATCTGTAGACTGCACAGATGACTGGAGTAGAGGGGAAGTCACTCTTATGTTTATTGTCAGACACATTGTGCTTCATGATATTGTACATTATCTCACTGACAGTATATAACTGAAAATGCCTGCCACACATTGTCAAAAGTCATTTTCCCTTCGAGTATTTTTTAGTACAGATTGCTGACCATTTGAGTTTTAAAGCAGTGAAAAGCCACACAGTTTTTAACATTTTGATCCTTGAATAAACCTCCTCATTCAATGTAGTGAACTACCTGCTGATCTTTGCAGCTCAAAGATGTTATTTCCACAGTTACATATAGGCCCATCTGTTAGCTTTTGCCAGTCTCTTGACCAATTTCATCAATTATATGTTTTGGCCTAATTTGGTTGATTTTGGTTTTCTGTGTCTACCTCTGTACTCTGTAGCAGGACTGCACAATATGACCAAAATGTCATGATACATATCACAATATAGCGCATTTTCTGTAAATTCAATGAATAAATACAAAATAACCGTATGGAAAAGCCTTTTTCTTATTAAATTACGTTTTAACTTGGCATTGTGTACCTTGGGTCAAGTGTTAGCACCAACTCACAAAACCCACATTTTTTATCCACATAAATTGGGGCCATGTCTTTACAGATGTAAGTTGCAATGGCAGCAGTTATCTCCTTCCATCATGGTGATTCTTTGCCATATGGTGTCCAGTGGGCAAAAACCTTTTGCAACTTCTGAGTTTAGAGTTTGGTAAAAGATGTTAGTGGTGTTTGATTCTGGGGGGCGACCGGTCTGCAGCATAATTTGAAAAGTACAGTTTTCTGGTCTGTGTCAGACTTTTATGACCCAAACCCCAGCTATGCAACAGAGGTAGCTCCTCCTTTAGGTAAAAGCTCCTCATTTTGTCTGTGTCATATTCATTCTCTTGTTGGATATGTTTGTGTCGCTTTCATGCAATTTTCCAGCCTGCATCTGTGCCATGTGGAAGAACATGGCACGTCATACAAATGACAACATTTTTAGCAGTGATTACACGCTACTTTGATTATATGCTTTTTAAGATTTGGGTTTTATTTTACCACTGGTGTTTCTGATAAATACCCATAAATTTAGGGTTAGGGTTATTGAAAAAGAGAGGGTGCAGTAAGTCATACTAGATCCTGAGATGGTGCCTATGTACTTGCACTTGGGGTGGGTCAAATTGACATAAACCCCGTGAGAAGCTCTTCAATTCAGCCTGCATCAGCAACCCTCCTCCCCTCACATACATCCACCCATCCACACCATCTTGCTGTTATTGATGAAGCCACCTCTTTATATGGTAATGTCTTTCACACCTGAAAGGCATCAGGAGGGCATGATCGCTCCCTGTCTCTCTATCTCTCTCTCTCTCTCTCTCGCTCACAAACACACATGTAGAGTATGTGCACACACTATCACACTGACTACAGAATATATTTTCTCTTACCTCTTGCCAAAAACCCACGCGTGCACCGTAACATGCGCTATTATTCACGTGAACTTCATATATTTTCACCCTCTCTCTGCCTCTCACCAACATGCACACAGCTATGAGGAGCCCATTAACACTGATGGAGGTATGTATGCGGCTCACATCTGTCACATGTCGCTGCCGTGGCAACACCAGCTGCCGTGGTTACCGGAGGCCTGCTTCTGTGGTGTTATGGGATTTGGTTATTACAGGATAGCTAGCTACCTGTGTGCAGAAATATATCCCTCTGAGGACAGATGGAGCAATAATACTCCACCATTTGCTGACACATAAGTAGACTAATTACAGACAAACTAGTGGTTTTGGATGAAAATGACCTAATCCCAGTTTCCTGGGATTAGCTAAATTTATCATATCCACAAGTATATTAACTCCTTGTGTTTGTGGGTTGGAAGAGCATCTGAAACAGTAGTTAGACCAGTGAGCTCTAAACCTAAGTCTGTAGTTCACCTGATAGTACTACTATCCATCTTCTGATGGTGTTGAGTTGAGACTGTTTGGTCTAATCAATCTAGGGGATTGATTCAGAACTCTAAGGCTCACTCTGTCTCAAAAACTCTGACTATGCATTTGAGAAAGGAATATTCCTGCAACTAAATGTAATTATAGTTATAATCATATGTAATTGTAATTTAAACTGTCCAGAGACAGAGTGGGTGTGTGAGGGGATAACTGTTTCCTCCTGAACTCACTACAAACTCAATTCTAGCAGGTCTAAGAACATCTGTTAAGCTCTTTCCAAATTCTGACAAGCCAATACAAAGACTAACAACACCTTTACTCAATAACAGCATTTACAGCCAGAAATGTTCATTGTTGGTATGCTGTATCAAAGCTATGCTCACACTCATCATCATAATGGTTAACATTATAAAATTGTAGAAATAAAAGTGAATCAGAAAACAAAGCTGGCTTGTTTGCAAGGGTAAGCAGAGGGAGAAGGAGAGCGATACTTCTGGGTGATAACCCTTGGCTGCATTATCCAGGGAACTGACTGCTTTTATGGTGACATGCAGAAATATGTCTGGACCATAGAGAGCTTTACTTTTCTAATGTCACTGCACTGTATCTACAAATGATCCCAGCCTTACTGGTGTGTATTAAAGTTCAAAATCCATGTACTGTGGAAGCTGCTTAATCTACAGCCACATCTAGACAGACACATCAATGGGTCTGCTAATATAAACATTTTAAGTGCAGTCAGTACTCTTTACTTCATATAACATGTCCCAAAAAAAAGAAGTGCAGATGAAAGCAATCTCAATAAATCTCAAGTTGCCAGTTAGAGGTCCTCAGGGAGCGAATATATTCAAAACATGTCCTTTTTTGGCTTTATTTTTACGTCTGAAGTGGAACTGTATATGTTTCACTTTATAAACATGGATGGTTTTTACTTTCATCTGATCTGAAACAGAGACTTTACTGGTGACTAAACCACACACACACACACACACACACACACACACACACACACACACACACACACACACCAGTGACCCACTTTCCTGAGCTGAACTGGACCAACCAAAAACAGTTCACCCTCTATCCATTTATGATTTCAACGCACGCGGGTATAAGGGATGAACACACATACATAAACAGACACACAGATATACACATTAGCAGAGCAGCGACAGAGGCCTTAAGTGAGTACAGCTGTGGAGCCAGATGTACTTTTGAGTCCTTTGGTTATAAGCGTACATGCATTTTGTGTATATGTATGCATCTAAACCTATAAACCTCTGCTCATTCTAGACCCCACTGCATATTTACACAGTATCACTGTTTCCATCCATCTTCATCAGAGCTCAGAAAATAAAGTGAAGACACTGCATAGATCTAAGTGTGCAGAAATCATTTCCATCATCTTGGACCCATTGATATTTCCAGCACCTTAGCAGAAAACTGGATGGATGGAGCGGTGGCACATCCTACAATAATCTATCTTTATCTCCCCTCAGTCGCTTCATCTGTAAAGTGCCATGTCTCCTTAGAGCCACTAGGGAGCAGACTACTCATCAATGACTCAATGGGTGGATGAATAATTGATGTACTTTCTCTAAGACGTACAGTGTAATGGACAGCAAATAAGCAGTGCACAAACACTGTTCACAGCTCTAACAAACTGCAACACTAACATGCTAAATGCCTTACAAGCACAAATGAACACACTGTCACACACACGGAACTGCAGACAGAATAGCAAAATATTCAACGGTAAGACTGGTGAAGGTCATCATTAGCATAGTATTAAAAACGTGTGTGTGTGTGTGTGTGTCTGTACGTGTGTGTGAGTTACTGGCTAGCCCTAGTCAAGCATGGCCTATCATGTATTCAGATCCAAAGACAAAGACAGGGTCTACACGGTTCAAATGTGTGTGCGTGTGTGTGTGTGTGTGTGTGTGTGTGTGTGTGTGTGTGTGTGTGTTGAGGGGCTATATTGATAGGTGGTTGTGTGTTTTTATTCTATCTGCGTCTATGGGACACATATGTCCCCCTGTCCAGTGGGAATAACACTGGGTCTCATGCTGACAGCACAACAGGATGGGACACACACACACACACTCACGCACGCATGCGCGCATGTGCGCGCGCGCACACACACACACACACACACACAAACACACACACACACACACGGCTGAACTGCTGCTCTGGCACATTTGGTGAAGGAGAATCATTATTAGGTCACATTGCTTCACCAAGAACATGGGTTCAGCTTTTCCCTGACACAAAACACCTGCATGGGTCAGTTCACTGTTGTAAGGAGAAAGAAGAAGTCACAGTGCTAAAAGGAAAACCAGCCAAGAAATCCTGACTAGCTAAAAATGACTGTGCAACACTGCCCCTGCCAGGGGCACATATTTATTCCACTGACTGTGAAACTACAATGAGAATATCCAATGTCAGTCTCCATTTTCTTGTTCATACCTGAATCAGTCAAGCACAAGACAGTCAGATTTTCTTTCATTGACAAAATTCTTGAGCCAAAGAGAGATATTTAGGCTACCTCCCACAAGGAGGTTATGTTTTCAGGAGGTTATGTTATATTTTCTGTTTATTCGTCAGCAGGATTATGCAAAAAGTATGGAACTGATTTTCACCAAACTTGGTAGAGGGATGGGGTATTAAATTTGCTTAATCTACAATGTAATTAAGTTAACTACAAAGGAGAAGCTTTTATCAGCCTGAACTAAACCCAACTTCACAAATAACATTTTAATTAGTGGTCTGCCCACCGACAGTCCCCATTAACCCTCACTGTAACTGTAATAATTTCCAACTGTCATGTTCTTGCGTTAATAAGAACCCACTGTCTCCACCTCTGTCTCTTGACACTAAGTCTCTCTCTCTCTCGCTAGCTGCACTTTATCAACCCCATGGAGCATGTGTTTATTTGTTATCAATTAACTCAAAGCCTGATGGGTATTCACAACTAAAATCCAGTCAACTGCAGCAGAAGAACATCGAACCCAGAGGCAACATGTTAAAAGTTATACAGTCAAAAGCCCTGCTTTCAGAATGTTTTTTAATGCTTTCAACAAAAACTATAAGAAAACTATTTAGTGTAGAAATATTAAAAAGAAAAATGAGACATATACATGATAAACTCATATCCCACATGATTTGAGCTTCCATCATAAATCAACCTGCAACACTTTGGGCCTCACAACCTGCCTGTACTAATGGAATTGAAATTGATTATATGGACTACCCACAGAAAAAAGAAATCCCTGTCAAATAAAATTAGAAAAAGGCAGCAGTTCATATGAATTAATATCTGCTCTAAGTGGTCAGTGTCTTTCAGTAATCCATCACCTTAATTCCCTCAAAAGGAGAAAAGCAATATAGAAGAAAGTGAACTCATTGATTCTGGTGATATGATCAATGAGGTAAAATGGGAAACTTGAAGAAAAAAGTTTAAATACTCTCTTCTGTGTTTATCACTTTGTTTTTGGCACGCTGTCAGTAATTGATTAGGAGCTTCAGATACAATAATTATCCCAAATCCCAAAGGCTGTTTGGTTTCTGCTCTTTTCAACAGCTGGCCAAATGAGGTTTGGACAAATTACAGCGTCCTTAAGATTTATGAGAACAATAACTCTGACAACAAAGCATCATGGTAAGCAAGGGAATGATTAGAGGCCCAGTGTTTCATGAGCAACCATGTTAATAAGTGTTATTGTCCAAATGCCACAGTTAATGATGGAATATGTTATTTTTGGAGCCTATGCTACTGAGCATAACCAACTCACCACTGGGTAACAGTACAGGTAGCTAATAGAAAAATACATGCAAGAGAACATGACACTCACACATTCATACACAACAGAAGACAGAAGGACAAGCAGAACAATCTTGTTTTTACCTTGCTGGAATAAGGTCCAGGGATGAGCAGTTTCAGTGCTTGTCTTTTCAGCTCTGTCAGCCTAGCATTACAGTTCTCACACCATATCCCTCTTTCACTCCCAGGGGAACTTCCACTGCCTGAGGCCGGTGATCCAGTACCAAAACCCGGGGAGCCACCTAGAGAACCAGGCGATCCTGTTCCAATCCCCGGAGAGATGGTCCCCGGTGATCCAGAGAAGGACCCTGGTGAAGAGATTCCTGAGCCTGGGGACGGGGTGCCTGTGGAGCTTGGCATGGAGCCGGCACCCTCCGGGTTGGGGCGTGTGCTGGACCGGGTGGTTTCCTCATAGGCCTTTCGGTACCACGTGTCAGGGAAAAAGGAGGCAGATTTGGTCGGTGAAGTGTCAGGCATCTGTGAAAATTTAAAAAACAAAAGAAGAAATTATTAATAATTGTTGCATTTTCCATAGGGTTTGCAATTCCTGAGCCCTGCTATTGTGTATAATGGCTCAGTGGTATGGCTTCCTGGGATAAATATATGGAACGGTGCCAACACTAATGTTATCATTACTTTTATTTGTTTTTCTGTGATGACATGTCAAAGGTTTGTCATGAAAAAAAGCTATTTAAGTCTACAAAACAGGTTACACTGGGATGAGAATAAAATCATGAGGGGTTGTGGCATTTTAATTTGCATGATACAGGACCTGTCTCATGCATATTAATAGTCAAGCTATTTGCATTTTGCCTCTAAAGCAAAATAAAGATGCTTTTGCTATATCCACCTATAGCTATATTCAGTGGGCTACATATTTTGTTAAATTTAACAAATCATCCAGCATCTCTATGTCTGATAAACATATATGAAACTCAAACTGAACTCAAACTATGAAAATATTAACCTTACTCACAGCTTGCATGTGCCTGCTTAGCCTACATGCCAACAATTGATAAATGGTGAATATGAATTAATAAAAATGTAAAGCAAACTTGCAGCTAAATATACTGTACATTAAACAGTCATCTTGTGCCAATAGCACACACAGGCAATGGGCAGCCAATAGGTAGACAATGAGTCTAAACTGCCGTTAGGTTATTAAATCAAATGGTCATTCAGTTAAAAACCCACAAACAGGAAGAAATGTTAAACATTCACTGTGGTTCTACAGCCCAAGCTGAGGCAGTCAACATATCGGATGCTAAATAGGATCAAGGAAGATTCCAAGTGTAGACCTGTGTTATTTTTCCCTACTCAGACAGCCACATGGGAACATCAAATGAGCCGCAAAGGAGTTGAAAATTAGATCTTTTGCGGCTGGGTAAATCCAGTCAGAGAAGAGAGACCCATTGATGTGGTGGTAGCTTGAAAGGTTGGGCACTATAGCTACCGTAATCCCTCACAAGGACTATAATAAGGCAAAAATTGGCAGGCTGATAGGTGGGAATGCTCAATCATCTCTAAGTGAAGATGTTGGTATAATGTGAGCAAACCATGCTTTATAAATTAACACTTATAAGGCTGTAGGCATAAGGAGTGACACAGATGTGAGTATAGCTGCTTGGTTCTCACTTAGTGGTAATTTAGAGAAGTGGGAGATCTATCAGTGAAAATGCATGCCACTGTTGTAACACCAAGAGCAGCAATGTACAAAATGTGATCTTCACAAAGCAATCAATCAACAGCATGGACACAGATCTAATGAGAGCTGTCAACTTCATATTTATGTCAGCCTGAAGAGGGTGAGAAAAACTACAATTTCCTGTTAAAATGGGTGGGTGGTGTGAGCTGAAGTGCATGCAGCACTGACTGGATGATAAGTTCTTATGTTTACCGGGATTATAGCCTAGGTAACAGAGGTGTGTCCAACCCTCGGCTACTCGAATGAATAACCTACCCCATATTTTCTGCTCCGGCTGCTCACAGACCTCTCCTTGGTCCCCGACAGTGAAGTCATGTTGGAGGTGAGAGATGGGGGGGAGGAGGAGAGGAGAGGAGAGGAGAGGAGAGGAGAAAGAACCTCTGCTGCTGCGTCACATTCAAAAAGAGACCACCGGATCGATTTCAATTAACCACGCGCCCCTGCAGTTTGCTCTTCTCAATCTGGAGGCAACCTCGCGCCGCTTCCAAGTGCATGTGTAAACCGGTTACATCCCCATACCGTCTCCAACAAACAAACAAACAATTTAAAAAAAATCCTGAATGTTTTTTTCTTTTTCCGCAGGTTGTTGCTTCTAAAGAAACCCCTCGAATCACTTGCTAAAACTGGACTGAGGATTCACACAGGTCGTGCGTGAAAGCAGACCGCTCCCTGTCAACAGAGTCTGCTCTGCGCTGAATGGGGGTCTCTGCTCAACAGCGCTCCGGACTGGCATCGCACTCAGCCCTGCCTCTCTCCATCAGCTCTGCGTCTGAGGCTTGCCAGATAAAACAAAACAAAGAAGAAAAAAAAGGGGCGCAAATTCCGACGCACGGTTTAGGACTCACTGACAAAGTCACGACTCGTTAGATCGAATAAGATCTAGCATAGACCACAGCTATAAGGAGTCAGTTCCTCGCTGCTTATAGTTCAAGTGTTACTATCCGTACCCTCCTGTTGACTTCCCGAGGCTCCGCACTCTGCTGAAGCAGCAGTGGACTGAGACAGGAGAGAGGCGCACATCTGGATGAGGGCGGGGCCTCCCTGCCCCTCATCGACTACAGGCCAATACACATCCAGAGGTTCCAGCTGAGTGGCAGGTGGACTGCTGCCTGTTTGAAGTGAAAAAACTAAACTTTTATATGGAGATTTGTCACATTACTTTAGGATGTCTTTATTGGTAATGATATGTTAAACTCCTATGCACAATAAAGGACTCTTCCATGGCTATAACATTGAAGACACTAAGGTCTTGCACTGCACAATTAGAATAACACCTGGGGATATTTTACACAGATTGCAGTATTTCTAGATGGAATATATCAATTGAATTAAGAGATCCAAGCCTTAGAATAGAATAGAGTTTAAATCACTACAAAAGCTGTTGATTTTTCAACATTAACTTTTAATGGAGGAGACACCTCTGAATAAACTCACATAGTGTTTTTGGAACCTTTGTTTTGTAATAGAGAGCAGTATACGTGAGTGGTAACACAGTGCCCTCTGCTGTTGTCTTAGAGGTATTGTGAGAGACATACAGCAGAGTGAATAAAGAGCACAAAGCATCATTAACTTAAATTTTAAAAAATTTAAGTTAATGGTGCCAATATTCAGATTTCCATTTTTATAGAAAGTTTACTGTTGATTTTTGCAAATATCAAATATTTTTTGAATATCTTTAGAAAGCCACAAAAATGTTTTTCTCACACAAACTCTATTACAGAAATAAGAGGTACAATTTAGGGTAGCTGTTTGCATATTTACACTCACAGGCCTTTTTTCAATCCAATCCAATCTTATTTATTAAAAACAACACAGTTGACCAAAGTGCTGTACAAGACAGGCAGTGAAGAGGCCTGCCAAATGTATAAAGGCAATTCGTTCCAGAGTTTGGGAGCCGCAGCTGCAAATGCACATTTGACATATAGCCTAATAAATCACAGGTGTAGATAATAAAATTAATTATAACTGTATTCCACTCAGTGATTTACCTGCTGCAGTTTCAGGGTTCTGGTATTGTGCATGTTGGCTCACTGTCACACTGTCGTGGCTTATTGGGGCACTTCAATACAACAGAGCCATTGTTAATGTTATTATTAACAGCTGTGCTTATCCTGCTGTGACAAGTCCTAATGTCCTCTGTGAAAAAGGCCTTTTGGCAATTCATTGAAGGAAAGAATGCATACATGAAAAAAAAATGTGTATTGACAATTGACAACCAATGTATTATGACCATTAATAGCTTATTACAATGTAAACAGTATAACATATTACCACACTGAACAAAAGATGGCACACAGGCCTACTACTTCAGATTTATGACAATGCCTACAGATGGTTTCTAAGAACTCAGACATGTAGGTGTTGGAGTATTTATACTTGAATTTCAGATCAATATACTGTTTTGTTTTTTTTGTTTTTCTGTAATAAAGTAACCCTCTTCTAGTTATCAGTACACCTGAAACTAAGTCAGTCTAATCCTCCTTCATGACAGTTATAAAGTTCAGAAGATAATCATTTTGGAGGATGTAGTTCATGGTGCTGTTAGACTTCTATTGCACTATACTTGCAGGTCTTTCTATTATTTTGTCCACTTCACTCATATCAGTAAGGGTAGGCTTAAAACACTCTATAATGCAAATTTTTTTTTTTTTAAAGTATATTTTTTTGGGCCTTTATTGGACAGGATAGTGGAGAGAGACAGGAAATGGGGAGGCAGAGAGAGGGGGAATGACATGCAGCAAAGGCCGTCCAATGCGGGACTCGAACCGGGGCCAACTGCAGCGAGGGCTGTAGCCTCTACACATGGGGCGCCTGCTTAGACCACTACACCACACGACACCCCATCCATAATGCAATTTAAGCGTGCCACAAACTACATCACAGTTTTATCTATGTGTGCCCACACTGGCTACTAAGTGTTCATAATGTTGGTTGCTGCATTTGTAGATGTTGACTGAATTGAACATGAGTAAACACTGGCAAAGACATGGTATAAAGTTATCTGTAGGAGTGGCAGGGGGATTGAGAGGCAACAACAGACAGAATTACAGAAAAAAAGATTTTGACCTTAGAAAAACAAGGCGATATAATATTTGGGCTCTGCATATAGGATACATTGGGACTTGAGCATGTAGTTTAAACTCTCTAATAATTGTCTAATAATTCTAGTAAATCAATTATTTAATATTAATGGACAGCTATTGAGCTACTCTGAATTTCTTGATACTTTTGGCATTCCTGTTATCCCAAAGGAGTTTGCCTTGTGGAATTCTACTCCTCCTAAAGGGAACAGAAGGACCAGCTTGTTTACCAACACTTGACCTTCAGGTAACTTCAACACCTATTATCTAGCCTGCCTGATGAATACTATTTTAAGAAATCAAAAGCTTAACATATAGTTATTTTTTCAGAGAAATATTACCTGTTATGTTGTGTCCTATTGGTCTAGATTTGTTGATATCTTAAAGTGGAAAAATGTCTGGAATCTTAAATATCTGCCAAAAAAGTGAGCAAAGTTTCTTTCAAAATAATACATATTACACATTATCCTGTGAATCATTATGTTCTTAAATTCAAAAAAGACATTTGTGTACTGTTTACTGTTCATTGTGTGAAATGTAGCCCATGCTACACCTGGCAATGTCTTTTCACTAACAAACCTACCTCTTCTTTTAATTTTTTTAATTGGACAAATGATCCAATAGTTTCAAGTGTGAACGCAGCTCTGCACACGCGTCCGTCTCCTCAGCGACGTCAGCCTCCAAGAATCTGCGCTCTCCGGTACAGTAGGTGGCGGTACACGTCTTTAATGCTGGTTTACGACCCCTGAGTAGTGCCAACAAGAGGTAGTGGTAGTGTGATTGTTCACGGGGATTGTGTTACAAACTGTTGGTTTCGCTATACTGAATATTTAAACACTTAATCGCAAAGTGGAAGTCTTTTTAATCCGAAAAACTTTGTTTAGTGGTGAATCTGTGCAGTGTGTGTGAACTGACCTGGCCTGAAGTTTGGATCTAATTGTCCGAAATGTAGGCTGATTTTTAAGGTGAGTGGCTAGCTTTGTAACAGTTACTATTTCGTTTTTCCTGAGGTAAAACTTGTCAGTCACTTTCATTGTTTCATTCTTGAGACGTACACGTACCAACTGCTGGATTAAATGTTTGTTCGTGGCTGACGCTAGTGTTTACAGGAGGCGCTGAGTTACAGATGTAACTAACACGAAACTTCGATCAATAATCTTACAAACCTAAGTGTCATTAACGTTTTTTGTTGTTATATGTCACGCAATGTCTGTAAGCAATAAACAACGGCCTTTGTTTTCACTGCTCGATATTTTTGTGGGTACGTTTGTTTACTAGCATGCTAACGTAAACTAAATGTAGTTACGGTGCAGCTTGTTTGCTAGCAGCCCGGTAATGTTAAAGTTGTATCACCTCTGGCAAACCACAATGTTAGCTTGCAGCTCGTGTTGTAATGTGTTCAAGTGCATTAGTTAAATAATACAACCTAGTTGTTATGCTGGTTTAGCTTGGCATATGGCGTTATGTTTTTAATTGCTAAATACTTTAATGCGTGGTCTTCTGTGAAAACCTGTGCAGAAATGTTTCCTGCAGAAACGTGGTGAAGGAGGTAATGTTGTAAATGTGATGTAATGTTCAATAAACATTACTGAGCTGTGTTTTAATTTGCGAGGCATGTTTCGATCTGGTTTCCGTGGCGACAGGCTTTACCGTACGTCCAATTTGCCTGAGGTAGGCAGATGCACATAATGACTGTGGTGTGACACACAGTGTCTACATGGTCTAACAGCAAAGCGAAAGTAGTTCTAGTTAAGGTCCAAATGTTGAACAGTATTTTCTAACCGTTCCCTCTCTTTCCTGCCATACAGCTGCCAATCGTTTTACTTGTCTTAGCCCTGGCAGCAGCGCTAGAGACTCACCTCTCCAGGTGGAGGAAATTTGCTTTGACACATGACACAAGGGACCCAATGAACTCAAGGGAAATCTTTTCAGCAACATGACTACACCAACAATAAAAGGTAACATGTAATCTTATTATTCGCTTTCTGAATTTTGTAAGCAATTATAAAGCATTTGGTTGTCCGCTAAATCTGGGTTCTTCAAAAAAAAATTCACATATTAAGCAACTCCAAATGACAGTATAGATATGATTGTGAATGATCTTTCAGGTGGACTTCGGAAAACAAGAAAAAGGGAACCTGAGAAGACATCAGCGAAGAAAGTCATCTCAGACACTGTTTCATCTCCAGTCACAGAGGAATCAAATGCTGTGCCAGGCAGTGGTTTTGGACTTCGGAAAACAAGAAAAAGGGAACCTAAGAAGACATCAGCAAAGAAAGTCACCTCAGACACTGTTTCATCTCCAGTCACAGAGGAGTCGAATGCTGTGCCAGGCAGTGATTTTGCCATAGACAGCCAGTCCTCGGCATGTTTCTTACAAAGTACTCCAAAAAGAGGCAGGAGACAAACAGGACGGACACAAGAGGCCTGCCAGACCTCCACACCAGTGCACAGCTCCTCCACTGATAACCTGTCCAGTATATCCTCAAAGTCCCTTCCTGGAGCAAAACAAGCAGAGCTGGAATACACGGAAATCATCACTCAGTTAAAGGTATTTGATCATATCTTTACTGATAAATATTGTCTGTGCATTTTACCCAGACTTTTCATCATCCACAGCTTTCAGTCATATTATTGAAGTCCTTTAACATCTGTTCTGTTGCAGACATCAGAGGTAGATTCGCCATGCCTCGAATCAAAATCTCGAAGCAAATGCAAGAGGGGTTATTCTTGCCAGCCAAGACAAGTCAGAAAAAGGGTGACAAAGGAGCAAACACAGACCTGCAGTAAAACCAAGCGTCCACAAACCAAGTGCCAGCCCAGCAAGAAGCGGAAGATTGAGACAAGGAATTTACAGAAGGATACCACCTCTCTGTCATCCAAACGCCCTAGACCAAGATTTGAACTGAAGAAGCTTGATGTAGAAGAACAAGGTATTGTCTTCTTAGGATCAACATAATGCTTTTAAGCACTGCCCACAGATTCACTCACATTTTTAAATCATTCAGGTTTGTAAATGTGTCTGCTCTAATTTTGTATAATTGCTTCCTCTATACCCCCCAAACCAACAACAAGACGAGTCTTTGCTGTCTTCAGATCTATCAATAGAGCTGAGTCATGATGAGGAGCAGCTGCCATCTTTGTCTTTCCAGGAAGATGAGGAAAGTGATGAGGAGGAGCTACCAAGCTTCTTGGTGCAGATGGACAAAAGTGAGGGTATACAGTGATCGAATGCAAATAACCTCTTTGAGGACTGTATATGGAGTGAATAATGTGTACATAATATCTATCTTAAGTGGATTGTTTATACCTGTGTCTTTCAGAGTCCCTTTCCATTACAGAAGGAGCGTTTGTGTGGTGCAAATTTAGAAATTATCCGTTTTGGCCTGCATTGGTGAGTGTGTATCATCGATTTCTCAAAAGCACATGCTTTGATATATGTTTTTAGAAGGAACAATGCACAATTTCTCACTAACATTTATAAAATCAACAATTTATCTCATTAGAGAAGCTTGAACTAGTGAATTTCAAGCCTCAATGGTTTAAAATGTTTAAAATCCATATTATTCTTCTCTGCAGGTAAAAAGTGTGAACCGTAAGCAGAAAAAATCCAGCATCATATTCATTGATGACCCGATGATTCAGAAAAAGAAAGGGTAAGAAATAGAATGTATTTTCTCTCACTGCTTTGCAGGTTAATGCTTCTGCACTTTTAAGTTTGTAAAATTTCCTTTATTGTCTGATGTGATATTACTTTATTTAAACCTACTTTAATTAAACCTGACTGCACGCATCAAGATGTTAATGTCCAAATTGCTGGCACAATTTCAGATCTTCAGGAACTTAGTTTTTAGTTGTTTGTTTTGTTGAAGGTTTTCTGTGGCTCTGAAAACCCTGAAGCCTTTTGACTGTGCAGAAGCTGATCAGCTGGTGGTAAGAATTTCTCACAAATTATACAATCAATTTTCTGATTTCTGATTTTCTGAAAACATTATTTGACACTGTGGCAGAGTAATTCTGTCTTTCATGTTGGTTTTGTCATAGTGTAAAGCCAAAGAAAAGTATGATGCTGCAATTGCGTGGTCCTTGGATCTCATAGCAGACTATAGAATACGTATTGGTATGTATTGTCCATTTGATGCTTACGCAGAAACAGATATGGGACACTGATATTTACATGCATTTCATGTAAACCATGTTGTTCAGATACAACAGAATTATTGGCAGTATTAACCATGTCTTTGTCTTTGTAGCATGCGGCTCATTTTCTGGCTCCTTCATTGAGTACTTTGCTCATGGCATGAGTAAGTTTCATTGTATGACATTCATTTAGAGGCTACTTAAGTACACCTGCAGCCCCACTGGGTCCTGACGATGCTCTTCACTGTTGGTTTTTAACTATTCCAGGCCATCCAGTGAGGCGTATGTATCCGCAGGCAGCCTCAGAGAGACTAACCATCACCAGTGATTCAATGTTGGAGGAACTGGGTGACAATCATAAGGAGGACAGCTCTATTGAACAGTCGGAAGAGGTCAGCAGGAGTTCGAAGAGGCTACTGCCAGACCGGACTCATGCAGCCCACAACCGCGCTAATGAAAAGCTCGTACATTTCATCGTCAAGCAGCGTATGGTGGAAGGACGCCTCCTGGTATGATTAATGAAGCCTCTTGTTTTGCTATGTTGCTAAAGTAGTTCTTGGATGAAGTAAACACTTTATCAATATAATTTTACTCCAGATTCATGTTGGTAAGCCTTTCACTCAGAAACAATATGATGTGCCATTCTAGTTGTATACTGTAAAAAAGTAGTATTACCACTGGATGTTTTACATGGAGGTATACTCCAGCTAGATGCCATTCATTACAATGTTATCTGACAAGATGAACCAGTTCTACATGTTAAACTATCACCCATGATTTGAATGAATCATTAGAAAAATTTCTTCCATGTCCCGCCAATGTTTTTCATGTAATAAGAAACACATTTTAATGTGTGTACAATGGACATGAATATATCACATTTCAGCTTTTTAGCATGTAACTTTAACATTACAAGGCCAGTTAGTAATTTACATTGACCATTCAGCTTTTTCATCACAGCAAATATTACTGGGCAAAAAACATCCTCAACATGAAAGCAACAACAAAAGGGATCTTAATCAACTATGAATATTATTCACATAAATATACAAAGATATCCCAAAATAAATGCATAAGTCGAGATCGATTGCATGAAAGCACGGTGTGACCCATGGTTTTTGGGTAAAACTGCTGTAAAACAACCGTTCCTGCAAAGTGATTAGTACATATCCTGGTTTAAAAAACAAAACAAAAATAAAGAAACATTCCAAACCCATAGCTACAAAGTAAGATTAGAAGTACAGATTAGAAGTATTGTTGATAACTTCTGAAGGCACTTAACAATTAGACTACATTAAGGTAAATTTGATGTCTGATGTCTTTGTGAATACAGCCTCACAATGAGTATCCGGAATGTTGACCTCAATTCAGACGGGAGTTTTTGCAAATTACAAATTGCAGTTCGCCCTCCCCAATCAATATGTAACTTGCAAGAGCTCAACCAGTTTTGCAAAGACAAATGGGTGCCCCAAGGTGTACAAAGCTCAAACAAACGTAGACATGGGTGAATATTTACGAGAGCAATAAATCTGTTTTACATTCCTACATATGTTAATTTGTTTTATATTTGTCATAGGGGTCTCTGTTGTCGATCAGTGTAAGAGAATACACTATGAGATTTTAATGTTATGATACAATAAGGGATCAAAAAACTAAATGTGGTTGATGTTTTTAATAGGTATATAGTATGATGGACTAAAAAAGAGCACGTAAGACGATGAAGATAGATGGATGAATAAATCCACCCTTACCATATCAATCTCTTTACAGGCTGTGATCCGTGGGCAGGAGCAGTCCAGATGGCTGCACTCCTTTCTGAGGGCCAAACGGAGACAGGTGGTGAACATATACCTGGAAGATGACCAGCAGTTAGACCAGGTCTACTGGTACCTAAATGAGGTCTATGCATCAGCCATGGCAACTGCTCCTTTCCTGGCTAAGGTGAAATCCATGGAACGTGTCCCCTTTGTCCTGGATGTGCTTCTTCCTGAGGTGAGCTTAAGGTTTCATCAGCACTCATTTGTGTTATTATGCCTCCACACTGGCAACAGCCAGGGCCAAAGAGATTATGTTTTCCAGTTGTCCATTGTCCATCCCGTTCTTGTGAATGCAATATCTCAGTAATGCCTTGAGGGAACTTCCAAATTTGGCACAAACATTCATACTTGGACTCAAGGATGAACTGATTCAAGGTCACTGTGACCTCACAAGGCACGTTTTTAGCCATAACTTACAAATTCATATACTAATTATGACACAATTTAACACCAATGTCTAATAGGATAACATGATGAAGCAATGACATTTTATGTCATCATAATGTTCTGCAAAAACACTGTTGGCCATCATTCAATGCTGTAATTCAGGAAGGGGAGGTTATGACCATATTTCCTGCAACTTGGCTGGTTGGTGGAAGAATACAGACGAGGCAGTCATTCTAGTTTTTGTCTAATATAGTATCTTATGTTGTGTTGTCTGCTATGCAGTTCACTGTTTATGTAGCGCAGGTGTTGTAATATTATTGTCTTTCTATCCAGGCCATCATCTATGCCATAGCTGGTGTGGACAATGTCTCACTAAAAAAGGCAGAGGAAAAGTACCTAAAAGGACGATGTATAAGCAACAGGTAAGAGTTAAACCATTAAAGGAATTTTTACACTAAATACAAAATATGATCTGTGATTTTTTTTTCTTTCTTTTTTCAGAGAAAGACAGGAGTTTGACTTGATGATTGAGCGGGAGATAAGAAAAAAATCACAGCATCAGAACACTGCACGTGCATTATTCTCTGACCCCATCAGTTAGAGGACTGAGTATTATAAAAATGGATTTTGTTATTGTTCTTTTTTTTCCCCAAATTGTTTATAGATAATGTAGCCATCTCTGTGTGCCTTGCAATCCATGATAATTCACAGTGCACTGACTCAGTTTTCCTTTGCATTTTGTAACACTGTACATGTAAGTATTGGGTTTCAAATCGAAAAAGCTGTTCAAAATGTGAATCAAGAAAATATGGTTTCAAAATGTCAATCGTAATCATGCTTTAGCTTTAATAATAAGACTCTCGCACAATAAAGGATGGACATGTGCCAAATAAAAAAATGCATTTAAATACAAGCTGTCATCATCACAACATAAGGTGATACATGAGCTAAGCAGCACAGTTACCAGGGGGTCTCAGGACAAAAGTGAGCCAATGAAAACATTCCTGTCCACTCAAAATCATGCTGTAAATTTTCAGATATGCATGCTTAATCAGTGTATTGAACTTTTTCCATGTGTGTAATGTAATTGCATGAAAATCAGCTGTAGCTGACTCCTGAAAGTACCTAGTGTTATTGAAAAGAAATTGGTTATTTTTCGTCATACAGTAATTGTTTTGGTTACGACAGGTACCCTCTTTGAACTATTACACCTGCAGAGGTACACTACAAGAAACGCATATGTTGCAAAACATTGCAGACATACTGTGGCTGGACCAAACTCAACACATCACCTTACTGTTGACACTGATGTTGGGTAGAAAGGTACCAATTATGTTCCAACAACATAAAAAATCATAAAGTGCTGAGGAGAGCTTTAGGTCTGAAGGTGAAAAAAGCTGTCAACAGCAAAAGGATCTACTTCCTGTGGTGGAATTAAGGACTGACTTAAAAAAAAAAAGAAAAGAAAGAAATGAAATCAACTCTCCGTCCTGCTAGAAACAAAACTGTCAATGCAATGTGGCGATGTTACACAACTTCCCTTTTCTCTTGCATATTTTAAGTATTTTATTTCTGATGTGCAATATGAAAGGTCCACTTGTAACATTAAGAACACATTAGAATGTTGTCAAACCTGCATCCAACTCTTACCAGTCTTTGTTCACTATTTAGGCTTTTTACTAATGGATTTTGCTTTTGCAACTTAGTGCCACTTTCTAAATGCGGCTATATTGTAATCCATATCCCAAAGGAAGGAGTTGCAAATCCAAGCGCCACGAGCTGACGTTTCTCCTTAGAGCTCAAAGATCAAAACAAGTTAATTACATAAATAAGTATATAACATACGTAAATGTGATTAACTGTGCCCAGTGTTTAAGCAGAAAATACGCCCAAACAGAGGAGGGCAGCAGTATGCCTCTACTGAGTCTATTCTGTCAGAAACACGTCCGGAGAAGAAGACGCGCGTGGAACACTTTCCGACCGTAGAAGTGGCGCTATCCGCCGTAGACGCCTGAAGTCAGGAGCGTTTCGCGCTGATCGGTCCCCTGAAGTGTCCAGAGGACTTTACGCATGAATTGTACCTTGAAAAGGAGCGGATTATGACACAGGAAGGAAGGAATCGTGAGATTCGTCTAGGAAAACAAAACATTTGGGGCTCTGATAAAGCCGTCAACATCCTTGAACAGGTAGTGTGCCGTCAACGGTGGCAGCAGCAGCAGCTAGCGGTGCATTGCATCACGTTTTCCAGCGCAGTTGACAGAGAGCTAAAGGGACTAGCTCTCTAAACTCCCATAAGCTGTCTAAATCACCAAAAAAAACCTCCAGTAAGAACTTGACTTGATAAAGATCGACTGTACGGTGATGTTGCAAGTAGCTACAAGCTAGTTTGATAATGCCAGGCTACCATACGTTCGCACGTTTGTAGCTAAAGCTAGACCACTAAACTACATTTACCTAGCTCAATTCACAAACTCGTGTCAAGCCAAGACTCGTTGTTAACGACAACGAGCATGTAATGAGATGTTCCAACTGCTGAAATGCCGCTCCGGGTTGTCAGGGTTAATGCGAATTTAGCTTGGCTAAATTACCAGCCACTTAGCTCAGCTAAATTAACATTAACGACAGGAATTGCTGTACGTTAGCGAACGTAGCAGCATACCTCAGGCTAGTCTAGCCAGCCACCCCGACTTTGCTGTTAACTAGTTATTCTGATTATTAAACTGACTTTATGGTTAAATGTTAATCGATGGCGTAGTTAATTTGCTGTATCACAAACTCGGTAATTTAACATCAGACCTGACATAAAATAACAGTTATTTGCTATTCCCCAAAATTGTCACGTACGTCTTAAGCTAGGTTAGCTAGCTCAACTTTTAACGGTGAGCTCGGATAAACTGTAATCCTGCGTGACCTTGCAAGCTAACTGGGTAGCCTGCTAATGTAACTGAGGGAAGTGTGTAAGACAGCCGCCAGCCCTTATTCTGCACTTAATAACATCAACATATTATTAATCTGTGGCTTGTGTGTAACAGCCCCGTGCATTACATTGTACAGAGGTAGCAATCAATTGTTTGTTTACATTGTCAAGCTAGCTCAATGCTAACAAGTGGGACTGGTGAAGCTAATCTTTGATCTGCATATGCTAACGAACGAGCTAACGTTACCCAGGTAATTGAGGTTTAAATATCTATAAAATTCGAATCTTGATTTATACGTGTGACGATTACCTTCGGAAGTTGGTCTGGGTTGTTGCAAGCTGTGAGAGTTACTAATGTTACGGGTTGTCGCATACAAACCCTGCAAATATTGAACGTGAGCCCTAGATTTTGTGTTTGGTGAAGCTACTTTAGTTATTTTAACCATCTTACTTGCTTTTGTAAAATCTTTGCCTCTCTCATTATGTCTGTTATAGTGTTGTGATGTGTTTAAGTGCATAAATTGGGCTTGTTTTGTTTGTAATATTCATACTATCTGTACACGTTTCATCTGAAGCCATGGCATGTGGCAGCGCAGTGACAGGCTTGTTGCGCGGGAGTTCACTTGAATCCACGTTGTTTTCTACGGTGGTCACAGAGGGCAGTATTGTGTCCAATTTTGCAGACTGTGAAGCTGATGGGCAAATTCCCTTTTAGGTTGAGTTGGCCTTGAAAGCGTCACTCTCTGTACCATACTGCTAGAAATGGTATAATCTAGTTAGATCATTAATACATTAACAGTTCTGAGGGACAACATAAACATTTACAGACTTGGGTCAGTAATGGTAATAACATAACAAGAAATATAAATAGACACCGACATAGGTAAAACATGATGACATAAATAACTGTTAAAGTCATGACAAATAAGCTAATTTATTTCTAATAAAAAAATTTCAAATGATTCTGATTCTTTGAGCTGAAGCTAGCAAACAGTGTAAAAGTAAATTTTTAAGCTCATGTTAATCTCCAATTGAAGATATGGAATGGAAAGTAAAACATTATTCACAACAAGTCACAACTAATTGATTAATGACAATAAATTTTGTCATACAGTTAAACTTTAGTAATATGGAGGTAGTATTGTTGTCATGTGCCTTTTTTAAATAAAAAAAAAAAAAAGATTTGCATTGTCTGTTAGCCTGGAGAAGGAATAAAAAAGGCAACTTCAGGGGGTTCTCTGATCAATGATTTGAATAGTGTTCTAGCGGTTTATCAGAACTCACTGTCGGAACCTACATCTGCTGACAGATGTGTAGCAGTATGCCAGGTTGTTGTTGATTAGAAAGCAGAAACCCAGTTGTAGCCCCAGTTGTCAGCAAGTCTGCTGACAGCACATTTCCCGACAACTGGGGGTGCAACTGTGGATTGAAAGAAAGACCTCTTTTGTACTGTAAAACCCTGTCGAGCAGATAAAGCCTGAAGTGGATTTATGGAGTTGGAAGAGTTCAGAAAGGGTGTTCAACAGATTGTAATTTTATTATTACTTATTGATGACTTATTGAATTTATTTACTGAGAAAGTATCTAGGCCAGGGTAATATTTATAAAATAAAATACAATTTTTGACCACATTACTTAAGCAATAATGTTACAGTGTTTTGGGGGAACTTTAGTGAAGGGTAAATGGAATTGTTTTCACCAACATACTGTATTTCCTGTCTTGTTGTTTATATAGTGAGCAATGCATGACCTGACAGCCCAAGTCACCAGCAGCCTGCTGCCTTTCCCAGGAGTGACTGTAGACGCTCTGGGGGAGGATGAGATCACTCTAGACTCTGTTCTTCATGGGAAGTTCACTATTGGTAAGCCTGTTTTTTTACTGATCAATGATTTATATATATGAATATTGTCTTTCTTCCATCTTTGGTTGATTGTTAAAAGTTTAAAACATACTGCCACCACTCTTTTCATAAGGAAAATAAACAACAATGAACAGACAATGAACACTGAACTATTTATAACACCCAGGTGGATCATATGACACATTTCATTCATTATTTTTCTTTAAAGCATTAGAAACAGTTGAGATATCTTTTATTTATATATATTTCTTAAGAAAAAGGTTGCAATTTTGTGATGCTTTAAATCTTTCAACTTCAGAACAGCTGGTAGAACTGGCTGCAGGTTCATGTTGGCTCATGAGCAGTGTGATCGAAGAAAAAAAAAATAACTGAACCCTGATCGGTGATGACCTTCACCCTATGTCACAGCCTCCTAACCTTTCATTTCTTTTTCTGTATGTGAAGGCCGCAGCGGCCTGGCCTGGCTGGCCTGTGGCCCCCATCTGGAGGTTGTTCATGCAGTGACAGGAGAAAGACTGTCGGCATACTGCTTCAGTGGTGGAGGGGAGCATCCACCAAGTGTCCTTGCTGCCAGGGACTTCAGCTGGCTCAAACGGTCAGAGCTTTGTTTCACTATATATCTCTTTATCTTCACCTGTTCATCACTCTTTAATGTGGCTTACAATTAGTGGCAACAGTAAGATATAAGATGAGTGGTAGCCTACATCTGTCAGAATCATGTGTTTCTATAATTTGTAACAAAGACAGATTTTTAAATATGTTAATGACTGTGCTGGGAAAATATCAAATTTTAACTGTTTTACTGCTCAATATTACTAGGTCTGGACTGCTGGTTGGCTTGGAGGAAGCAGAGGGCAGTGTGCTGTGTCTCTATGACTTGGGACTGTCAAGGGTGGTCAAAGCTGTGGTCATACCAGGCAGGGTGAGTTTATGCACCAGGGTCTTCTTCACCCTTCACTAGAAGAGAAGGTCTATCACAGCAGGATAAGCGTTCAGTAAATAAGCAACAATAAATACCCTTATTTAAATGATGAATTGGTAAATCACTAGTGTAGTGTTGATTTCTTTGAAAGTAGAAATGATTGTGTCTTCCTATTGTAAGGAGCAAAAAAAAAAAAAGAAAAACTGCTAATGTTTAAGCACTCTGTCAACACAAAGGAACACTTCTTTTGTCTCAGTGACAGCAAGGGCATCATGTTTTCATTTTCTCTGTCTTTGCTTGTCTTTGAATACTACAATAAGTGTTCAAAAATATCTGACCCAAGGTACCAAAACGTCAGCATTGTCTGTTTTTCTCTGATCCAGATTATAGCTATTGAGCCGTTAGTGAGTTATGGCGGAGCAAGCACTTTGACACAGCACCTCCACCAGAGTTTGCGCTGGTTCTTTGGCATTGCTGCTGTGGTAACGGATCTCGGCCATGTTCTGTTGGTGGACCTCTGCCTTGATGACCTGTCCTGCAGCCAAAGTGAACTGGAGGCTTCAGGTGAGGATACTGTTTGAGGATGGGTTGGGTTTATGGTTTATGGTTTTTCTTTTCAAGCTTGTCTATGTGTTTTCATTGTTTTTCCTGTGTTCCTGATAAACCTTATTTGGAAGAAGAGCAATGGTCAGTTTCCGCCTGTTCTGTGCACCATAAGTTTAGGAAAATTGGTTAAACACACACATCTACAGCTCCATTGTAAACCCCCTCCCCCCTTAGCAAATAATTTTTTTTTCTTTTTATATTACTTTCTGTTCCCAGACCTGCAGGTAGTGACTAAATCTCCTGCAGAGATCCCAAGGCTGAGAGAAGTCAGCACCAGACAGGGCAGACATCTTTGTCTCCAACTGAATGGGCCCAGTGGAGTTGGAGCCACAGCTCTGCAGTACATCTCCAGGACCAACCAGCTGGCAGTGGGATTTTCTGATGGATACTTACAGTTGTGGAACATGAAGACTCTTAAGAAAGAGTAAGTCAGGGAGGATGTGGGGGGGTTCAAATCTTAAGAGCCAGTCTTTTAAAAAACAAAGCCCAATTGCATTATTACTGTCATGTTCTATAGACTATTCCCAAAACAAAATGTGTTATTGCTGACATGATATTCTATTTGACCTTTTCTTTATTATCCATTGTAGCTGAAAATACAGTAGGAACAGACTAGAAAGTAATTACAAGAGTCTGGGCTCTTTTTGAATTCATGGGCACCTGTAATAAAATAAACTTATACCACTGATACATACACTTTAAATGTTCTTCAAATCACTCTATGTGTACCAATTTTTGTGTGATTGTTCATGCATAGATACCATTCCCAGTTAGAGGGTGGCGGGGTGGCTGTGTATGCCTTCACCTTCCAGGAACCAGAGAATGACCCGAGGAACTGCTGCTACCTCTGGGCTGTTCAGTCTTCTCAGGACCTGTAAGTCTTACATATAACAAGTACTTTTTTTCTTGTGTATTCCGAGGTCTTATTTTTCCTCTACCCCCTCTCACTCTCATGCAGCGAGGGGGACATGGTCAGCCTCCGTCTGCTTCAACTGGCCTTCAGTGAAAGGAAGTGTCTGTCTTCTGGGAAGATCCTCTATGAGGTATTTAGTGCATACAGGATTAGGACAATATTTCCTTGGGTTAATAAATCCTTTACAGTGGTCCTGTCAGTCCCTGCAAATGTACTGTATATTTGATTTCCTTGATTTATTCTTCTCCCTGTTTTCTTTTCTGTCACTAAGGGTCTGGAGTACTGTGAGGAACGTTACAGTCAGGAGCTAAGTGGCACAACTTTCCCTTTCAGGGCCCAGACCACCAACACCCGCCTGCTCAGTTGCCAGACCATCGAGAAATTCAGACCCCATCCTGACAGGGATGACAGCATGAATGAAGGTTAGCCCCCTCCTTCTGAGACTGCATGCGGAAGATATTAGTATATAGGGAGCTAATTAGTGCACGTTCTCAGCATTTTTATACAAATTTGAATCTTTTGTGCTTTAAAATTTTAGTGTTGTAATGGTGCTGGACGCTTAAAGCTAATATACCGTTTTGTGTACTGATTAAAACCTTTACATAATGGAGTCACTTTTTGTCTCTTCTTCTGTACTTTGTCTACTTGCACTCTAATTTCTTACCTGCCTTTCATTTTCTTAATCACGTAATCCACATCTCTTCCCATTTTCAGTTGCATCTCCAGACACCAGTGTGTCTATCTTCAGCTGGCAAGTCAAGGCTTATGGTCAGGGAAATCCATCTACCTACATTGGGGTTTTTGATATCAATCGATGGTACCATGCACAAATGCCAGATTCTTTAAGGTACAGTGGAAACTGATTTTTCAACTATTCTAAAATTTGATAAGAGAAAAGTGTCACTTTTATAATTAAAATTATTCATATTATTCATTATATGGGTTCAACTTAATGTATCCAAAAACAAAAAATTAATCATATGACACCCAAGGTTATGGGTGTTGTTTGTTTGATATTAATTGGTGGTTTGACAGAACAGCAGTGATGCTGGTTTTATAAAAATAAATAAATAAAAAATCATTGACTCATTGCACCTTATCACCCTGAGGTTACTGCTTGATTTCCTTTGACACTGCATTTCGATTTTACTTGTGTGTTGTTGTCAGAATGGGGGAGTCTCTGCAAAATTGTCCATACCTGGCAGTTTGGTCTTTGGACCCAGTGGTGCAGATGGTGTCTCCACATGCCCTGCTGGATGTGGTGGTACATGACCGCAGCCTGAGCAGGGGCCTGCCCTTCACCTGCCCCCCACCAGAACAATACTTTAACCCCACCACATACAACTTTGGTAAGTATAGACACACTATGTACCACCCTCCTCCTGATGTTAGATTATATTTAGAGATGATATATATGTAATGTAATGTTGAATTATCTCCCTGGTCTATGTAATTCTTTCCAGGCTTTGTGTATTTCTGTTCCTTCTTCGTATTGCATAGGGATTTGCTTGTGCAGACATGCCTGGATTTGTAGTTGAAATATGAATTGATTAAAAAGGTTGATAGATCCTTTTATGTTACAGATGCTACCTGCTTGCTCAACTCTGGAATAGTGCACTTAACGTGTTCTGGGTATCAGAAAGAGGCAAGTTTCCTTTGTTAATTTTTCTGTTATACAGACATTCACCTAATTTATTTTTGGACGTCAAATGCTAGTCAGAAGAAGTGAACATGTGACTATATAAATTCAAATGCAAATTGTCATTTTATTTAACATGGGTTCCTCTGTATTATGGGGACATAGCCTAGTGTGTTCTTGATATGATGTTTATCGCTAAGGCAGCACAGTATTTACAATTTAGTTTTAGATTTAATTATGTGAAGATGATTTGAATGGAAAGGAAGCTTCTTTTACACCTCATCACTGTCATTAAAACCAGACCCTGAGCTTTTTGAAGAAAGCTGCTCCTTGTTCCAGTGACATCATCTCCACTAGCTACTCCCGCTGCCTCATGTCTGGCCTACTCTCATCTCGCCTGGCTGACACCCAGGCCTCCAGCCTCTCTCAGGTACACTCTTGGCTGACATCTTGGTCTGTAGAACCACTTGTGCACACACCCATGAAACCCGTTCTTGATGCTTTTGTACTTCCACTTTTGTTCACTTTAAAGAAAAACTTTTAAAACATTAAACAGAATTAAATAAAATATTTATTCTGAAGTGTTCATAGTAATTTGCACATGCAATTTGATGTTGGCCTTCAGGAGGAACAGCTGGATGCGATCTTGTCCACAGCGGTGGAGACCAGCTCCTTAGGACTGATCACTGGCTGTATCAAGCAGTGGACTGCAGAAGGTGAGGAGTCATGCTCGGCCTAATTGTCAAATAGTCTCTGAAACTGGTCACCCAAACCCTTTGCACCCATGCTGGCAAGTATGTGGTTCCCTCAGTGTTGCTCTCTTTGGCTTCATCTCACACATACATAAACAGCACCTTACATCTATACTACACTCTGTTCAAATTCTGTTCCTCTTCAACAGAACAACCAGGCTCTGCACTGAACCTGCGCTACATCCTGGATTGGGCCTGGAACAAAGTAATCCTGACCAAGGAGGAACTGGATGGCATCTGTATGTTTTATTTATGTTTTTTACCATCAGAAGATATTGTGACTTTTATAGAATGTTGGTTAGACAGAACAGAACCTTTTTTTTTTTTTTTTTTTTTTTTTTTTTTTTTTTTTTTTTTTTTTTTTAAAGGTTTGTCTTTTGATTTTGCAGTCTTACAAAAAAGTTTTTTATTTTATTTTTTAAATATAATACCTCATAAATTTGATCAGTTGTCTAGAGCTGGACATCTGTACAAACATTATATTTGGCACTTTATTGTGATAAATTTGAATAGATTAGATCAGATATGGTTGCAGAACATATTTCTACGGTAAATTTACCTTTCAGGCTGTTATATTATTCATCCTTGTCAAGGAATAGGAAAAGCTTGTTTTGCCACTTTGTTGATAATGTAAATTATTGATCTCTTAAGTAATATAAATCCCTCCTCCCAAACACACAGTTTCTATGCTGTTTGCAAGTTTGTTTCAGTGTAGAAATTTATCTTGTGGATCTATTGCTCTGTGTGTATTTGTTTCTTAGGCGCACCGCTGTTTGACAGCTCATCCAACTTCACAGACCCTCAGACCTTGCAGCTGCTGCAGCACAGTCAGAGACTGCTGGGTAACCTCAGTACCATCTTCCACTGTCTACTCAGTGAAGCTCAGGAGCTCACACAAAAAGGTGTAGTGTCCACACAGATACATTCACATCTATAAGTGTTCCATTTCCCTGTGATGTTAGTAAGACCAGATCAGCCAGCACAAATACCCTGTGATTTAATTCCTATTTATACTAAACTGTAATGAAACACTCAGTTTTTTTTCTTCTTCTTCTTTTTTATGTCCTATTGAGTTTTGATATCAGTAAAATGATAATATCTCACCCCTCACACCTTTTTATGACCTTATACACTTTGAGTTACAATGTATTGTCTAGGGGTTAGCTGTGTGTAGCAACAGAAGCTGTTGTGGTGTTTTGAGCCATTTATTTGTTGTTACTGAAAAGTTGTGGTTATGTTTTTTTGTTGTTTAGGTCTGGTGGGGTTGATGAACAAGAACATGGTTTCCAGTCTGATTTCCAAGTATGCTCAGGTGGTCCTCTGGTTCTGTCGCACTGGCTTACTGCCTGAGGGATCAGGTAAAGTGGTGCTTGCACAATCAAAATTGACATGGAAATCCTTCAGAAGGAAACCATACCAGTAGTATCACAAAAACCACTCAGAAAAAATTTTCAAAGCAGGTTTAATATTACACTAACAAATATTAGTAGACATTACATATTCTTAAACTGGAAAGATTATGCACTGCAAAGTTGGAGGATGTTTCTAAATCACAGTGTGGCAAAACCTTTGCATATCTCTGTATTCAATTTTATTTTTTTCCCTCTATACTTGTCCCCACCAGATGACAACGCTCTCCAGATCTCCAGGCCTTTCTACACCCACTCAATCATCAGCAACTATTACACTATGCGCAGAGAGGACCTCACCAGGCTAGCTAAGTGAGTAAGCTTTGCTCAAAGGCAATAAAGATGAATTAAATCTTGGCATCAATCCCAAATCTAAGGCTGCAGCGATCCAAGAGTTTCATATTGTCTTAATTACTTTTTTATCACTGGAATAGTCTGTAAAATGTTAGAATGAAGACTGTCTATTTCAGTTTTCCCTGAAAGTGATCTTGGTTTGCTTGTAATCTTGTGGGGTATTTTTTCTTGTATTGTACTTTTGGAGGTTTTGCTATCTAATGCCGACACTCTCCTGTTGTCTTCTCAGGGGCAAGTGGTGTGCAGACTGCCTGATGATTGACGGTTTGATTGGCCAGTGTGGTGAACGCTTGACCAACCTATGGAAAAGGGATGAGGGTGGGACAGGGCAGTACCCACCACCTACATTGCATGTAAGCATTTGAAATACATATAATATAATATATTTTGAATTTTACTTATTTTGTACCACCAATTTATGTCAAACTGAGTTTATATCTGCTGTTACATTATAAAGAGCTGGATTTTGTGTGTGTTTGATCCACAGGCCTTGTTGGACATTTATCTACTGGACAATATTGATGAAGCTGCCAAACATGCAATTGTATCCTTCATAATGTAATACTACCCATTCCATTACATCACTACACCAGCTATGAGTTTGCATGATCTTTTGCAGCAATTATTGTGCTTGCAGTATTTAGAAACGGTTCAGAAAAGAGACACATTTCAGAGTTTTAAAATGATATCTTTACGATTATATATAAAATGTATTAACAATAAATTTAACAACATCTTATTTTCAATCATTCTATCATGCAAAACAAACTGGTTGTAAGATTCTAGATGTGGAGACTATTTATCAGGCATGTATTGCTGTGAGTTGTATTTGTCCAGTTCTGATCATTTGTAACATGTTAGAATCGTACACATTGTGTTTATTAGGTCAATTGTTTTAGAGTTTAGTATTCAATAATGTGTAATTTTTTTATTTTATTGTGATAGAAAATCATAAACTCTCTCAGGAATACACTAAATTAAGCCTTCTGCTTGTATGAACCTTGACCTGTTGTCTCAGGTGATTTACCTGTTGCTGGATGTCATGTACTCCTTCCCCAATAAGGACGGAGCATCAGTGGAGTCTTTCCCCCCAGCTTTTGCCATCCCTGTTGGACTGGTGAAACTAGTGCAAGGCCTCTGGCTGCTGGACCATCATGACCACCAGGTTCTTGCTGATTTACACATTTGAATGACATTCCCATTCCTACAGAGAGGTTGTGCAAGGCACAAAAAAAAAAAAAAAATTAACATTTATTATTTTATTTTATTTAAAAGTCAGTGGAATATCAGTATGTGCATATCACTGTCAATATTTACAGTGATATGCACACATACAAAATATTATAGATATTTCTAAATACAACTATTATAGCCTCTTCTGTCTCCTTTTTATGACACTTTCCCTTGGTTAGGGTTTAGCTCTTTTTAAATGTCAGTTTCTTCTTTGTCTTGATCAGCGCGCATTTGAACTGCTCCTGCATCCAGCTGCCCCTCAATGTCAGTTTGAGTGGCAGCACGAGCGTGTCCTCCAAGCTCTCATGTGCCAGGGCCAGCACCCAGTGGCGCTACGATATTTCCACGTTGCAAAGCCCCCAATTTCCTCCACCTCCCAGGCGAAACTCTGCCTGTCCGTACTGCTACATAACAGGTAAGAGCAAAGGGCGAGGATATTCACATACACAACTTTACAACAATTTGGAAGTTTTGAAACTGGACTAGAAAAATGTCCTTTTTGATTCAGAAAACAAACATGATGGCTATTCAATGCCAGCCTTTCACATGTTTTACCTTACCGTTATTAACCAGCCAGTATGCACTTGTTCCAGGTGTCTCATAGAGGCATGGTCCTTACTTCGGCAGCACTCTAATCGCCTCAATATGGGTGAGCTGCTGGGCTTCCTGTATGAGAGCTGCCAGGAGCTGGGCCTCATCAAGGAGCTGCTCAAACTGCCCCTCGGTCTATCTGAACAGGTAGGAGAGAGATGATTTAATTGCTGCATTTTTTTTAATCCAAACTCTTCATTAATCTTTTTTTGTGTTTTTTGGATTATAAAGTCGATGCCTAACACCCATGGTTCTTGGCTTTGTGTTTCAGGAATGTTTGGAGAAGTTCCTCCAGGGTACAGGGGGTCTCCCAAACAGAGAACTACTGATGGTCCATTACCTTCAGCAGGCCAACTATATACCTGCTCTGCAGCTCAACCACAGCCTCAAAATGCATCTGGTGGTATGTTTGACACACACATAAAATATTCGGCCAATTATCACAGCATTCATATATAGTTTCATGCATAGCATGTGATATTTATTTAAGTGTTCAGAATTCTTTGACCATGTAACGTATATATGCTATGGTATATGTGAGAGAAGATGCTTAAATCCCATAAGATTAATAATCATTCATCTTTGTTCCTAGAATGAGCGTGACCCAAAGCTTAAAGAACGATCCAATACCAGGAACTCTATATTGGATCAGTATGGCAAAGTTTTGCCCAGAGTGCAGAGGAAACTGGCAATGGAGAGAGCCAAGCCTTACCAACATCCCTACACCATTCACAGAGAAGGTAAGGGCTTTTCAACTTGAATTCACTCCATCCATTAAAATTTACCCCAGTAACACGTTTCACAGTGGGGAAAAACTATCAAAATGTTAATAGAAACTTCCCAAACCACTGTGTTCCAGTTTCTCGGCCACAGCCACTGTCGACCATCACCAAGCGCTCTGCCAGTGAGAAGGTGATGTCCAGGGCTGGATTTATCAACAATGTCCTGACCAAGATTGAGGAGGTTTGGTTAGGCAAAGGAGCAACACCACAGTCCTCCCCAGCCAAGAAGTAAGTATAAGATACCAAAATTGCACTTCAACAGTAATGATTTTTATTCTGTTATTTTATTTAATGTTTTCTAACCTTTTTTCAATTTTTTCTGCCAGTCCAAGGGCAGCTGACATTCAGAGCCCAAGCCCAAGGCCCTCCTCTTCGGTCCTTCCTGATCCCTTTCTGGGAACTCCCATCACCATGACCTCCAAACGAAAGTCAAGGTACTTTCATTAGAGTTCCAGTGAAACACACCATATGCATTTATTTGAACATAAACTTTTTTTATATATATATATAAATAATATTTTTGTTTTTCTGGTGCAGCACAGTTTAATTAGTGTTTTTGAATACCTTTGAACCCTGTTGTAATCGTTTTCTTCCTCAGGTAGCAGTCAAAACAGGCAGGAAGTGTTGCATAACTTTGGAACAATCACAGCTGTTAACATGAAACGTAGATCAGTAGTTCCACATATCACTCTGAGACTCTGTACAAAATATGGTGTCACTAGGGGGGCCAATCAGCCACTAGGGGTAGCCCCAAATGTAAAAAGTTTATATCTCGTAATTGGCTGCCTACTATTTGTACAGTCTAGGGTCATTCCTCAGTTCCTGCATAAAATATGGAAGTAATTCACTTTCCAAAATAAATCACCCTCACATCCTACAGAGCTCAGTCCACTCTTTGCAGCACATCCACTGAATTGTGTCAAAAGTTGTTTTAAAATCATGCATGCTGTGTATTCCTTCCTCTTTAATGTGACCCAGGCTGATGGACCTGGTGGTCCACCCCTCCTGTCAGAGCCCTCAGCCTCTTCTCAGCCCCCCAAGACCTCCCAGCTCCTGGGTTTCTCCAAAGAGCATCAGCAAAGCCCCTGAACTCAGTCTGCTGCAAACACCACAGGTCGTCAAGGTGAGTAGACAAATGTGGATTTTTCTTTTTTGTTCTGAAGTCATTAAAAAAAAGTTGGTATTCCATTGAGAATTAATCCTTTGCCATGTTTGGATATCCAAAGACATCAAATCTGTATATATAAATAAATGTTGTTTATACAGTTTAATTACTTAATAATCGACTTTGTTGTATTGTCATTTGGGTATTTATTTACTGATACTTTTTCTGGGTTTTGTCCTCTCAGCGAGCTCGGGCCTTAGCTGCCTCTGGCTCGGTGTTCTCAGCCTTCACTCCCCAGTCCATCCTTCGCAGCAGCCTGAGGCCCACACCGGTCGCCACCCCTTCTGCTTCTCCAGGGCGCTCCATCACCCCTCCGCTACGCAGCAAAGAGAGCCGCATCACCTTCATCGAAGAGACAGAATCTCCTGAACCAGGGAAGGGAATCCGATGGACCAATGGGGTAAGACAAAGCTCTACTTAGGAATGGTGTATTGATTCTGAGAAGCCACCTCACTCATTAAAAAACAACAAAAAATACTTTCTTGGTAAAGATTGCATTCTGCAAAATTGCAGTTCATCAGATGATTGTTAGCCTTGCATCTTAAAAGAAGTGTAGTTACTCTGTGGTTTTTGTGTGTTGGGTATCTGATTTACTATTAGAGCATATAATGCACAATGTGCAATAACCCACCAATATCAACAGATTACATTGCTTTTGAGCTGCTAATTTGTGGTCTATATTAGCACACTTATACTTTTCACTCTTTCTTCATCTTTGTTTCTGGTAGGTTTGGTTTTGTGTTTATAATAAAATGTGTCTTCTAATCCTCTTTGGACCTGTTTTCCTCTCTAGATGGCAGCAGACAGTGAGATTAGCTTGCTGACCAGAGGTTCCATCCTGTCCAAGGCTACAGGTAAAATCTGGTCATCACAGCCTGCTGAGGAGGAAGAGGATGGAGAGGAGGAGAGAGAACAACCTCATGTAAAGTTCTTGCCTCCTGAAGGTGGTATTCCTTCACCACAGCTGAGATGCTCTGAGAGCGAGTCATCCTCCATCCATGAAGTCGCTGCAGAAACCAGACCATCAGACCCAACGCAAGCACGACTTACCCTGAGCTTTGACACCAGTCACACATCTGTCCTGTCAACAGACACTACCCTAGAGTACTATGATGCACCTCTATCAGAAGAGGTAGAAGTAGAGGAGGGGCACACAGCTACAGAGAAGGATGAGGAGGTAGTGACACTGAACATCAAAGCCCAAAGTGAAAAGGAAGAAGCAGAGGAAAAGCCCTCTCCAACTACTGAGCAAACCCCTGTCCTGACATCAGATAATAGAGAGGAGGAGAAAGACGAGGCGAATGAAGATGAAACATTTGAAGACGTGATGGAGGTTGGTCTTGATCAGGAGGCTAAAATCGAGGAAGACATTCAGTCTGAAAAGGAGGATGTAGAGGATTATGAGTCAAGTAGCAAACAAGAAGATGCTGGAACTCTTGACCATGAGGAGATGCTTAGTTACAGTCAAGGTAATTCATTTGCTGTATTTGTTTCTCTATGACTTATTATTAAAGGTGGCTTATTTCACAGCAGTACTGCACAGCAACAAAAATGCTCTCATATTTTAAATTTTGAGAAATTATCTGATGTTGAAAGTATTCATGTGTTTTGCCACACTTCCCTAAAACATCGTTTGACATATTTTGTATGCCACTAGTTTGTAACCAGGTAACTGAGAGCATAGACCCTGGCCCTGAGGTCGAATCTCAGGATCAACCAGCGAAAGCCACTGAACAGGATGTCCAGTCGAAGGCCACAGAGTTAACTGAGCATCTGAAACCGTCTGGAGCCAATGAACCCACAAACGAACCAGAGGACGATCTGGAACAATCAACAGGTCCGTCCTTCAGTGATGAATTTATAGTGTAAAAAGTTCCATATTATTACCACCTCATATTAGACAAGAGGTGCCAATATATAGCATCCTTATATTGGACAGGACCTCATATTGGATAAGTGTTGTGTATATGTACACAATGGGGAAATGCTATAGCTTACAAGCAGATGAAGAAAGAAAGTCTTTCATGATACTGTGAATATACATAGCTTTTCTGGATCAATAGGATAAAATATTAAATCAGACAACCATACCAGGGTTATAATGACTTTGCGTTGGTTGCCAGCAGATCTGACAGAGTTTGTGCAGCGACATCTGTTTGGCAGTGATCTGTCTCCTCAACTCACCCGCTCAGGAATCCACAATGCATCACAGACGCAGATGTCATTCAACAGGTATGTACCTTTTTTCTGTAAATATGATAGTTGGATATGTAATGCTGTTTTTTTTTTGTTTTTTTTTACTGTAATCTTTGGCTTCTTATCTGGTAATTGCTCTGTTTGTGGAAAGTTACAAATATCCATCACCCTCCTTTCTCACAGTGAGTCACTAGGTGAGGTTGAAGAGGAGGAGCAGGCAGCTGCTGAAGCTCCCCCACTTTTTACCAGCCAGAAATCTAACGCCTCTGTGACATCGTCCGAGCCAACTGGCACAGACTCCCACTGTAAGATTGTATACACATGCGTATTTACACTGGTGCTCTTAATGTCACTGTGTTTTTACTGACTCATTTTCTCACATGCCTGCACTTTTCGGCTTTGTTTCTTTTGTTTTTTTATCTCATAGCTGTTGTGAGTCTAAACGATAGTGAAGAACTGTCTAGCCCTGTGTCTGAGGAGGAAGAAGAAGATGAGGAGGAGGAGGAGTCTGATCAAGCTGAGGAGGAGGACTCTGGTAGCGAGGTGGAGATCATCGAGGAGGTGCAGGGCAATGGGAGGCTCCCACCCCTCCAGCCGAGTTCGGTCTTTGTACAACAAGGACACACACACTTCCTGCCAAGTCTGTCAGAGCAGGAAGCTGCTGAGTTCTCTCTGATCACACCGGGGGCCGAAATGAAGGTGACCGACATAGAGCAGAGATGATTAGATGACAGATGGAAAATGAATTGGCAATGACAGTGATAATAATAATTTTTTTTTTTTTTTTTTTTTTAAAGTAAAAATGCCAAAAATTCTCTGATTCCAGCTTCTTTAATAAAAGGATTTACTACTTCTCATTTAATTGCAAACATAAAAAATAACCTTGCTTTGTTTGCTTCTTCATAGATGGTAGAAGAGGACATGGAGGGTGAGGTGGTGATGGTGAGACTCGGGGCTGATGAAGGAGGGATGGAGGCAGAGGAGAACGAAGACCAAGGATCATCATACATGGAGCTCAAACCCTCTACCACTCTCCTGGTACCTTTGGAGCTTGTGGAGGGACAACACAGCCTGGTTGATAGCGCTCAGCTGTGTCTTCCTGAGATTCAGGAGATGGTTGTGCCAGACGACCCGAGGACTGAGACTCAGAGCAGCTTCTCTCTGATGCTGGATATGGACGAGGATGGGGATAAAGAGGCAGACACACTACCTATTGAGAATGATTTGCAGTCCTCCAATCTTTCCACCCAGTCTCCAGTAGAGGAAGCCTGTGAGGAGTTTGTGGCCAAACCTGAGGTTATTCTGTTGGGAACAGATGAACAGGATACTCCTCTGTTTGGAGAAGTGTCACATGATGACCAGAGGAAAGACATGGACACCCTGGATGGAATTGAGCTAGATGTACTGATGGAATCAGAACCTGTACAACTCCAAACTGACCAACAGACTGAAAACACTGAGACAAGCCAGGAAACTGAGTTTTTAATGTTGGCTGAAGCTCATGAACCTGAAGCTACTTCTGTACCAACTCCAGTGGGAGAATTCCCAGCAGTTGTGGATGATGAAGACTTTGTAGCACAGAAAGATGCTGCTGATGAAGAGATCGGAGAGGAAGAGAAGAAACCGACACCCGCTGAGGACCAAGAAGAGCCTGAAGAGAATGGGTCGGTTAATATAGACGCAGAAATTGTACCCAGTGCAGAGACGGTACCTGCTGTGGAGGAGCAGCTGCAGGACCACAAAGTCTTAGCAGATACAGAAGAGGATAACACGGAAGAAATTACGACAGAGAAGGAAACTAAAAGGAGGACTAGGGGAAGACCAAGAGAAGATAATGTTGAGGAGGAACCTGTGAAGCAGGTCTTCAGCTCATCAGAGACTCCGACTTCTCAGAGGAAGAAGGCTCCTTCCACCCCAACACGGAGGACCACGAGAGGTAGGAGGACTGTCACTTTTATCTCTCCTCTACCAGAGGAAGCAGAGGAGCCAGAGGAGGATGTGAAAGTCGTCGAGACAGAGACGAGCACTCTGGAGGTCCCTGCTTCACCTCGTCGTACACCTAGAAAAAGTAGACAGAACAAAGAAATCAAAGTCCAAGCCAGCACACCACGAAGAAGTACCCGCAAAGCTCAGCCAGAGCCTCCTAAAGAAGAGGTTGAAGAGGGGGAGGCCGTGGATAACAATACCACCGTTGCATCAATGTCCAAGGCCTCTTCTCCAGCCAGAAGACGGGCTTCCCAGAGGGCCACTTCAACAAAGACCAGCAAAAGGAACCACACTGGCAGTGAGAAGGGGTCCGCAGCTACAGAGGTTGACATCAAAGAGGAGGAGAAGGACCAAGAGGAGGAGGTCACACATATAAAAGTTGGTCGACGAACAAGCTCCAAGACTCCCACACCAGCCAAACGCAGGACCGCTCAGGGAAACACTCCAAGGAGGTCCAGCCGAAGGATATTGAGTAGCAATGAGGCGGAGTCAACAACATTAGAGATCGTGAAAGAGGAGAAAGAACAGGAAGAAGTCTTTGCTCCTCCTGTCAAACGCAGCTCCAGGAAGACGCAGCCAACCCTGCTAGAGGAGGAAGAGGACAAAAAAGAGCAACTTTCCAGCCCTGGCAGGATGACCCCACGGTCCAACCGGATTACCCTAAATGTTTATCCACAAGTAAGAATTACGTTTTTTCAAATATTGATTTTTATATAACCTGAAAGCTGTTGTAGATATCAAAAGAGTTTATTTCATTTACACACCAACAATGTAAAGCTACGAAATAATTCACCATCACCTGTTGCTGATGCCTGCTGAGCTACTTTTGTTTGACGTTAAACCATCATGTGACTTTTATCTTAATTATGTTTGAGACAGAACATTTCCATATTATGCTTTTAGCTTTAACCTCATTAAACAATTTTCATTTTTACCAATGATTATCATGCATGTGCCATACATTCTTCCGTTACATATTGGAAAGCAGATCCATCCATTGATCATTGAACATTTGCACTCCAGGTGAAACTGGTTCCTGTATCACTTCCTCAGAGCACAAAAAAGACAAGACGAGAGACGATAACTGAAAACATAAAAGAAAGTGAAGATCTACTTGAGTCTGAATTTAACAGCAACACTAGTCATACAAACTCCCGGCGACCAACTAGGAGCAAACTCTGGGACCACCCTGAGGAAGATCTTCCCTTACTGGACTCTCCGTTGGAGGTGGACTCTGAAACTCCTGTTGCAGACGCCCTCATCAAGAGACTCCAGGATGAGGAAGAGAAGCAGGAAGGTATGTACAAAGCCTCTGCCTTTGGACTGAAGATAGAACTTAAATAAATAAGAAATACAATAAAATAAGAACTGCGTAGGTGAAATTCTTTGAGAGGTCTGCTCTACAGTAAAATAAAAAATTCAAACTGTAGGTGGAAATGTATTAGAGTGTCATCTCTTTGCTAAATTACAGGAGGAGTAGTTATTTCGAAGGTGGTGAGAACCAGCAAGAGGAATACGAAGTCATCAGTGGAGCAGTCTCACTCGCTTCCTCCTGTGAAAGACGGCCTGGTCCAAGAACCCGAAGAGGACGAGTCCAGTCCAGGCGAGCATTCATTCATCTACTCCCCCTCCAGAAGAAGAACAAGAGGTGAGCCGAGTAACCATTTACATATATGTCCAGCCAACCATTTGTCCATGATGATTTAAACCCTGTGTTGTGTCTGTGTGTCAGCCCGTAGAGCAGAGTCTCCTGGCCCAAGTGAAGAGTCAGCTGCGCCTGTCACTCGCAGCAGAAGAGTCAAAGAAGTTGCTCCTCAGGTGAGGTTGACACTTGTAATGTGGAGGAGGCTGGATTTGTGTTTTTAACCCGAACATAATTAGTCTGTGTGTCAGTTCGTCAAACGTTTAATTCTGTAGGTTCATTTTAATTGATTCTTGCTCAAACATTTATATTTAAAGTAATTTTGACTAAGACCTCTGTGGTGCAATACTAGTTAACTGTATGCAAATTAGTTGCAGTATAGACAAGTATAGCAGTTGCAGTGTCATTTTTGAAATTACTTTGTTTTCCAGCTCTTCACTACTGACTGGTACATTTGGTTTTTACACATTCATCTATCTGTAGTCATGTAGATATTTTCTATCCACAACCAGCCTTTTAAACAGGATGTTTGACACAGCAGAGAGCAAAGAGCCTTTCCGCTGCTTTGAAATGACAGAGGCTGTATCTCAGGGATTATAGCTTCATTCAAATAATCGCATTGATTATGAATGAGAAATAATAAATGAGAGATCTTTTGAAAAGCATTTAAATTTTTTGCCGTTGCCTTTTTCTTTTTTCCAGGATGCAGCTACTTCAGAAGAAGATAATGTGGAAGTGGAGAAAGCAGGCAAAACAGGCAAACGAACAGGCAAACGAACAGGCAAACGAACAGCCAAGTAAGTTCCCCCTCAGAAAATACAAACGTCCTACACTGAAGCTCCTACCAAGGACTGCTTAGTTTTAATGACTAATAATTTTAGTTTGACATTTTAAACAACACTACACAATTCTTTATTGACATAAATTTAGGTTTCAGTCTTTACTTGAAATATATTTTGTATCATTTGTCTTAATCACAGTTTACACTCTCGTGCTGTTTGAGATCTTTTTTTCCTTCATTTCTTTCTTGTACTTTCTCCATCCTCAGATCCAAAGGCGTTTCGGAGCCGCCTCCCATAGCAGAAGTGGACCTGATCTCGCCTCTGGCAAGCCCAGCTGATCCGCTCCCACGAACACAGAAGAGGACTAAAGAAGGAGAGGTCCCGACCTCAAGCATGAACCTTCGACGCAAGCGCATAATGGACACTGTTTTCACAAAACCTGTCACCCGGAGGAAGAAACTGTAAGGAGGTTGATGGTGGTTTTGACCAGCAAACCTCAGACAGCCACCTCAAGATTTGAACCAACTCAGTTCGGAGCTGTCAAATAAAGTGTATGCTGAAACTCACCATGGAACTGTTTCCTCAAATGTCTCACCGCGCTGCAGTTGTCTTTGTACATGGACTTCCCTGTAGGATAATAAAATAAAAGCAATGACGACTATATTTTTGGAGTTTACATGTCCCACTCATCCTAACTTGATTTCACTTGATATTGTATTTGTGGCCATTTTGTGACGCTCCTTGTAATCAGCTTAATTCTCTGGGCACAGAATGGCACAGGGGCAAGCAATCAGTGTGGGTTCTTAGAAGTTCCCGTCAATAAAACCAGAGAGACTGAACTGAACTTGCCTCTGATAAAGAGGTTTTATTTACATTCTCTTTTATTTTAAGTTTTTTTGTTGTTCTTCTTGTTCACGTTTACTTTTAAGATTTTGAGGCCTGCTGTTTTTTCTATTTAAGAAGAAAAGCAACCAACCCAGTGGAGACAAAACATTTCTACTGTTAAATTTGTATATAGTCTTTTGCTATGTTCCAAATAAAATTAATAAATAAACCCTAAAGAATTATGTTCATTTTGAAGTTTTAAGTGTTTGAAATGCATTTGATCATCTAATCAGACTGCCTGTCATAGTCTCAAAGTTTGATTTAATTTGGAGGTTTTCTGTGAAAGACACAGACTTGTACACTTGGACTGTTTTTGTATGTCATGGGATGTTATATATTGTGAAAGGGGGAAAAATACTTGCACAGCGGTTTGGAGTTAAACTTGTTTTGGGACATGTTAATAGGCTTGTTTAATTAAATTTATGGCAACCACCATCTGACACATAGGCTATTTTCTGATGAATGTATGTAGAATGTCTTATTTTTGATGACTGCTCTTTGATAAATATGGCAAATACCTCTCTACCTCTGGTGTTGGGTGATTGTCTCAATTTAATTTCTTAAGTGCATGTGTTAGTTTGGTCTGTCTGAGGTGTGCAGCCTGTCAGCCACAAGCCTCTAATTATCCTTCACAAATAGCTGAGACTTCATCCTGTTGGTGCCTCAGACATCTGACATCCATCAAACTCCATGAGCTTCCAGTATGAAAAGGAACCTTTTAAATGTCAGGTCAAGTTATGGCTCATATCATAAAGCTGGTAGCTGGTAGAGTGAAGTTTGATTCCAGAGAAAGTCGCTCAAATGTTGATATAAATGTGGCAGTAAACATCTACCTATCCTGTATAAGTTTGACTCTCCTATTTCCCAGGGCAATGTCTCTACTCAATAATTTAAAGTGGTAGACAAGGTGAAAGTAAAACCAGCCAACCTCCACTGCTCCACTTCATTAATAAATCACACATTATAAAAACATTATATCTTCCCGTATTGAATTCTGATGATCATTGCATTTCTTGAATGACTAATCAGTAGTCATTCTACAAATTAATATTTAATTTTGGTCTTAAGCAGTGTATACATTTAGTGTCTGTTTTAGTTTATACTAAAGTGTTTCAAGTCACATCCACATTTCAGCAAGAAAACTAAATGTTTTCTATTTTGTAAAGTAAAAGTAAAGAATAAAATCCCATGAGGCGTTTCTTAACAGGCCAATGTGCTCACCATCTTCCCTGTCACACTGCCCTGAATGTGTGAATGTGTGTCAGCATGTAACTCAACTCTCCTGTGCTCTGTGAGGGAGTCGATCACTCAGTCTCCTGTTTTGATACTTGCCTGCTGACAATGAGGGCTAAAGCCTCAGATATGCACAGCAAGGACTGTGTCAAAGTGGCCGTCAGAGTCCGACCATTCAACAAGGTCAGTGTGCAGTCGTTTTGTAGATTATGTACAATTTAACTTTTTAAACCTGTCATCCATTTTTCATTTTTCCAATTTCTCTTATTTATTTGCCTGTTTTCATAACGTATATATATTACAATATGCTTTACTCTTTTGGTGTGACATACAGACATATTACTATATACTGTCATATAGTATTACTGTAGATAGTACATAAACTAGAGCAAATATTGCCTCTAGTCTTAGCAGGCCTGCATGGTTCTTAACCAATTTATTGACAAATGTATAAGCAAACAAACTCAGGATGACTTCACTTTATACACATTTATTTTTATTTTTTTAATAAGACAGCAAAACAAAATACAGGGTTTAACATAGGGTGCAAAACTCTTTAAGAATAAAATGACTACATAGACTTTCAGCAGCTGTTGTAAGGAATCTAGTACCCCATGATGATACTAATATGGAGGATGGAACAGGCATATTCGCAATATGATACAAACTGTATATAATGAAACCAACCTGGGACTCATGAAAAGCTGGTTGAATATTAGCATATGTGCTGTGTAGCCCTGGAGTATTACCTAATGTATGTTGTTAGGATGTTGTGTAGCCTGAAGGATTTCCAAAGGAAAAGAGGAGTTAGTGGTGAAAAAGCAGATATTTAGTAAAAAGTTTAAAGTACTTACTTATTCTGTATACTATATTTTCAGACTCTCACTTAAAACGACTGATGTTACCTGGAATATTTTAACCTTTCAAGAAAAAACTATTTACTCTGAAATAAATTGAAAATGACAAAAGTAATTGGCATTCACAATTTTCTATTCCATATTTAATAAAAATCAGACACGTAGCTTTTGATATTTGACATGAAAATGGTATGGACAAAAATATTCAGCTTTTTTGGTAGTTTATTCACCAACTATCCCTCAGTTCAGTCTAGGCTCAATCTTCCACGTCTAGGGAGGTTTGCGTCAGATGATCTCGTTTTCTTTAACTTAACCACGCTTGCCGAGTATTTTCTTCCTTAGCTCCTCAGACAACCCACACATCATGACACCAAACAGCGCATTGAGGACTTTTCTCCATTTAAACAGGCTGAATCACTGATTATAAGATTGAAGACACCTGTGATGTTTAATGATTGAAAATAATCGTCTGCTTGAAATATCACCACTTATTAATAACCGTTTCAAAGGGTTACTCAATAATTTTGTCCAGGCCGTTTCGGGAACTCTGGAATAAGAAGAAATCAACTCTTTTCCCAGCTTCTTTGTTTTATTCTATAGCAAACTAAAGGCATGCAGGTATGCATAAGAAAAAAGCTTTTCATTTTAACTCTTTTCAGGAAGAATGGAACATTGGTTCAGTGAGGTGTAAGAAAAGGGCGGGGCTAGCAGTCAGATTGCTAGCAGGAGTAAACATAACATGGTGGATATATGAAAGTATGAATTTAATTTCTGTCGAAAAATGTCACCATGAATATGACTTTTTTTATGCGTTAGTAAGGCATAAAAAAGTCATTGTATTCATGGTGAATAGCAACTATAATGCCTTGACTTTTTATGCCTTACTTTACGATGATGTTTCTTAACGTTTTTCGCCATACTATACAATGTGTAATACACGTTTTTTGACATTTTTATGCCTTACTATAATGACGTTTTTGGCGTTTTAATGCCTTGCTATACGATGACATTTTTTGAAGTTATTATGCCTCGTTTCATGACTTTTTGAAGCCTTACTATTCTATTACGTATTTTGACATTTTTATGCCTTACTATTCCATTACGTTTTTACAACGTTTTTGTGCCTTATTATACTATGACGTTTCAACAACGGTTTAATGCCTTACTATACTATTATATTTTTTGACGTTTTTCGCCATACTATACTATGTTTTTTTTTTCCATTTTATGCCTTTCTCAACTATGACGTATTTTGATGTTTTTATGCCTTACTATACTGTGACATTTTTGATGTTTTTTCACCTTACTATACTATGACGTTTTTATGCCTTACTATATTATGTCGTTTTTTGTTATTTTCATGCCTTTCTATACTATGACATTTCATGACGCTTTGATGCCTTACTATACTATTATTTATCTTGACGTTTTGCGCCATACTATACTATGTCGTTTATTTGCATTTTGTGAGTTATTGTGCTATTACGTATTTTGAATTTTTTGCCGTACTATACTATGTCGTTTTTTGCATTTCATGCCTTACTATACTTTTAATGCCTTAATATGACGCTTCTTGACGTTTTTCACCATTCTATACTATGTTGTTTTTTTGCATTTTATGCCTTACTATACTATTACTTATTTTGACATTTTTCGCCATACTATACTATGTCGTTTTTTGAAGTTTTTTGCGATACTATACTATGAGGCTTCTTGACATTTTTATGCCTTATTATACTATGACGTTTCATGACTTTTCTATGACTTACTATACTATTACGTACTTTGACATTTTTTGCCATACTATACTATGTCGTTCTTTTGCATTTTATGAGTTACTGTACTATTACGTATTTTGAATTTTTTGCCGTACTATACTATGTTTTTTTTTTTGCATTTCATGCCATACTATACTTTGACTTATTTTGACTTTTTTCGCCATACTCTACTATGTTGTTTTTTTGCATTTCATGCCTTGCTATACTATTACTCATTTTGAAATGTTTCGCCATACTATATTATGTCGTTATTTTGCATTTTATGCCTTACTATACTGTTGCTTATTTTGACATTTTTCGCCATACTATACTATATCGTTTTTTTTGCATTTTATGAGTTACTGTACTATCACATATTTTGAATTTTTTCACCATACTATACTATGTTGTGTTTTTGCATTTCATGCCTTACTATTCCTAGATGTATTTTGACTTTTTTCCCAATAATATACTATGTCGTTTTTTTGCATTTTATGCGTTACTATACCATTACTTATTCTGACATTTTTTGCCATACTATATTATGTCGTTTTTTTGCATTTTATGAGTTACTGAACTTTTGCGTATTTTGAATTTTTTGCCATACTATACTATGTTGTTTATTTGCATTTTATGACTTACTATGCTATTACTCATTTTGAAATTTTTAGCCATACTATACTATGTCGTTTTTTTTTGCATTTTATGCCTTACTATACTATTACTCATTTTGAAATTTTTCGCCATACTACACTGTGTCGTTTTTTTGCATTTCATGCCTTACTATACTTTGACGTATTTTGAATTTTTTGCCATTCTATACTATGTCTTTTTTTTGCATTTTATGCCTTAATATACTATTACTTATTTTGACATTTTTCGCCATACTATACTATGTCGTTTTTTTGCATTTCATGCCTTACTATACTTTGACGTATTTTGAATTTTTTGCCATACTTTACTATGTTGTTTTTTCGCATTTCATGCCTTACTATACTTTGACATATTTTGACTTTTTTCACTATACTATAATATGTTGGTTTTTTTTGCATTTTATGCATTAATATACTATTACTCATTTTTAAATTATTCGCCATACTATACTATGTCAATTTTTGCATTTTATGAGTTACTGTACATTACCTATTTTGAATTTTTTGCCATACTATACTATGTTGTTTTTTGCATTTTATGTCTTACTATACAATTACTTATTTTTACATTTTTCACCATACTATATTATGTCTTTTTTTTGCATTTTATGAGTTACTGTACTATTACGTATTTTGACATTTTTCGCCATACTATACTATGTCCTTTTTTTCATTTCATGCCTTACTATTCCTAGAAGTATTTTGACTATTTTCGCCATACTATACTATGTTGTTTTTTTTGCATTTCATGCCTTACTATACTTTGACATATTTTGACTTTTTTCACCATACTATACTATGTTGTTTTTTTTTGCATTTTATGCATTAATATACTATTACTCATTTTGAAATTTTTCGCCATACTATACTATGTCGTTTTTTGCATTTTATGAGTTACTGTACAATACCTATTTTGAATTTTTTGCCATACTATACTATGTTATTTTTTTGCATTTTATGTCTTACTATACTATTAGTTATTTTGAAATTTTTTGCCATACTATACTATGTCGTTTTTTTTTTACATTTTATGCCTTACTATACTATTACTCATTTCGAATTTTTTCACCATGCTATACTATGTCGTTTTTTTGCATTTTATGAGTTACTGTACTATTACGTATTTTGAATTTTTCGCCATACTATACTATGTCGTTTTTTTGCATTTCATGCCTTAATATACTTTGACGTATTTTGACTTTTTTCGCCATACTCTACTATGTTGTTTTTTTGCATTTCATGCCTTGCTATACTATTACTCATTTTGAAATTTTTCTCCATACTATACTATGTCGTTATTTTGCATTTTATGCCTTACTATACTATTACTTATTTTGACATTTTTCGCCATACTATACTATGTCTTTTTTTTGCATTTTATGCCTTACTATACTATTACATATTTTGAAATTTTTAGCCATACTATACTATGTCGTTTTTTTTTTTGCATTTTATGCCTTACTATATTATTACTTATTTTTACATTTTTCGCCATACTATACTATGTCGTTTTTTTGCATTTTATGCCTTACTATACTTGGACGTATTTTGACTTTTTTCGCCATACTATACTATGTTGTTTTTTTGCATTTTATGCCTTACTATACTTTTACGTATTTTGACTTTTTTCGCCATACTATACTATGTTGTTTTTTTGCATTTTATGCCTTACTATACTAATGCTTATTTTGATATTTTTCGCCATACTATACTTTGTCGTTTTTTTGCATTTTATGAGTTACTGTACTTTTGCGTATTTTTAATTTTTTGCCATACTATACTATGTTGTTTTTTTGCATTTTATGCCTTACTATACTATTACATAGTTTGAATTTTTTCGCCATACTATACTATATGGTTTTTTTGCATTTCGTGCCTTACTATTCGTAGACGTATTTCGAATTATTTTGCAATACTATACTATGTTGTTTTTTTGCATTTTATGCCTTACTATACTATTACTCATTTTGAAATTTTTTGCCATACTATACTATGTCGTTTTTTTTTTACATTTTATGCCTTACTATACTATTACTCATTTCGAATTTTTTCACCATGCTATCTATGTCGTTTTTTTTGCATTTTATGAGTTACTGTACTATGACATATTTAGATTTTTTTGCAATACTATACTATGTCGTTTTTTTGCATTTCATGCCTTACTTTACTTTGACGTATTTAGATTTTTTTGCAATACTATACTATGTCGTTTTTTTGCATTTCATGCCTTACTTTACTTTGACGTATTTTGACTTTTTTCGCCATACTCTACTATGTTGTTTTTTTGCATTTTATGCCTTACTATACTATTACTTATTTTTACATTTTTCACCATACTATACTATGTCGTTATTTTGCATTTTATGCCTTACTATACTATTACTTATTTTTACATTTTTCGCCATACTATACTATGTTGTTTTTTTGCATTTCATGCCTTACTATACTTGGACGTATTTTGACTTTTTTCGCCATACTATACTATGTTGTTTTTTTGCATTTTATACCTTACTATACTATTACTCATTTTGAAATTTTTCTCCATACTATACTATCTCTTTTTTTTGCATTTAATGAGTTTCTGTGATATTACGTATTTTGAATTTTTCGCCATACTATACTATGTCGTTTTTTTTGCATTTTATGAGTTACTGTACTATTACATATTTTTATTTTTTTTCCATACTTTACTGTTGTTTTTTCGCATTTCATACCTTACTATACTATTACTCATTTTGAAATTTTTCGCCATACTACACTGTGTCGTTTTTTTGCATTTCATGCCTTACTATACTTTGACGTATTTTGAATTTTTTGCCATTCTATACTATGTTGTTTTTTTGCATTTTATGAGTTACTGTACTTTTGCATATTTTGAAACTTTTGACATACTATACTATGTCTTTTTTTTGCATTTTATGCCTTACTATTCGTAGACGTATTTCGAATTATTTTGCAATACTATACTATGTCTTTTTTTTGCATTTTATGCCTTACTATACTATTACTCATTTTGAAATTTTTTGCCATACTATACTATGTCGTTTTTTTTTTACATTTTATGCCTTACTATACTATTACTCATTTCGAATTTTTTCACCATGCTATCTATGTCGTTTTTTTTGCATTTTATGAGTTACTGTACTATGACATATTTAGATTTTTTTGCAATACTATACTATGTCGTTTTTTTGCATTTTTTGCCATACTATACTATGTTGTTTTTTTGCATTTTATGTCTTACTATACTATTACTTATTTTTACATTTTTCGCCATACAATACTATGTTGTTTTTTTGCATTTTATGAGTAACTATACTATTACCCATTTTGAATTTTTTTCCATGCTTTACTGTTGTTTTTTTGCATTTCATGCCTTAATATATTTTGACGTATTTTGACTTTTTTCGCCATACTATACTATGTTGGTTTTTTTGCATTTTATGCCCTACTATACAATTACTCATTTTGAAATTTTTCGCCATACTATACTATGTCGTTTTCTTGCATTTCATGCCTTACTATACTATTACTTATTTTTACATTTTTCGCCATACAATACTATGTTGTTTTTTTGCATTTTATGAGTAACTATACTATTACCCATTTTTACTTTTTTTCACCATACTATACTATGTCGTTTTTTTTTATTTCATGCCTTACTATATTTTGACGTATTTTGACTTTTTCCGCCATACTATACTATGTCCTTCTTTTGTATTTTATGAGCTACTGTACTATTACCTATTTTGAATTTTTCACCATACTAAACGATGTTGTTTTTTTGCATTTTATGTCTTACTATACTATTACTCATTTTGAAATTTTTCGCCATACTATACTATGTCGTTTTTTTGCATTTCATGCCTTACTATACTTTGACGTATTTTGAATTTTTTGCCATACTATACTATGTTGTTTTTTTGCATTTTATGAGTTACTGTACTATTACATATTTTGAATTTTTTTCCATACTTTGCTGTTGTTTTTTCGCATTTCATGCCTTACCATACTATTACTCATTTTGAAATTTTTCGCCATACTATACTATGTTTGTTTTTTTCCATTTTATGCCTTACTATACTATTACTCATTTTGAAATTTTTCGCCATACTATACTATGTCGTTTTTTTGCATTTTATGAGTTACTGTACTATTACGTATTTTGAATTTTTCGCCATACTGTACTATGTTGTTTTTTTTCATTTCATGCCTTACTATATTTTGACGTATTTTGACTTTTTTCACCATACTATACTATGTTGTTTTTTTTGCATTTTATGAGTTCCTGTACTATTACATATTTTGATTTTTTTCGCCATACTATACTATGTCGTTTTTTGCATTTTATGAGTTACTGTACATTACCCATTTTGAATTTTTTGCCATACTATACTATGTTGTTTTTTTGCATTTCATGCCTTACTATATTTTGACATATTTTGGCATTTTTCGCCATACTATACTATGTCCTTTTTTTGCATTTTATGAGTTACTGTACTATTACCTATTTTGAATTTTTCGCCATACTATACTATGTTGTTTTTTTGCATTTTATGAGTTACTGTACATTACCCATTTTGAATTTTTTGCCATACTATACTATGTTGTTTTTTTGCATTTTATGTCTTACTATACTATTACTCATTTTGAAAATTTTCGTCATACTATACTATGTCGTTTTTTTTGCATTTTATGAGTTACTGTACTATTACGTATTTTGAAATTGTTTGCCATACTATACTATGTCGTTTTTTTGCATTTCATGCCTTATTATACTTAGTCGTATTCCGACTTTTTTCGCCATACTATACTATGTTGTTTTTTTCCATTTTATGCCTTACTATACTATTACTCATTTTGAATTTTTCGCCATACTATACTATGTTGTTTTTTTGCATTTTATGCCTTACTGTACTATTACATATTTTGAATTTTTCGCCATACTATACTGTTGTTTTTTTTGCATTTTATGCCTTACTATACTATTACTCATTTTGAAATTTTTCGCCATACTATACTATGTCGTTTTTTTGCATTTCATGCCTTACTATACTTTGACATATTTTGAATTTTTTGCCATGCTATACTATGTTGTTTTTTTGCATTTTATGAGTTACTGTACTTTTGCGTATTTTGAATCTTTTGACATACTATACTATGTTGTTTTTTTGCATTTTATGCCTTACTATACTATTGCTTATTTTGACATTTTTCGCCATACTATACTATGTCTTTTTTTTGCATTTTATGAGTTACTGTACTATTACTTATTTTGACATTTTTCGCCATACTATACTATGTCGTTTTTTTGCATTTCATGCCTTACTATACTATTACTTATTTTGAATTTTTCGCCATACTATACTATGTCGTTTTTTTGCATTTCATGCCTTACTATACTTTGACGTATTTTGAATTTTTTGCCATACTATACTATGTCATTTTTTGCATTTTATTCCTTACTATACTATGACATTTTTATGCCTAACTATATTATGACGTTTTTTGCCTTACTATACTATGAAGCTTCTTGACGTTTTTATGCCTTAATATAATATGACTTTTCATTTTTTTCTATGCCTTACTATACTATTACGTATTTCGACTTTTTTCGCCATACTATACTGTGTTGTTTTTTTCGGCATTTTTTGCCTTACTGTACTATGACATTTTTATGCCCTACTATACTATGTCGCTTCTTGACGTTTTACGCCATACTATACTATGTCTTTTTTTTGCATTTCATGCCTAACTATACCATTACTAAGACATGTTGTTGACACTTTTATGGCTTATCATACTGACATGGCATAATGACAAATCAATCAGGAGAGACCCATTTATGTAAATGAACAAACTTTTATTTTCATGTGCAAATCAAGAGGAGAAGTGAGAGATTCTTTGGTGTTTCAGCCCCATGTTGATGTCCTCATATATATGAAAAAGGGGGTGAAGCTGTGCGAAATATAGGAAACCCCCTGGGGTCTAGTCACTGGTGATGGTCATGGAGATAGAAGAAGAGAAGCTGGAGATGTGGATGTGACTAGGAGTGATGATGAGCTCGGCCTGACTGGATTTGAAGACTGGAGGTGGATGGAGTGGAGGAGGCTCACAGCAGTTGCACTGAAATGACAGCTGACAGAAGGAGAGAGCAGAACACATTTCAAAGTATGATGGTTGTTTGAGATCGAGGCGAGATCTGATTGGTTGCTGATGAACTGAAGTCATCCGATTACAAGGATGACGTTTTTTATACCTTACTATACTATGATCTTTTATGCCTTACTATACAATGACATTTTTTGACGTTTTTATGCCTTATTGTACCATGACGTTTTGATGCCTTACTTTAATATGACATTTCTTGACGTTTTTTGATGTTTTATCCCTTACTGACATTGACTGTACTATTACTTATTTTGACTTTTTTCGCCATACTATACTATGTCGTTTTTTGAAGTTTTTTGCCATACTATACTATGACGCTTCTTGACGTTTTTATGCCTTATTATGCTATGACGTTTCATGACTTTTCTATGACTTACTATACTATTACGTACTTTGACGTTTTTTGCCATACTATACTGTCGTTTTTTTGCGTTTTATGAGTTTCTGTACGATTACGTATTTTGACATTTTTCGCCATACTACACTATCCCGTTTTTTTGCATTTTATGTCTAACTATACTCAAAGTTTTTTGACGTTTTTTTGCCTTACAATACTATGACATTTTTTAAACGTTTTTATGCCTTACTATACCATGACTTTTTTATGCCATACTATAGTATGATGTTTTTATGCTTTACGAATCTATGATGTTTTTTTCACATTATTATGGCATGCTATGACTTTTTATGCCTTACCATACTATCATGTTTTTATGCCTTACTATCATTATACTATATTACTATATTATTATTACCTTACTTTTTCTATTTATTCATTCATTCATTTTCTACCGCTTATCCTCTAGTAGGGTCGCGGGGGGGCTGGAGCCTATCCCAGCATCTTTTCGGGCGAGAGGCGGGGTACGCCCTGGACAGGTCGCCAGTCCATCGCAGGGCAAACACATAGAGACAGACAATCATTCACACTCACAGCCACACCTATGGTCAATTTAGAGTATCCAATTAGCCTAGTCCCCATTTTGCATGTCTT
>NW_019525316.1:658642-659989 GCF_002814215.2 Seriola lalandi dorsalis
TTTGAATTTTTCGCCATGCTATACTATGTCGTTTTTTGCATTTCATGCCTTACTATATTTTGACATATTTTGAATTTTTTGCCATACTATACTATGTTGTTTTTTTGCATTTTATGAGTTACTGTACTTTTGCGTATTTTGAATTTTTCGCCATACTATACTGTTGTTTTTTTTTTGCATTTTTGACATTACTATAGTGTTATTCATTTTGACATTTTCCGCCATACTATACTATGTCGTTTTTTGCATTTTATGAGTTACTGTAGTATTACGTATTTTGAAATTGTTTGCCATACTATACTATGTCGTTTTTTTGCATTTCATGCCTTATTATACTTAGAGGTATTCCGAATTTTTTCGCCATACTATACTATGTTGTTTTTTTCCATTTTATGCCTTACTATACTATTACTCATTTTGAAATTTTTCGCCATACTATACTGTGTCGTTTTTTTGCATTTTATGAGTTACTGTACTATTACATATTTTGAATTTTTCGCCATACTATACTATGTTGTTTTTTTTGCATTTTATGCCTTACTATACTATTACTCATTTTGAAATTTTTCGCCATGCTATACTATGTCGTTTTTTTGCATTTGATGCCTTACTATATTTTGACATATTTTGATTTTTTTCACCATACTATACTATATTTTTTTTGCATTTCATGCCTTACTATACTTTGATGTATTTTGACTTTTTTCGCCATACTATACTATGTTTTTTTTTTCCATTTTATGACTATACTATGTCGTTTTTTTGCATTTTATGAGTTACTGTACTATTACGTATTTTGAATTTTTCGCCATACTGTACTATGTTGTTTTTTTGCATTTCATGCCTTAATATATTTTGACGTATTTTGACTTTTTTCGCCATACTATACTATGTTGTTTTTTTTGCATTTTATGCCTTACTATATTATTACATATTTTGACATTTTTCGCCATACTATACTATGTTGTTTTTTGCATTTTATGAGTTACTGTAGTATTACGTATTTTGAAATTGTTTGCCATACTATACTATGTTGTTTTTTTGCATTTTATGCCTTACTATACTTTGACGTATTTTGACTTTTTTCGCCATACTATACTATGTTGTTTTTTTGCATTTGATGCCTTACTATATTTTGACATATTTTGACTTTTTTCACCATACTATACTATATTTTTTTTGCATTTCATGCCTTACTATACTATTACATATTTTGAATTTTTCGCCATACTATACTATGTTGTTTTTTTTGCATTTTATGCCTTACTATACTATTACTCATTTTGAAAATTTTCGTCATACTATACTATGTCGTTTTTTTGCATTTTATGAGTTACTGTACTATTA